>NC_141697.1:934884144-935331537 GCF_964263255.1 Lissotriton vulgaris | reverse complement strand
TGTTGCCTTTGTCTGTTGGAGCTGGGGTTGTCCTTAAAGGACTCTTATTTTCAGTTTGCATATTTAGATCATGAAAAAGCACAAAGACATCAAGTCTAGTAGACCCATGACCATAAAATACAGGGCAATCAATGTATTCTGCAAAAAGCTCAAATGCACCTCATTCCAAAACTCATGGCTTCCCAGGGTGAGAACATGGCTCCTTGCCAAGTAGAAACAAGCATTTACAATGCAATGGTCTTGGCATTATTAAAGGTAGAGCTATTGGCATTGCTCATGACATTTTTTTTTTTTTTAATCATAAATAAATGGCATTGTCATTTATATTGCCAATAGCTTAATCGCTTGCATATGCGAGACCTATTGCAACCCACACACAGAGTAAGTAGTAGAGTGAGTAGTTGATAGTTAGGAGAGAGTTATTAGTAAAGAGAGTATTAGAGAACGAGTATTAAAAAGTGAAAGAGTGAGTATTAAATAGTGAGAGAGTGAGTAGTAAAGAGTCCTAGAGCCACACACATTTACATGCACAGCCACACCCTTACATATACAAAGTGTATTTTTAGTTTCAGTAGTAAAGAGTGAGTAGTATAGAGTGACTAATTATGAGTGAGTAATGTTGAGTAGTAGAGAGTGTAGCAGAGTGTGTAGTACAGTATTACAGTAAGTACTATACATTAGATGCTATTTAGTAGAGTGAGTAGTAGCGAGTAGTTGATATTGAGTAATACAGTGAGTAGAGAGTGTTATGGAGTTTCATACATAAGCTCAGATACATCACATATAGAATTTGTGAACAATATTTATCACAAACTTATTACAAAAACAATACAAGTAATGTCCAATTTTTTAGAAAAAAATCCACTTTATTGTTCCATTTATGTTCAAGAACAGCCGACCGCGTTTCGTCCCAAGCGGGACTTCTTCAGGGCTGTATCATAATAAAACAAAAACATACAATTAAAATCATGACATATTGGTCTGCTCAGCCGAGCAGTAATAGTCACAAACTAAAAAAAGAACAAGTTTTACTGGCATTACAAAGGTTCAATTCTATCAAAACATACATTTGGCGCTTTTGATAACAGACCCTTGAGCCACAGGTTCCCCAACTGTAGAACCATTTTCTTTAATAAAAAAAAAAACCCCAAGAATTTACACATACAGTAGAATTGATCTCAGTTCATTCCTCATTGGACCATGCGAAGTGAAGGAAAAAATGTCAAAAAGAGGAGGGTATTTTGTATAAAATTCAAAGTAAGGAGAGAATCACATACAAAGTGACAATAATAATAAAGATAAAAATGCAGATAGATATCAGCTATGAATATTATTATTTTTGACAACAGGGAGGAGGGTGAATTTCTAAAGTAAATTTGAATGGCAGCACTACATAACATAAAGGAGACTAGGAAAAGGTGATGTTGGAACCTACCGTAAAGATGAATATGGGTGAAGTAGCTGGTCATGTAAGACAAATGGCAGTTGGAATTGTTGGTGGGAGTGATATCGTCCGTTCCAATCTATATTAAACAGGGAAATATATAAGAAAATGTGTATAAAAAATGTGTATGAGGAACAGCTGAAGGTAAAACATATATCCTCCATGACCTGATGGTCTCCCCTCCCTTTTAATTTAAAAGCGAACAGGAATGGAAACTATACCAAGAAAGTAGAGAACGTCACTCACAACTGCATGGATGTGGTGAAATATATCTGATCACTTTTTTGAAGAAGACAAGATCCCTGGTCAAGGATATTGAAGGGTAGGCTATAGTGAAGACTGTGAACAAAGTTACAACGAGAGAAAAAAACAGCAATATATGAATATGAGTATGAGTAAGAGTATATGTATCATTTGACCAATACACCCCTAAACTTTCCCCTATTGGTCCAAACGATCAAAAGGTATGTGTGCGTGTAGCACAATCCGAGTTGTGTGCCGTCTTTGTACCCAGTCAAGAAAGAGAGATAACACGGGCAATAATAAACACTGTCCTATTTCAACAACTAACATTATTGAAATTCAAATGGTATGTATACAGCATATTATATAAATTGGGCGTGCTTATCCCTGATCGTCTCGAGGGCCAAAAAACTACTTCTATCTGCAGACTGGGCACCTTCCAGATGATGTGCCCCTTGGAGCCTACGATAGAAAGAATAGGTATGCTAAAAAGTAAACTGGCCTTTAATAAATCTTAAGTTCATAGGGCCAGGCATAAGGAGGAAGGACTTTTTTTACCTGGTATCCAAAGTAGTTAGTCAGATCGACATTTTCAGTTGAAACCGGGAACCTTCCCTCTGGCCACGGCCGATTCTATGGGACACGAGGAACAGGGTTAAGTAACTTGAATAAACAAGGGGGGGCTCAGGGGGATAATCAATGTGGATAGGAGACAGCCTTGTTGTGCCAGCGTAATGTACCATTACCTTTGCAGAGGACTCAATCCGTACGTTTTAAGCATAAATTATGCGTGGTCCTAAATCCGATCCTAAGTCAATCCCGTTGCAGTCCCCCTGCTAATCAGCGTGAAATAACGCTAACTTGCCGGTTGCCTGACAAGACTAAATGAATATCAATTAAGTACCGTATGACTGCGATTACCCAAGAAATCCGTATATATGCATCCTCTCACATATGGGCAGGGCAAGCCAGCGGAGGAGTATGGCGAATTTAATCTCGAAAGCGTTATTTTAAAGTGAGTACGACAGCTGGCAGAATAAGAGTCTGCGTTAGTCGGTCATGGGAATAAAATGCCAAATCTGGTAAAATCGCATCCCCCAAGTTACCCTGGGCCATAAGTTACTCTCGGGATCGCCTAATTAGCATGTGCGCTTACCACGGGAGCACGGAAAGTGCTCGATCAGTCTCCTCGGAAAATAGATGTTCCTCCAGTCCGTATAGCACCTAGTGGTGTGGGGTCATGGAGAACGTTACTATATATACACTTGGAAATAGAAAAATTAGAAACACGTGTGTATTTAATCAAGGAAAAAGGACACCACAACCTGTTCTGCAGGGTAAGATCTATAACAGCGCCATCTTGGAGTGTAGACAACAAGGCCGGTTATATATGGCTAGTGTGTGTAGTGGATATGAAAAGTAATATATCACGTTCTAAAGGTTAAATTGTGATTTGACAATCATAGTTCTTACGGACTGGCCGGAGGAGAGAAAAGAAGACAAAGTAATGCAATATGACTAGCGTTAAAGTCAGTTACGGCGAATAGGGACGGCGGCCATGTTGGAACGGGAAAAGGATACTATTAGAAAATCCAAAACGAACTGCCCAATCACAGGGGCAAAGAAGGAGTATAGGGCCTGGGTGGAGAGGGACAATGCAAAGGGGAATCTAAGATATCATTTTCAATTGCACGTTGTGCTGCCATGTGGATACAAAGAAAAACATTTTTTTGATGTTCCATACTTTAAGCCCTCCTCGCTGTGTGTTTAACTTTGTGCTGGAAAACAAACACAGGGACAGAATCTTTTTACATGATCACGAGTACTCTTCCATAAGTAATTGTAGTCTTACAATACAGTGTCGTGAAATTCATGTTATTCAACTATATTTCATACAGACAACTTTATACAGTTTTTATAAAAAGCAGATAGATTTTGATGCCATATTCTACTCAAAAAAGTCGTAATTTGCAGATAAAGGAGAGGGCAGACAAACATTATCAGGAACAACAAGAGCACATTTATATTATGTATACACAGTACATGATTTAAATGAAAACCCATATGTACGGGGACAGTTGCAGAAGGAACATTGTGACCAGTGTAAGAACCTGTACATATATTTTGTAGTGGTCATTGGTTACGGGCATCAAGTCAGCAGATGATACATCTCATCCTCAACATGTCCAGGCGCTCCATAAATACAGGGATAGACACGAAGAGGGCATAGATTGCACATGGGTAGACAGCACAAATGAATGGCAGTATATAGATTGAGAACATGTGCATATTCATGAATGGACGATTATAGGGGGGGAATCAGGTCAAGAAATGATGCATTTCATCATCAAAATTATGACCGAATTCCAGCGTTCTTAATCTACAAATCCAAGTGGCCTCCCTCTTTCTTAAGGCTACCAATCTGTCTCCACCTCTAGGGTGTGCGGGAACATGATCTATACCCATAAACCATACGGTTTCCTCTGATGAATGTTTTTCCTGCATGTGATTAGTCATGGGGTATCTCAAATCCCCATTTCTGTGTGCTCTAACATGTTCTTGAATTCTTACTTTGAGCGCTCTTTTTGAGCTGCCGACGTAAATTTGTCCACACGGACATCCCAACACGTAAACTACATAACTGGAATTACAGTTAATGTAGTGATTGATCTTAGGTTTCCGTGTGGTATTGAAACAGAACTCTTTTGTTTTATCTTTACCTAGTTTGCACATGTTGCATCCTCTGCATGTATAAAATTCTACCAATTTGTTGCTTAACCAATCAGTTTTTTTGTTCCTTGTGACATAGCTTGGGCAGAGCAAATTTCTCAAATTTTGGCCCCGCCTATATGTTATCTTGGGTTTAGTTAGCACTATTCCCTGTAAGCTTGGTATCTCTGTCAGCAAGTGCCAGTGTTTGCGAAGGGTATTGTTATGGAGTTGTATAGTAAGTATTCGAGTGAGTGTTGATATTATTTGATAGTGAGTAGTATAGAGTGACTATTTGAGTGAGTATTTGTGAGTAGTAGAGAGTGTAGTAAAGGATGTGTAGTAGAGTGTGTAATAGAGCATTATAGTGAGTACTGTAGAGTATTTATTTGTGAACTAAAGTGAGTAGGGAGTATTAGAGAGTTGTTGAATAAGTACTTTAGTAGTAGAGAGTAGTAGTAGTGAGTAGTTGATATTGAGTAGTACAGTTAGTATAGAGTATTAGATATTTGTCGTGTAACTAGTAGAGTGAGTAGTGAGAATATTAGAGAGTGAGTAGTAAAGAGTGAGTAGTAGTGTGTAGTAAGTTGTGTGTAGTAGACAGTTTTTTGTAGAGTATTACAGTCAGTACCTCACAGCATTTTTTCTCATTACTAAATCTATTAGGCAGTATTAGAGAGTTGTAGAGTAAATAGTACTGTATTAGAGTGAGTAGTAGAGAGTGAGTAGTAGAGAGTGTTAGTAGAGAGTCATGAGCGGTACTGCCAAGTGAATATAAACAATAATGCGATGGAGGCTAATGTGTATTAAACAGCTGAATAAAAAAAAAACATAAGCAAAGATAATCAATTTGCTCCAGGGTATTGTTCTTAAAAATATATTTCACACTAGACACGTTTGTGATGATTTAAAATATGCACAGTAACAACGAGAATGTCACGATCGTCCGTCCCCAAAATACCGTCTCCGCATGTCTCACAATTTCGATAGGAATTACAATCTGATAAACAAAATACAATGGTTGGTTTGAAGACGGTTGCTACGATGCAGCTCTAATCCTCCTTTGTTTGAACACCAGGCTTCTCTCCCCAGCCCACCTCTTCCTGAGGCACGGTCAGTCCTCAGAGTATTTTTAATGCGATTTTATATAGCACGAACATTACCTGAAGGTGTCAGAGCGCTTTACATAAGAACCAGTTGCGATACATAAGGATTTAGTATTACATGAGTTACATAAAAGATGCAAACAGAGAAAAATTGCAAATATACAAGTGGTAAAGTCACACAAGGAAGAGATACAAGCAGAAAAAATTGCAAATGTACAAGTTGTAGAGTCACACAAGGAAGAGATACAAACAGAAAAAATTGCAAATGTACAAGTTGTAGTCACACAAGGAAGAGATACAAACAGAAAAAATTGCAAATGTACAAGTTGTAAAGTCACTCAAGGAAGAGATACAAGCAGAAAAAATTGCAAATGTACAAGTTGTAGTCACACAAGGAAGAGATACAAACAGAAAAAATTGCAAATGTACAAGTTGTAACGCCACTCAAGGAAGAGATAGAAATGGATAAACTCTAAGAGTCATATAGGAATGGTAGAGAGTACAGGTCTACTACATATACTAGTGGTTAGAGTTATCTCTATATACATGTATATACAAATAGTAGAATTTCTCAGGTCAAGGCCCCCCCCCCCAAAAAAAAGTGGCATTGTCATTTACACAGCTCTCACAGCTCAAACAGCTCTCACAGTTCTCATTCCTCACATGGCTCTCACAGCTTACACAGCTCTCACAGCTCGCATAGCTCACACAGGCTTCACAGCCCACACAGCTCTTACAGCCCACACAGCTCTCACAGCCCACCCAGCTCTCACAGCCCACACAGCTCTCACAGCTCCAACAGCCCACATAGCTCTCACAGCCTAAACAGCTCACACAGCTCTCACAGCTCCAACAGCCCTCACAGTTCTCATTCTTCACACTGCTCTCACAGCTTACACAGCTCTCGCAGCTCAAATTTCTTACCCAGCTCACACAACTCTCACAGCATACACAGCTCTCACAGCTCGCATAGCTCACACAGCTTTCACAGTCCTCACAGCTCTCACAGCCCACACAGCTCTCACAGCCCACACAGCTCTCACAGCCCACACAGCTCTACTGCTAACTACATTTCCCTAAATGTAACTGGTGTAGATGTAGGGAAGGTTGGCTCACTAAGGGAAGGGTCCAGTTTCTGTCGTCAAACAGTGCTAGTTGCGGCTGACCTTTGTGGACCTTGAGTAAGTTTGCTATTAATATTTGCATTAGAGCCTCTTGAGGGGCAGCCTTGTAAATAAGCTTAGTGCAGGCAGGCTTCCTTCAGCTTATATTTAAGACACGGTAATGCTGGGAAAATGAAACAGTGCACAAAAATGTGAAGGTGCTTTGTCATATTTCCACTCAAGCCTCAAGTGCACGCCTCACACCCACGCAAATGTAGATGTGATTCTCTGAAATGTGTATATATCTTGTGTAAAGGATTGAACAAGTCTCTCTCCGTCCATTAGTTCTCAGTGGACCAGGTGCTGAAAACTGAGCCAGTGGATCCCAATAGATTGGCTCTGTTCGGAGGATCACACGGTGGTTACCTGTGCTGTCTCCTGATTGGTCTGTACCCACAGGTATACAAAGCCTGTGCAGTAAAAAACCCTGTTCTCAACTTTGCCTCCTTGATTGGAAGCACGGACATCCCCGATTGGTTAGTATAACCCTATGTGGGTTTGCTGATATTTTTTTCACATTTAATTATCCTTTTTTAATCTCCGAGGCAACCTGAAGTTTCCCCTTTTCACTGTCGGTATTGTATTTGCTCCTCACCACACTTCAATCTGCTTTTCACTCCCATGTGGACAGTTGCATCTGCAGATGTGCGCAGATGTGCACAGTGCCTTCCTCTTTCCTGTTGCACCTCTAAACACATACCTCTGCCTTTCCCTTTACAAACGAATATATCTTTATTAGATCCCTGTTCCATCAGCATTCCCACTATGGATTTTCACTTGCAAACCCAGGGCATGTCTATTTCTATTCACCTGTAGATCTTTTCCTTTTTTGTTTTTTTTCAAATATATTTATTTTTAATATGACATTTTATTACAGTTATACAGATAGAAAACACCTCATCCAATCCTGGAAACACCCCCAACTCACCCCCCTACACAATCAATCGATGTCATTAAAATTACCATATTACAAACAGTACCTAAGAGGGGGGGACCCCATATTCACTTTAAGAAAGAGTTTGTGAAAATAATCCAACACAGTTTAAAGTACACAGTGCATATCCTATGTATTTAACAGCATACTCAGCCTACAAGCAATCTTGTCCCCCTGATTCAATCCCCTCTAGGGGAGGGGCCCACCTCAGCCGGCCTTTTTTCCTACCCCATGCCCCTTTTTTAGAATAGATTGCTTCTCGATTACATACTGCTAGAACCAGAACCCGGGCTAGCCATTGCTGAAAAGACAGGTGGGTTAATGTTCGCCGAAGCAATACACATTCGAAAAATAGTCAGAGATGAATAAAAGCACTCTACCTCGGATACAAGTCCCCCCATCCCCCCCCCACCCCACCCCCCATCTTGGGTTCCCAGTAGCATCACAGCATGTGTCAAGGATATTCTCATATTTAATTTCTCGTGACAAAAATCCATAATTTCTTCTTTAATCATGAAGCTTTTCCTTTCCTGTTATACTTCTATACCCAAGCAATACATTCTAGACGCATTTTGTTTTTTGGCACAATTGTGATATTCCTGCTTCTGTTTCTTCCCTTTCAGGCGTTACATAGAGTTTGGGTTTGATTATACTTTTGAAAAAATCCCTTCAAAGGAAACGTTAACTGCCATGATCTCCTCTTCCCCAGTCGTCTACGCCCCTCAGGTTTGATTTGAAGCTTGACACGTTATTTACAGTTTTGTTCCAGCTTTATTTGTTTGACCAAGTATGTCACATCTATATCTGATTACATATCTGCTTCTTCCTATCTGCTGCATATCATTGGTATAACTCATATCTCCTTAGATTACTTTGAATACTGTAATCACTATATAAAAAACGGTCTATAATTTTCTGTCTTGTTGTGATATATATATATATATATCTATATATATAGATATATATATATATATATATATAGATAGATATAAACCGCCGCCCATGGAAGTTGGTGCGCTTCCTGGCGGAGACAACGGTTGTCAATTTCACTATGTACAAATGCAATAAGGCGCGCACTCAGGCAAAGATGGTCGAATGTTCAACAAAAAGGGATTTATTCACTGTATAAATCTTCTGCGACGCGCTGCGACCGGTTTACGGTCTTGGTCACCATATATATATATATATATACACACACAAACACTTTAAAAACCAAAGGTTAAAATTACGTTATGTTTGGTGAATATGTCTATCACAAGAATAATGTTTTGAACTCACAAAACTGCAGAAATTCACCTGTTATAGTTAGAAAAGCTAACTATAACTTGTGCCCCTTCACTGCACTGCTTATGACCACACATATTACATCACTCATGACAGATTCTATGACATCATTTATGACATCACTGATTGCATCTCAAATGACGCCATTGATGACATCACTGACGACATCATCCATGTTGTGATCTACTTAAGATTCATTGATGATCTATTCTTTATATGGAGAGGCTCAGAGACAAGTGCCAGGCAATTTGTTGAAAAGTTGAATAATAACTGTTTAAATTTGAATTTTACATCTACAGTTAGTACACAGACAGTTTGCTTTCTTGGTGTAGAGGTGTATGTAGAGAGTAACACTTTGGCAACCCAACTATACAGAAAGTCCACAGCAGGCAACACGGTACTGCACGCGTCAAGTCACCAACTGCAGCATCTGATACGCAGAATCCCGTTTGGGGAGATGCTGCGTATCAGACGCATTTGCAGCTTGGACGTGGAGTGCCAGGTTGCCCAACAGGCTATTAAGAGACGCTTCGTGGCAAGAGGCTATGCCCTCGGCGTTATAGACGAAGCAATAAATAAGACTAAGTCTTTAACCAGGAGTGAGGCACTAATACCTAAATCACAGAGGGAGAGTCTAGTTGCCAATAAATCTGATGTTCGAGCTAGAATAATCCTTACCTTCAGTAGACAACATCAGGAATTGCGGAGGATTTTTACTCGCAATTGGAATTTGGTACAAGGGAATCCTGTAATTGGAGGGTTGGTATTGAATAAACCTGCTCTTACTTTTAGAAAATCTCAATCAATAGGCAATAGTCTGGTGAGCAACAATCCTGAAGTAGTTACTCACGGAACATGGGTGTCACAGATCAAGGGTTTTAGAAAATGTCCCAGCTGCAAGGCTTGCAAATTTGGCAGTAACAAAACCCAATACACCAGTTCTTTCCATACAGAACCTATCACAATCAACAAAAGATTGACTTGCAGGACTGACTTTGCTATTTATGTGCTGGAGTGTCCATGTGGGCTTAGATACATCGGCAGTACAAAACTGCCAGCCCACAAACGGTTACTCCAGCACATCAGAGCAATTACTGGAAAGGATCAAACCTATCCCGTTGCTAGGCACTTTGAACAGTCTCACAACAGTAACCCCAATCTGTTACAAGATTATGTAATTGATACTGTTTGTCCTATGAAGCGGGGTGGTAATCGTGAAGCAAAGCTCCGTCTCCTTGAGACGCGATACATAATCGAACTCGATACCAAACATCCAGCAGGGCTCAATTCTATGGAAGATTTTCACACCTGTCTTTAAGCAAGCAATTCTTAAAAATAATTCTTTGAAAAAATCCTTTTGGGTCTTATTTGCCTAGTATGATCATTTTGTTTTTTGACTGATTCACTCAAGTTCTCAATATCAATATGGGCTCATATTGATTAGGAATGATTTAACTGACAGAGTTTGATTCTGGGAATTGTATATACAAATGTTTGTAATTCTAAATATAGGTTTTTGGATCTTCACTTTCTTGGGGGTTTTGTTGCATCAATACTAGATAGCAATTGCTATAGTTATAGTTGATGCACTAAAACATTATGGTAATAGGGACGAACTAATCCCGCACTATTATGTAGTTTTATTTATTGAAAATGCATTGCATAAGTGTTTTTACACATTAGGATTTGACAGCAGAACAGATTCAGATCGGTACAAGAGTAATAAATGCCAACTGGGGCTATATTTGAATCAGAGAATACCTTTAACAGCAGCAATATTTCAGCATAAATGAGTTTTTGATATTCAGTAGTCCTATTAAAAATGTGAAAAGCGGGTTTCAATATTGGGATTTCCTGGTTATCCACACTAGTCATAGACCAACTATTGTGGATATACAGGTCTCTATTAAATTAAGAGAAAATTAATACCAATGAATGGTATCCCGCAATACATTAGGACTAAATGAGGAATTTTGCACAATAAGCCTTGATTTGCCGGCATTGCAGGCCTTAAAAGAGTTACAAACGGAAAGTGCCACCCAAGATATCGGTGACAATGTGGCAATTACAGGGATTGAACAAGTAAGTGGGGATTGTCCCTTTAAACCAGCATTGACTTTTATCCCCCAAATGCCCAATGACAACATTGATGTATTCACAGACACAGTGTCGAAGGAATTGCGAAAATGGAAGGAAAAGAGACAAGGAAATAAAAAAAACAATCTATTCATGGAACATTGTAAGGCCATTAAAAACATCCAAGAAGACACAAAGATTGTGGTGAAACCATCTGACAAGGGGGGGATATTGTACTACAAACCTATGATGCATATAATGAAGAAGCGCTGAGGCAACTTTCGGATGACCAGTGTTATAAAAAAATCGGGAAAAAAGAATATTTGAAAAGCATTACAGACTGCCATCAAATGCTTCGAAAGTGGTATGACAAAGGACAATTAGAAACAGATGAATATCTATATCTGAGATGTATGAATCCTTTGACTCCAAGTTTCTACCACTTACCCAAAGTACATAAGGACAGTCTCAAGCCCCCTGGAAGACCAATCGTGAGTGCACAAGGTAGTTTATTGGAGCATTTATTGGTGTATATTGACTATTTTTTAACTGATTTTGTAAAGACGCTTCACAGCTATATCAGGGACACTAAGGACTTTCTTGAAAAAATTGAGAAACCTGTATGGCGAGAAGGTGATTGTATGGTGGCAATGGATATCGCCAGCCTTTATACGAACATAGGGCATGAGGAGGGCCTAAAAGCAATAGAAAGTTTCCTGGGGACGAAACCTGCCAAGTTCTCTGAACACAAAACCATGCTGTTAGAATTTCTGTCTTTTAGCTTACAGAATAACATTTTTATGTACCAGGACCAACACTACAGGCAACTTATGGGAGTGGTGATGGGCACCTGCTTCTCCCCCAGTTTTGCAAATCTTTTCGTAGTCTGGTGGGAGGAGCGGGTGGCCTGGGCCGCTCAGAATAGCGAGTGGACGCAGCATATTGTGGCCTGGTACAGGTATATTGATGACCTCTTCCTCATATGGAGGGGGTCAGAGGAATCAGCTGCCCAATATGTTAACACACTGAACGAGAATGAGTATAATTTGAGGTTTACTGCAGAAATCAGCTACACCAATCTTAGCTTTCTTGACATAGAGATAATAGTAAGGGATGGGAAATTAAATACAAGACTTTACCGCAAATCTACGGCGGGGAACACGATTTTGCACTCATCCAGTAGTCATCCTCCAAAATTTAGCCAGAGTATCCCCTATGGGGAATTACTCAGGATCAAAAGAAACTGCATGACGGAGGATGACTTTAGGTTCTATGCTGAAGCGAGTATTGAGAGATTTAAGGCTAGAGGCTATGATAGTAACTCGCTGGAAGACACACTCAGTAGAGTACAGGCTAAGCCGAGAAAAGATCTTTTCATACAGAAATCCAAGTCAGGAGAGAGTAATCCATTTAGAATGATTACAACCTATTCTAATGGGGCAGGCAATTTGCGGAAGATCCTAACAAAAAACTGGAATTTTTTGAGAACAGATCCCATTATTGGGATGGACTTACCTACGCGTCCTATGGTGACTTTTAGGCGGGCGAGAGCCCTAAGAGACTCACTCACAAAAAGTCACTTCTCACAACCAGTACTGAAACCGTTTGGTGAGCCACTTAATGGTTTTTACCCGTGTGGGAGATGCAAAGCCTGAAAGACCAGTAAGAAAATTACATCATACAAGGTGGCAGAGACGACTAGGTGGATAAGGAAATTCCTGACTTGCACTACACCTTATACTGTATATTGTTTAACGTGTCCATGCGTACTACGGTATATAGGGAGCACAATCCATCAAACTAAAATCCATATTTTAGAACATATGCGGGCCATCAATAAAAGTGATGTAACATATCTGGTGGCCAGGCATTTTCAGAAACATCACGATAGTAAAAGTAACCTGCTAACATTCTTCGCTATAGATCATGTCCCCATAAATGTGAGAGGGGAGGGACAGACTTATGAGATTAAGAAAACTAGAGTCTCGGTACATTATAGATCTCTGTACTAAAATACCTGGAGGCATGAATAGCAATGAAGAAATGGCAGTGCACTTAGGATAAGGGGCTCCTTAACCTACGTAGATGTATGTATACTTGATGATTAGTAGCGAGAGCAGTAAATATTTCAGTGTGTAATAGAAGTGTGAGAACTACAATGTAAATACTTTAATTAATTTCAATTCTTGGCAAGGAATGCGATCTGATTATGACGAGGTAGATGTATTGATTTTACTTTAGTATTTTTATTTAATTTTTCCTTTTTTATTTCTATTGTTTTATGTTAGTATTGGGGTTTGGTGCACATTTTGTTTGTAGTAGGACTGTTATTTAAGAAAGCCAATTCATGGCACTATGTAAAATAGAAACGCACAGGAAAGGCCCATTCAGTGCATAATGTGGAAACGTATCCCGAAGTTATTGATTAATCATGTATATAAATGAATTGGATAATACCGGGAAAAAGGCAATGTTTAAGCAGTGTGTATTGGTACATTTGTATATACTTTGTTTAACATCATTCCAAGAAACCCCACCTGGACCCTCTAGACCCCTCAAACTTCAGGCCAATTTCACTGCTTCCAGGGATTAGTAAAGTGGCTGAACGAATAGCTAACAAACAGCTATCCTCCTTCTTGGAGTCCAATCACTTACTACGCGACTCCCAGACTGGCTTCAGACCGGGCCAAGGCACCGACACCGCCTTGCTTGCAGTTGTCGAAGAGGCGAGAGCCATCATAGACGCAGGAGGATCAGTGGCAGTGATCCTCCTCGATCTAAGTGCCGCCTTCGACACGGTGGACCACTCCATCTTGGTCCACCGGCTGAGCCAACTGGGAATCACAGACTCAGCCCTCGCATGGATTAAATCCTTCCTCGAGGGAAGATCATTTCAGGTATCAGACAGCTTTTCCACGTCTAAACCCCTGCCTATGCGGTGTGGGGTCCCTCAGGGCTCCTCCCTTAGCCCCACACTTTTTAATGTCTATATGGCCCCCCTTGAAGACATCATCACTCCCTTCGGTGTCAAGTCAGTGATGTACGCTGACGACACCCAGCTGGTGGTGTCCATTAACCACTCTGACTCTAGTGTAGGAAACCTCGCCAGTTGCCTAGAAGGGATCTCACAATGGATGTCGGACTCTAGACTCAAGCTCAACGGCGACAAATCCGAAATCCTCCTACTGGGCAACCGACACAAACTACCCGTAAACCTTTCTTGGCCAGCCTGCATGGGCACCTACCCTACTCCCAAAACAGAAGTCAAAAGTCTAGGTATCTGGCTTGACCAGGACCTTAATTTCAAAACTCAGGCCAGGAAAACATCAGGGACTTGTTTCGGACTAATCCGTATGGCCCGTAAAATCCTCCACTTGATCCCTTTCCAATCCAGGAAGTTACTGATGCAGGGACTAGTTAACTCAAGACTTGATTATGGCAACATCCTATACTTGGGAGCCCCTGCATCAGTCATTCAAAAACTCCAGGTGGCCCAAAACGCCGCAGCTAGAGTCCTCACGGGAACGAAAGCACGGAACTCGGCGAAACCTGCCCTCAAGAGCCTTCACTGGCTCCCAGTCAAAGAGCGCATCACGTTCAAAACGCTCTGCATAGCGCACAAAATCCTACAGGATAAAGGCCCCCCTATACTCAGATCCCTGATGAAACCTCACAAAGCTAGCCGTCACCTAAGATCTGATTCACTGGCACTGGCCTCCATCCCGAGAATAAAAAAGGCTAGATCGGGCGGCCGCAGGTTCGCCTACAACGCGCCTAAACTGTGGAACTCCCTCCCACTACCCATGAGGAGTGAACAGAACTTACTTTCATTCCGGAAAAAATTAAAAACCTGGCTCTTTCCCTAATCACCTTCCTGCATCGACCCCTCTCGGAAGAATCTTGGTCCTCTTAGCGCTGGGATGCCCAAGGGTAGCTATGCGCTCTACAAATCCTCATCCAAATCCAAATCCAAATGGCGCTAAAATTCATGTAAATATATTAGTCCTATATTTATGTTGATGCTCTGTGAGCAGTTGATCACGTGATTGGTATTTAAAAAATGGTTGGTGTTGTGCCTCCTCGTACCACCGAGGAAGGCGTATGCCGAAACGCGTCTGGTGCGCTTGAAGAGTCAAAAATAAAATCTACGACTCTCCCCCGCGAGTGCTGTGTCTTTTTTGAGAAACAGAGGAAGACGTGGAGCGAGATGTTAGCGGGAGCACCCCGGCATACAGCACCCGTATGAGAGTGCAGGAGTAGGTGAAAAAAGGGGCGAGGATATATATATATATATATATATATATATATATAGATATACATACACACACAAACACTTTAAAAACCAAAGGGTAAAATTACGTTATGTTTGGTGAATATGTCTGTCACAAGGATAATGTTTTGAACTCACAAAACTGCAGAAATTCACCTGTTATAGTTAGAAAAGCTAACTATAACGTGTGCCCCTGTCTTGCACTGCTTATGACCACACATATTACATCACTCATGACAGGTTCTATGATATCATTTATGACATCACTTATTGCATCTCAAATGACGCCATTGATGACATCACTGACAACATCATCCAATGAGTGTTAGTTTGTTTTATAGTGTACTTAGTGGCGGATAACTACCATATTACTTTTCGACCTACTTTTGTACAGCCTGTGTCCTGCTAATGGGTGTACGTTTTCAAAAAAGATGGCCTCCTAATGCATTATAGGTGTGTAGTGGTATTAAACACGTTGTAAATCTTTGTATTCAAGAAAAACTCTCTGTGCAGGAGATATTGGATGACTTGTGTTCAGCATGTTTCAAAAAGGTTTTTGGCTCTGCAGAAAAAGTTTCTAACAGGGCAAAGATTCTACGTTCCACATACTAAGTACTGTAAGTAGCCTTGAGTTATTAAACAGAATCATCTCAGCCTGACAGTTTCTACATAACATAGACGACTGTGTGCACCAGGTACTAACCTATGTACATGTGCTCGTTTGGCTTCAGAAGATAGGTTTTCTGTAAAGTTTTCACTACATTATGAAGGCTCCAGGTAGTGTGATCTTTTGCACCTTCAGACCTTGGATATTTTAGGTGGATATTCTCGGTTGGGACAAGTTTTGTATAGAGTGTACACTGTTCTCAGTAGATACTTTTAATTACTCTGTGGTGTATTTCTGATGAGAGTGTCACTGGTGCAAAAAGCGTGGCACAGAGTACACTGTCTCCATAGAGTAAACTCTGTTTACAGTACCCATTTTTCTGCTCAGACCCACTTAATACTTAATGTGCGTTCAATGACTGTGGGGGTATTGATACAGGTATAGACTGTCCATAGTAGGGAAATAGTTATGTAACAGGGCTTGAGTATCTGGAGGAACTTGGTTTTCCCTGAGCAGTTGCATCCTGATTGAACATTATGTGCAGTACAGGTTACCCTTTTATCTGTGGTTAATAGTCCAAATGAACTCCGCTACCCACGAAGTGTATGGTATAGGTTCAATGTTGCACATAAGAGGAGCTTGCTTCACCTATGGAAGTTGTATGTATGATAGCACCAGTCATGCTTCAAATTATTCTGAGCTCTAATGCGTACCCATTTAAAGAGCAATGTGTGCAAAATAAGCTTGGATGAAGTCATCCCATCCCCGGGGTCAAATTCAATTAAACAGGGGCGGAGGGCATGGAGCTTCATTCCCTGAGCCTTCGCCTGAGGCCAAATACAATAAAAAATGTAGGTCCATGCTGGTTGTCTAAGTGGAGTTCTGCACACACACATTTTGGGCACCTTTACCTAACACATTTCTGTTGAAAATTATGAAGTTTTAACTTTTTCTTACAATATAACATTTCATCATTACTTACATAGTGCTAGTTTGGGAACTTTAGTGTGTTTGGGGCGATGCAAAAAGATGTTTTGTCTTGGCTCTGCCTAGTGCATTATTCATCCAGTTGCTTTTAAGTTGTATCTATCCATGTCCACTGGAGGGCTTGCATTGTACTGCATGATGAATTAATTGATGACTATACAACTCTACGTTCACTCTACTCCTGCTAGAATGCAGTGGCCCATTGATGTGATCTCAAGAAAGGTGCCAATGAGAATTATTTCTTTCATCCACTGCCCATCTCCTTCTCCACTTGGTTACAAGGAGTGAGCCCCACTAGAGGCAATTTTTTAAAAACAAAAAATAGTTTAAAAAAATTCAATATGCAGACTCCAGTCCTAAAGAGTATTGTTTCTGACTTAAGTGTTTTATCAAACAATTGTTATATTTTTATTTTGTTACATCTTCACCGGCTTCATCCCAAGTATTTCCAGGGAGAAAAATGGAAGTAATCCAGAGGCCGGGTTTACATCCCCCACCCGCCCAAAAAAAGAACATAATGGAGAGCCACGTCCAACGGCCAGTAGGCCAAGGGAGCAGCGGGTCTGAAAAGTTTGAGAACCACAGCCTTAGAGGGATCCACTTAAGTGGTCTCGCTGTATGTGGATGATTTGTATGTAAGAGATGTACAGCAGGGCCTCGGTGAGATAGTGAGTGTGTTGACAGAGTTCCGAGCTGCCTCATGGCTAGGAGTGAACTGGTCCAAAACTTGTCCATTTCAGGTCCACCAGGACTGCCCACCGCACTCTGTCCGATGGGAACCGCACACCTTTGTCTACCTGGGTATCAACATCTATCATGCTACTTGTGAACTCATTGATGGGAATCACACGAGGGCAGTGGTTTCCCTCCAACCACAGATAACATTTTGGTGTACACTCCCACTATCAGTACAGGGTAGGGTTTTCGGATCAAAAATCACGATACTCCCCTGTTTCTTATATTTTTTGCACAATCTCTTGTAGAACACCCCTCGCAGCACATTTTGTATATTGTATACAATGTTAGCAGGCTTTCTGTGGAACAAAGGGCGGCATGGCATTGTGTTGACCAAGATGCAACTCCCGGTAGATAAGGGGGGTCTAGGAGCTCCTAACTTTTAATATTATTACTTGGCAGCGCAGTTGCAATGGCCTACTCATTGGTTGCCATGTCACTACTTAGGCCAATGGGGACTGGCTTCTGGGCACGACCTGAAGCGGGTGATATGTGAGGTTTTCCTCCCATAGGGGGTGAATCCCCAGCAGGCTATTGCGAGCAGCCCACTGCTGCTCCCGAGGGGTTTATTCTTCATAACAGATATGCCTCAAGATGCACTGGCGATCAGGCTGGAATCTATCAGATCATTCAAAGAGCTGATCGGGTGAGGGAGTGGCGCTGTGGGAAGAAGCTGGGTTGGGCTTCTTGGGACATTTGTTTTGGGAAGGGACACTGGTTCCTTATGACCAGCTGGAGGTTGACAAGGACCTCCTGGCAGAGTAATTTCTGGCTTATAGCCGACTGGTGGCGGAACCTGGAAGATTATAGCACCTTACAGATATTGAACCTGCTCAGAACCTGCTCAGTACCCACTCATACAGACACTGCAAAATATGGGGGATGGCTATTCCTTGATAACGTGGCTAACTCTTCCCTTTCACACCAAGCACAGACCCCCTTACTAGCGCTCAGCAGAGTTTGGAAGGTGGACTTGGGCCAAGAACTGCCACAAAAAGAATAGGACAGGGCCCTTATATATCCCTGTAGGGTCTCCCGTTTCAGTACATCCAACGCATACTGCAGAGGGCTTACCTCACCCCAGAGAGATTCCATAGGATTTTCTCTTGATCTGCTTCAACTTGCCTGCGCTGCATGGAGACCAAGGTAGACATGGCACACATTCTGGAATTGACCAAAAGCCTGGGACCTCTGGTTGGAGGTCACAAATAGACTTAGCAAAATATAGGGGCCGCAATGACATCTATAACGTGGTAAGCCGTACGTTAGGGATCTATAAGTGAGGGGCACGCAGGAAACACAACAAACCACTTCATTGCTTTAGCAATGTTGATGGTTTGCAGACTGATTGCCATGCACAGGAAGGCTGCAATACTACCAGGGGTGAAAGTGGTGCACAGCGACACATAAGTGGGGCCGAGGTGAGACAATGGCACTAAGGAGTGAGGAAGCATGTGAGCTACGAAAGGGGCCCTTAGAGGCAGGCTGGGATGGTGTTAAGGACACCTTGCAGACACCCCAAGTAGACCCTGATGTACAGGACTGAGGTATTAGGTCGATCATATGTTGTCCCCAGTATTTTCAGGAAGCTTAGCATCTACCTTTGTCTGGGCACACAGGAGTGTTGGGGGAGTGGAGGAAGCAGAGCGGCCATGGATCAAGTGCTTGTATACTCTGCGCTATATGGTTTGTTATACCAGGGCGGGTTACAGAGGGCCTTCGTTTTACAGGACTACTAAGGAGAATGCACTACTTTGTGAAGTTTGTTGCCTGACTGCTGCTGATATGGCTTGTTTAATTGCGTTCTCTGTTTAGAAGGCTGTACGGAACCTGTTTCTCCTGATCTAAACAGGAGTGTATGACATACCTATACTGATTGCATTTTTGTCTTATTCTAGCTGGCCTACACATTTCGTGGTTTACGTCAATGACCCAACCAGAATGGTTAAAAAAAAGGACAGTAGGCATTGTGGGCACTGATATTTGGAGCCTGAGATATTCTCATTCAACTTTTGTGATGGCCATTGGAAGCCAGACATGCCATCCAGATCACCTAAAGCGGAAAAAACCCAAAATGAAAGCCTGCAGTACCTGGTATTTCCACATGGTCATCCGTCCAGGTACTTACCCTGCCTGAGCCTGCTTAACTTCTGGGATCAGATGCTTTCAGGGTGCTATGGTCATAGGTAATGAGGGCGCTGACATTTGGAGTCTTAGATTTTTTATTCAATTTCAGTGCTGGCCAAATCAAGCGAGAGACGCCTCCCACTTCACTTAAAGGGAAAAAAAAGATTCAAATCTTACAGCACATGGTATTCTCAGGCAGTCTCCCCTCCAGGAACTAACCAACTCTGCTTAATTTCTGAGATGAGACAAAATCAGGCGCTCTCAGGGTGGTAAGGCCATAGGCATTGAAAGTAATGACGTTTGGAGTCTTAGCTTTTTTTATCCGAAGTTAGTGCAGCTCAGATCCAGTGATCTATTATCATTACGCCCCAAACGTATTGGAATGACCAGGTTTGGGAGTCGCTCCTTTTCATTCCTAGCCCCTCATCACTGGAACCATCAGCCATTATCCATCCATGTCTGTTCGGATCTCACTCTCTTTTAAAAACTCTTGAAAACTTGGCTATTCACCCTATAATCTTACCATCATAGTGTAGTATCCCCTGCTGTCAAGGCACCTAGAGATCTCCTTAGGGAGGATTTGTGTGCCAAATAAATAAATAAAGTGCTGACTATTGTATACTTTGTGCATACTTTCCTGACAGCTACCACACAGGAAGGGCTGGGTGTTGAAGGAGAGCTTCTGCATACTGATAGTCTTTCTGGGTTGTGACGCAGGGTTAGTGGCCTAGCAAGGTCAGGTGGTACTAGGTGCCGAAAATATCTGGTCACCTCCGGCTTGTCAAAATGGCAAAAATATGTGTTTAAAATACATATTTTTGCCATTTTATCAAGCCGGTCAATGTTTAAAACACATATTTTTGCTATTTTGTCACCTCCCTCAGTGATGACACCAAGGCGGCCTGCACCCACCGCATCCCCTTCCTATGCCACTGGGCAGGGTGCACTTACATTTGTATAGGCTTTGTCCTGCCTTCACACAAAAGGCTAATTTACCCCCTACTGATACCTGGAGCCAGGGCTGGGTTGAAAGGGGTATGTGTTACACTTGAAAGGTTTTCTTTGAAGTTGCCCCTTGAAAAAAACGCATTTTGGAGTATAAGTACAGGGTCTCTGACCCCATTATTTTTGGAACACTTTTGGAACAGGGACTGAACCTCAGTCAGAAGGACTGTGACTCTGCACAAAGGAGTCATCTGGACTGCTGTTCTACTGTTGCCTAGTTGCCTGCTATCTGCAGCGTGGCCTTAAGGACTCACTCGATTATTTTTCTGTTTGTTGCCCTGCTGTCAGCTGCTCACTGATTCCGATTTGCCAGAGGATTGCAGGTTACTCTCAGGGAGGAACCACCATCAGGACTTCCTGCCCTATATGTTGGCCGGCTTCTAGCATGGCAAAACAAGTTCCTCGCTCCCTGGTAAAAGAACGACTAAAGGAGCATCAGTGGCAGGGCCGGACTGGGAACCAAAACTGGCCCTGGCAAAGAGCTCAGCTGACCCCCTGGGAGCGGCTGAACTGTCTGCCACGGCCGGTTTTGCCGATGTTGTTACAGGGGCCGATTTTGCAGCTATGCTACAAAAACGGCCCTGTAACAAAAACGCCCCCTGGGGCCCATAATCAGCCCCCACCCTAGTTGCCCACCGGGGAAACGCCCGGTGCCCGCTACGGCCAGTCCGGCCCTGATCAGTGGAATTGGGATCTGAAATGTGTCGAAGCGGGTCGTCTAATGGATTCTTTTTTAGATTTTAAGCTCACTCCTGCAGGGGCGGCCTTAGGCATGCGCGAGCTGTGCACCTGCACAGGGCCACCAGGGGCCACCACGCCAATATATATCCTTAATATAATAATCCTCTGAGGATGGATACATATTTGCGTGGCGGTCCCTGGCAGGGATTTGGCAGCCTCCGGCTCTGTTCCACTTCCAAACACCCTGATCCCCCTCTTCACTGGCCTCCGCGCTCCGTCCCACCCGGACCCCCTCTTCCGGGGCCCCCTACCTACGCTCCCTGCCCAGGGGCGCCATGAGCCTAGAGCCGCCCCTGCACTCCTGCTTATGTAAAATATTTTGACATCCTTCCAAGTCCCATCCCTTGCAACTCTTTAAAATAGAGGTATGGAGTTCCGTCAGTAAATAGTTCCTGTGTAAAATGAGGTGTGCAGTATTGTAGTTCTAATGTGTGTCCCTCATGCAATTTAGCAGAAGAAATTCTGCATTTTTTCTGTCCTGCCTATGACAGACCACAAAAACTTTGGATAGGACCAGTATAAATCTTTTGGTCTTTCGCCACTATGTTCATGCACTACGCACTTTACGTTTGGACACGAGAGAGAACATTTCTGCATGCTTCTTGGATTATCCACGTGCGCAGTGTCAAAGTGTTGAAGCAATGATGTTTTAAAAGTACACTTTTCCTTTATGTTTCTTATAGAATGCTGCTCCATCCCTCTTGGAGTTTCCTCATTTTTATCTTGTATTTTCTGATTGTGGCACTGATGCTTGCATGAGACTGCTGGTATTTGTTGTTTTTATCTACCTGTTTTTACCTAGTTACCTGCTGTACTGTGTTTTATGGATCCTTGTATCCGAAATAAACATTTCATACACAATTCCTTCATTTCATAGGATACTGATAATGAAAAACTAGGGGGCATATTTACAAGCCCACATTAACAGTGACGCAGCGGCGGAGAAAGGGCCTTGTAAATAAGCCCCTAGATGCTTTAGAAGCTACATGGGATTTCACAGGCCAGCTATATGGAAGTAATTAATTGCCAATGTTGTGTGTGCCGGTCATGTCAGAGGTATAAACCTATTGGGTGGTAGAATTCTGGGGATGTTTTTGAGCCTCGAAGGGCTCTCAAGTTTCTCATTGTTAGGCATAATTAGAGTGTCATTTTAGATTTTACAATGCATTCTGGTAATTTTAGTTTGCTTTTTCTAATTTTATCATAAAGAAAGGGTATACCTAGAACTAGATGAATTACTAGTATCCTGACTCTAGGACTAGCTATACACAGCTTTCTTTTCTGTCCAGTGAGAACCTGGTCCTCATTTTCTCACTCTAATCAGCACAGTTTTCTATCTTGTGCAGGGATTCCATTCATACATTCCTTGAATAGTGGTCAATAATAGAGAACTAGGCTCTGTTGGGTGATGGAGATCCATCTAAAGTGGAACTCTTTTTAACATGGGTGAATACAGCCTCCATGACAAGGCTACAATAGACTAGAGGTTGGTAGCAGCTGATTGATAGTCATGGGGTACAGAACTTATTATCTGTAGTGCATCTGCATATTGGCTGTCCATGTGTAAAGCTGCCTAGCATTTTAGGACTGTCTCCCCTATTCCCTGAGACTATGTGGAGTTGGTGGGAGTGCTTGGGAATTTGAGAGGTAGTGTACAGGTTGCTCCCTTGTGTGTATATAATCCCTGATGCTATAAGCTGCTCCTGTACCTCAGTGGTAGTGGAACTCCTCTTTCCCCTTCTCCTTGGTGTCCCCCTGCACTGTTCTCTACGCCACCTCCCATGTAGAAACTGTTGTAAAGTCAAGTATATCGGTCTGTTTGAATTTGCACCCACTAAATGTAGCAGGAAGGATCCTTCGAGCTTAAATAACCTGCAGTTCCAGCAGGTCAGCCTGTGGCCAGACAGTAGCAGCACTTGAACAATGACTGTGGCCAAGGGTATGGTCTGAGCTGTACAACTTATGCATAAAAAGAGGCTACCTGCCATTCCTGAAACCCTGTGATCTGGTCTGCCAGAGAATCCAGGACTCAGCAGCAGCATCTGGTTGGCCAGAGATCAGAAGGACCCTAGTTAATACAAGCAGATAAGTAGTTCCTCTGGTTGCCTTGGAGCTGTGGCACACCTGAAAAAAATACACTTGACTTGATTGACTCCCATCAGAAGTTAGGAACTAGCATTGAATTTGAGTGGATAGTTGGTAGGAGGCCAGGTTTCACTCTATTGGATATAGGTTGAGCCCTTTGGCTTGCCCAGTGATCGCCTTTTAGCCATCTGCATGGTGGACAACCAGGACCAGAAGCAGAATATGAGACGGTTCCCCCACAAGAGGTAGGGACATTGCCCCAGGACTGAGGACAAGCCTTGCTGTTCTCTGAATGAAGAGGTATATCACCTAAAGGGCAAAGAACCGGCCTGGTTCAGATCCTGTATCCAGCGTCCTAGCGTGCTGCCATCAGTAAGCTGGATGGACCTCTACTGTGATCATCACTCATGAAAAACAGTAGGACCTTCTGCCTTTGGAGCCACTGCTGAATCTCTATTCCTCAAGTAGTGCTGACAAGAAGCGTGAGAACCCCTGTGCTTCATAAGATGCTGCAGCTTTTTTCACAGACTGGCGCTGATGAGAATCATAAGGACCTCTGTCCCTCTGTGACCTCCTTTACACCAATATTCCCAATGGCGACTGGCACAGGTAAGAGTGGTGGGGTGGTGGGGAGAGGGGTGGTGGGGAGGGGGCAATGGGGAGGGGGATTCAACAGACAACGGGATAGGTAAAAATAAATAAAACCGATTACCTTGCACTCGCCGCAAAGCAAGTGGTTTTATTTATTTTTGTATTTTATTTTACCTATCCCGTCATCTGTCTACTCCCCCTCCCCCACCCAGCCCACCGCTCTTATCTCTGCCAACCACCACTGAATATTCCCCAGATCAGTCCTGACAAGAAGCGTGATGATCCGTGTGCCTTCTCATGCGGTCCTACTCTTGACACCCCACATCTAACAAGGGTGGGCCCCGGTTGGGATGACAATTATTGAAGTGACTTGACCAGGACCCCCACTATCAGCAGCCCTGATCTAGCATGAGGGCTTGTGTCTCTGCCCTGCACTGCCCTCCTTTAAACCACTGAAATACCACCGCCTTTCTCTTACACCTACTGGAATCAGTCTGGGTAGTGCAGTCTATAGGCAGTATCTGCGAGGAGCTGTTCGTGCTCCCTTAATCCATGAGCTAAGTACAATATGGAATATTTAACAGTATTAGCAAGGGTGAATGTTGTCCTTTGCTGCAGCTTATAATTTAGAAAACACCAATTTTAGTTACATAGTAACTAATACGATTCAAAGAGTAGAATTGTATACCATAAGGATTTCTGAAGTTATTGAGCATATGGACTATCTGTCTAACCGTCTATCAATCTGTCTATCTCCCTGCCTATCCGTCTATCTTTCCATCCATTCACCTTACTATCCATCTGTCTCTCTCTCGCTATCCATCTATCCGTCCATTTGTCTAGCTAGCTATGTTGCCGTCCATCTGTCTGTCTGTCTATCTATCCATCCATCTGTCTGTCTGTCTATCAATATATCTATCTAGCTATCAATCTATCTGTCTATCTATCTTTTTGGCCATCCAAGTAACTGTCTATCCATATATCTATCTGTCTCTCTTTTTCTCTGTCCTGTCTATCTACTGTATATATGCAGATTCAGTGTAATGTGATATTTACTATCAGTACCAAGATTGGGAGCGTCTATGACTCGTGAGAGGTGAACAACTCTACAATGATATCACAGATCCAGAACTTGGAATCAGAAGATGGCTAGTTGTCCCCAAAATGCACTTGAACATCTGGGCCATGAGATTCCTTGCATTTCCATTGGCCTAGGATGGGTGTAGAAACCGAGCTATTATGCCACTTGTTTACTTCTTGCCAGATATGCCATCTGGAGGACAAACACACTGCCAGTGCCACTGTCCGCTGAAGAATTATCTTTTGACAGGAAAGGGATTTATATAGTCAGACCCCTGGATTCCTTTATGGCTTCTAGGAACAAATATATTTAGTTGGATGTGGACTATGCAAGTCAGAGGGCTTCTACAACATGAAACATAGCAGTACCTCCTGTCTTAGTGGCAGAAAATCATAAATTTTGATGAGGACCTCTTTGGGGTGACGTTTGGGAAAAATGCACACGTAAGTGGGAGGGGCAATGTGCTGCATTGTGCATCCACTTTTAAGTGGGTTGGCCTTAATTGACGAGTCAGAAAGAGTTTCTTGAATGTTTTCCACATCATTAGGCTTAGTTTCTTTGAATTTGTGCTCTGCACTTTAGGTGTGATCTCCACATCCATCTCTGCGTTTTTGCCTAAATGTGATGACATATATGTGCTCTTCATCATTTATTTCTCATTTGTTCGAATGCATTGAATTTTTCTACAAAGACTTCATGTGTGCTGCTTTAGTAGGCTTGATGACTGAATGATGTTTTGGGATGTGAGTCTGAACTTTGGCAAAATGTTTGATCGAACTACATACTAAGCAGGTCTTCCCTTTTGGGGGGAAGGTTTATGTTTGTGAGAGACTGTGCCTGCAGTCGTCACATGGTCCCGTCGCACTTCCAATGGAGTTTCTACAAGAGTGAGAGAAACCTTTGTTCACTGACTCATCTGTTTCAGATTTGTAACACATGCCAGCAAAAGAACCCTTCATGTGTGGTGCACATGCCTCTCCAGAGCAGCATGTTGTACTGTGTTATGCAAAGTTCTCTTTGTATCAATTGTGTCAATTTTCACTGAATCCCTGCCATGAAGTATCAGGTGCACAGCTCTACCTTTGATCTCGCTTCGTAGAATAAACTTTGCATAATCTGGGAATTCATCAGACCCAATTGTATGGTGAAAGCTGCTAATCGAGCGTAATAGCCATCAGCTCATCCAGTGCGAGGCAAAGCTTGTGAATCTGTTCTCTGGTGAGTTGATTGCATAATTTAGAAGTACTAACTGCAGAATTCCAAGCTGGAAAGTAGTCTACTTTCACCACTCAAGTATCCACCTAGATGTGCGAGAAGGGGGAGGGCATAGCATACTAAAAGGAAGTGGGACATCAGTTTGGCTAATAGCCCTGTGGTGGGCTAAAACACCTTGTTTTTTCAAGTTGTGATTAGCAAAAAAGAGTCACCTTTTTCCTCCTTGTAGATCCTCCATGTAGAAATTAGCAGCAAATTAAGCCTGCCACCACTTTGTATTGTACACTAGGACCGGTGACTGAGCATCTCACGCCTCATAATGCTAGAACTCAGTACAGAGCATCTCACTCCTCATTATGCTTGTGACTTGAATGCTATGCATGCTGTGTGCTCAGGAATGCACCATTTTGCCACATATTTTTCAAACATATAATGTATCTTGAGCTGAATAACTCAACACCCAGTCACTTCTCAATATCCTTGGGGAGAATCAGGCTTGCTTGACAATCCGTTCAAGCACTGGAGTATTTCATTAGCGCACGTTATAGCCTCTGGCATTTTAGCAAGTTTAAATAAAAATTGTGATGTAAAATATGCTATTTGTCCTAATTTTTCCAAAATTGTCTTAGGTCAGATCCCCCTCGCCCAACTATCCAATTAAATCCTAGTATGGCATTACCTAGTTAAACTCACTCACTCTTCTACTAGCCATGACATGAGAAAGGGAGACAATTCCTCCTACACTTTCTGGAGAAGTATATTGTCCTGATGTCTGCCTGAGTCTCTGCTGGAATAAGGGTGTGCTGCCAGGCTTGAAAAAAGTATCCTCCTTATCTGACCTTAGTACCCACTGGTGGTGCCTACTATAGGAGCAGCCCCCCCCCCCCCCGCCCCCCCCCCCAAGCGCTAGAAATGCCTTGTTGCTGAATGCCCTGGGGATAGAGTGGTTTGCAACTATGTAGGGCATTTTCGGTTTGACTGAGATTGTCTAAATTGGGAATGTTTCTTGCAACAGTTACACAATCTATTGGCAGCATGGACTGAGCTTGCAAGATCCAGTCCATAAAAGTCACCCCTCCACAGTATACAAACACATTGGTAAATCAGTAAGATCACCACTCAAAAACCGCATGCATCTCCTACAGCAGTTGACTTCACCCCAGCCCATCTGGTCTCCCTCAACCCTCATGATCAGGCAGGCCTTTTAGTGAATAATCCTGATGCGCTGCATTCTTCAAGTGACCACCAGGGAGACTGGGAGCCGGATTTAGAGTGTGATTCCTTTGAGTAAGTGACCTCCAGATTTAGAGATGTCTGCTGCTGCCCGTGCGGTCTTCTCTTACATTGGCAGGTACTGCTGTCACAACAGTTCCTTTGAATGTATTGAAAATGTGCCATCAGGCTCCATCAACATGGAGGAGCATTATGCCACACTTTCACTTTCTTATTTTATTTTCAAAAAGAAAATCCCAAAGTGTTATTAAAAAATAAAAAAGATATCACACCATTCCCCATCGGATTTGTAAGTGTGCTTACTTTCACTTCCCATCGCGGTAAGCGATGGGAAGTGAAAGTTTTTTCACTTTTGGAAGTACAAATGGCACTACCTCTGACGGCTCTTACACTGTCAGGCAGTAAGAGATGTATATCAGCGGCGGAGACCAGAGTGGCCTCTGCTGCTGAGATACTGAAGGTCTGCCTGACTGAGGCGGATGGACCTTCAGTTTGGTGGAGAGGGTACTCAGTCAAGCTCTAAATCGGTCCTTTTTTTCAGGAGCAGAGGTTTCCTTTCATCTCTTTCAACTTCTGGGTAAATGTTTGAAGGATTATTACTCCAAATAATATATGCTCCTTATATTGCTCCTACTGAATTATTATGTTTATTATGCAATTAATTTGTGGCCAAATAGGTTAAATGGATTAAGAGAATATTTTTCTTCCAAGGCACATTATTATCCATTTTCCATTTATCCTGTTTATGAAATTGCTTCTAGCTGTATAAATGTTTACTCTTTGTAGTAACCCGGTTTGAACCTTTAACTTCTTTATCATTTAAGCGTATTGTTGCGTAAAGTATTTTACCTCACTCAGACCTCCCTTGCACAATCCCAGCAAAGTTGATGATCCTTTAACACTTGGGTTTCGCATAGTTGAAAATACATCTCACAATTTTATATGATATTTCAAAAAATCATCAGCTTTGTGAAGTGAAAAACCGGTGAAGATTAGAAAATGAAAAATTGGTGAGACAAAGCGGGTGCCCCTGTGCTATGATTCCCACAGATGCAAGGAAGTATCTCCCTCTGTAGATGCTCCTGAATGCTGGTTGAATACCTGCTGCCCCGTGAGACTTAATGTGTGCTGCAGTAGGCAAACTACCCACCAGTGGCCTCTTAGTGTGTTGCTCTGGTGGACCACTGGATAATTTCCTGAGGCTAGAAGCCAGTCTCGCAGCATGGAAAATCCAGCTGCAAAGAATTATCCGAAACATTCAATTGCATCACACACAGCCAAATTGAAGTGTGATCGTCAAGGACCGTTTTTCCTATGGTGAGGTGTACCAAACTCAGGAAACTCTGGGGCATATTTACAACAAAAGTGGCGGAGCATGGGTTAGTTCCAAATTAGCCATTGCTGCGCTTCGTCACTTTAGAAACGCAGGGATGCACATTATTTGCAATAATACAGTGCACCTGTGTTTCTCCCTGCAATGGTGCTAAATTCAGATGCCTAGCGCCAACGCCAACGCCATTCTTGAGGGAATGATTGTTTATGTGCAGGAAGGCGTTTGCTGTTTCTACGTGTGCTGCAAAATGCAGCACACATAGAAACAGCAAAAATGAGGAGAAATTGAACTTTTCTCCTCGTTTCACCATAAGACCAGGTTTCCCCTGATCTTAATTTTGGCGCGGTCAAAAATTTGCGCCACCCTTGTAAATATGGGGCAGGGTCAAAATCAAAAAAGTGTTGCGGTGGAACGTCCACGCAGCACCCATTGCCCACCCCTTTCACACGAAGTATAGTGTGAAAGGTTGCCTTATTTACAAGGCAAGCATTTAAACCATGTTATAAATGTAAATAAGGCAAAGCCCCTATCGCCACAGTGACTTTCCTGTGGTAATAGGGGCTTGTAAATATGCCCCTTTGTCTGCCTCGTTGAATGCCAAGTGTTCTCGGCGGCTCCTAGATTACAGTAAACATTCGGGAAAATTATGGGTCGACTGCAAACTCAGAAAACACTAGTTCCAGTACCAATGAATTTACTAAAGTGTGTGTCTAGCAAAATACTGTAATACATTGTAATGTATTACCATAAAGAAGGACGGCGGCTGTGTTGCAGTACATACTGAGGTCTTGAAAGGAAGTCTCTGTATTGTTCAGTATACAGTGAATGACAGCAACCCAGATGAAATGAAAAAAGTGCTAGTAGCATAAGTTACACAAGGATCTTTACTTATGATATTCACATTTTGTAGGTAACAACTCCACTTCTTCTACTTCTTGGTGAGAAAGACAGGAGGATATTCCCTCATCATGGGATGGAGTATTACAGAGCACTCAGAGCTAGAGGGGTTCCCATACGGTGAGTGGGAAGTGTAATATTTTTATGGTCAATTATTCAAGTAAATTATGGCATTTGTTTATCGGGAATGTTTGTTCATGTTTCCTCACTAACAGAATAATCTGGCACGATGCCACATAAACCACAGACCTCCATATAGTGAGAAAGGCTACATTTATTAAGACATTTCTGCAGTTAATTCAACATTCAGATACAATATTAATACCTGAGCCTCACTAATGCACAGTGACTAACTTGACCACTCACTCTCCTTCCAAGCTCCCCCGAAATACCAAATTATCCCACAAAAAACAATCACACACTACACTTACCTTTTTCTTCTCTCATTCCACAGGCACCTCTCCCAAGCAAATCACCAAACTCTGAAGGTTACCACAAGCTTAACCTGCTTCAAATTTACCAAACTCATATCCCAGCCCCAGAGCTGTGCGTCCCGCCACCAACACCCTGAGGGGTGGATGCACCCATTTGTGAATCCCCCCCCCCCCCCCCACACACACACACCAACTACCAAAGCTGCAACGGTCCTAAAGTGGCAAGGGTTAGCTGCACCCAATACACTTCTTACATCACTTGTCAAAACTTACATGAGAATACATAAACCCAACCAACCTCAAATCCCAAATGCAGTTCATCACACCTACAAATGACACACAGCTGGACCGGGTGGACAGGAGAACCAACAAAACACTCTTTTCTACACGAACTGCCCATGGATCAAGAGTCAGTCAAAAGACTCTGAACTCCCGAACCCTCAATTAGATCTGCTTCACCCAAACCGCAACCCCTCAGCCAGCTCTAGCCTGTCCCCAACTGATCTCTGTGGCCAATTCTACCCACCTGAAATAGCCTTGGGAGTGACATGCCGTCGAGACTTTCCCCTCCCGAGCCACCATTAAGCATGATTCCACACAAACTACAGACCTTCATATGAGAGAGGCCATATTTATTATGACAGGTCTGCAGGTAATTCAACATTCAGATACAATAAATATGCCAAAGCCTTACGAATACAGAGTGAACAACCTGAATATCTCCCTCCCTTAAAGCCCCTCTAAAATGCCAAATAATCTCAAAGTAATCACTCACATGCCACACTAACGTTTTCCCTTCTCCCATCTCACAGACATTTTTTCCACAGCCACCTCACTCAGGCAAGTCACCAAATTATCAAAGCTATCCCCAGCGTATCCTGCTCCAAGTCTCCCAAACTTGCACCCCAAGCTCTGACAACGGCCTCTCCAAAGGACGATATGCCAGCTTGTGACTCATTACACCCCCTCCCCCCAACTCCCACCAACCAGGGAAACCCTGTTCAGGTGTTTCTTGTCTCACCCACCACCCCCTTTCAAGCACTTAATGCATTATTACCGAAGTGTCCTGAAGTGTTCAGCACCATACCTTCTCACACCACATTCTTGCAAGCAAATCCCATGCCTCCAACAAAAAAACATGCATTTCCTCCAAACAATTATTGATGCACATCTACCAATAAAAGATATCATCTTCCTTAATGTTTTCATGCAATAACACCTTTATCCCTAAACTCGAACAAAACACCCTGTTCAACTTGCTCTTCACTTTAACCATGGCATTTTGTTTTTAGACACCAAACTCTAAAGGGCACACATGCAGTTCCATACAGATCAACAAGAGAGAGAGCACTAGATAAGCTAGCCTGTATCCCCAGTTTATATATATCAATCAATAAAGGCTAGCTAGTTTAAGGGAAATGGTTTAGAGACTCAGGTACGTCAGCAGTAACAATATGTGGAAAAACACTGTTTTCCTTTGAAAGCCCTCACCCACATTTCGGGCGCCGCGGATGGACGAATAGGTCCCAGGAGGAACTAGACCGAACTACTCGGTCTCTTTCTCTGCCAGGCGACCCATGAGGCTTTTTACATAGAAATAACAGAAAAAGCTTGAGGGAATCCCCCTCTAACAGTTACAGCGCCTTAGCGTGCGCGACACATAGAGACAATAACAACACTCACTTAAAATATAGTTTATTATTATTTTGCACTTTTCACACCTCTTTTTGGTCCTGAGGAAAGCCAGCTTACAACAAAAGGCACTGGCTGAAACATGTAGACCACACTGGACGCTGGAGGTCATTGTAACTCTCCCTTAAAACGTCCTTTTGCCTTTTTAACCTGCTAACAGAGGCCCAGTCTATTAAATATTGCTAAACCCTCGGGTGCTGGGACCTCCTGGATAGCATTTTAATTTCTCACCTTCACACCCCTTCACTGCACACTCAGCAAAATACCAGCTCCGCAGTCACCTGGCGTTGAAGCACACCCGGGGCACATTCGGTGCCACTGTGGTGGGCCCGATGATGAAGCATGCCACCGACTAGGTCGGTGGGTGAGGGCTTTCAAAGGAAAACAGTGTTTTTCCACATATTGTTACTGCTGACGTACCTGAGTCTCTAAACCATTTCCCTTAAACTAGCTAGCCTTTATTGATTGATACACATGCAGTTCCGACAGTGCATGTGCTTGCCCAGATCTTCTATAGCCATACCAAATCCTCTTTGATGATCTGCAATAATGAGAGCCCTGATAGCTGCACCAAGTCATGTTTACCAAGCTGAAATATTAACAGATTTTGACATCCTCCAGCAAGAACTAGGTCGGCCAATGAAGGCAACAGCTGCGCCCACCGCATTGCCCTCTTACCCAAGCAAAGCACCTCCTGTCTGATGCTTGGTAGTCCAAAAATGCAGCCATATAGATGGCTGCCGGCAAACTTAATAGCCAGCCCTCCCCCTAATCTAACAAATACCCCAAAACCCATGTCATAATTATTTTCGATGATGGACCTTGTATGCACCCTAGAATAACATATAAACAACATCACCATACAGAAATCTATTTGTTAGAACCCAAACCCTTCCCTAATATAGCGATCACACCATCTGGACCAACTCCTTCCAATCCTATGAATATCCTCGTTCTAGAGACCCACCCTTGCAGCCTCAGATGTTGTCCAATCTGGAGAGCGTGTGCACCACCCTTTCTCACATTTAGATCCAGTTAAGTGAATGATTTTCTCAACATTCCCAACAAATGGGCCACCGTAACTCTTGAAAATCTTCAACACTACAAGACCATAAACCTTGGTTACTATGACTGGCAGTATTACCACCCATGTACCCAATCCACTGGGGTGTATTTTGTTTGTTGATCTACAGCTGTTGAATCTATCTCTTGCATCTTGCTCGGGCCTTACTGTAAAAACTCCTTGTCACTTTCTCACAGCGTTCTCTGGTATCCCGACAATCATTCGTTGTCTAGTGTGGAAGCCGAGGCGGACAGCTTTGTGAACAGCACAGCATGGATTGTTCGCCATCTGCCAACATGGGCGAAAAATCAGGAACGCAAGCAACCTGAACGTTCTTATCCTGTGAGGAGATGAGTTTCAACCTTCTTGTAAACGCTAAAAAGAGGACTTTCCTTAATGTTTTCTAAAATGTACCATACTGTTTTCTTTCACATTTTGTTCTTCACTCGAGGCTCTTACACAGTCTTCCCAGGCAATCAAAAAGGATCAGTAAAATATTTCAAGATATGTTTAATAAAGCGTCAAACTTCGCAGATAAAATAAAAAGAAAATATTGTGTGGTCAAATATTACAATTGAACATGGGTAAAAAAGCGTAACTGGCAATATTTTTAGTGTGACACTGCATTTCACAAAAGAGAAGTAGGAAACAGCTGAGTAGTATACGGAGAACATTTCATCATACTAACACATGGGTGGGGATTGTATAATGTGACATATGTGCACACCCTTTTCTGGATTACACCATGTCCCCACAAATTCTGACCAGAGTCCAGGCTGGGAAGTGTTGACACCCACAAATCCCCTGAAGGCTGGTCCTGGAAATGGATGAAGTTGTCCAGGCAGAAAGTGATTTAGGTGGTAACCCAGGAATCAGGTAGCACGGGGCCAAACCACACACACCTTTTGACCCCATCCAACCATGCATTGTGTAGGACGTAACATAGGCAGGGCCCCACCCCGCACAAGCCATGCCCCACAGGGACAAAACACACCCAATGTTTAGCTTCATCCCATCATACACTGCTTAGGAAGTGGCCAGGCATGATGTTTTTTTTACCCGACCCTTCCACTAAGGTCAAAACACACCGACCTTATGATTCCATACCACTATGCAATGTGCAGGAAGTGACATGGCAAGAAGGGATGTAAGTGGTGGCTGCACCAGCTAGACCCCCACAGGATCAAACCACCCTTTGGCAATCTACAGTGCTTTGAAGGTGTTATAGGAGGAAGTGACATAGGCAGTCACCTTAGCACCTCAAAAGGACCACAGCCATTAACATTGAGCCCTCTCAACGGGTTTTAAAAAGTGATACTACAAAAGGTTTTAGAACCACATACAGGAAAGCAATAACCTTATGGGGATCTGGGTTGCCAAAAAGCCCTCACTCATAATTTGGATAACTTTTATAATAATTGCTGGGACGCTTCTGTATCTGGGGGCACAGGATTTATTCATGGATTGTGTCAAAAAAGTGTTCACTTTTAACAACCTGCAAATCTCAATTAACAAACCATTGGAGAACAAGTAGACTAATTACTGAACCCATCAACATGAACATGTCGGACACTTTGCTAGTTAACACAGTCCTTTACTATGGTTAACTTGTATTTGAGGGTAGTGCTCACAATGTCGAAGGTACTGTTGTAGCTTGTTTTTCTAAATAAATTGTTTCTTGTTGAATCAGTAAATATACACTTAAGAACATGATTTTCAAATTCCACTCAATGTGAGGACTTTCTCAGTGTATGAATTGAACCAAGCGGGGGCGTGGCTTGGGCGCCGATGGCGATGGTCGCCTGAGAGCTCGGCTCCGGGACTGAGCCCGGATTTATCCTGTAAATCGGAGGCTGCGGGGCACCCCAGACCCCGCATTCGGCTGAGCGGACCGACGGAGACCTGCCGGGGCCCTTGGTGGGGCTCGGACAAGGGTTGCTCCGGAGTGCAACCGAAGTTTGCGGAGTCGCGGAGTGCGACCCAACATGGCGCCCGGACTTCTTTGTCCCCCTGGCCGGACCCACTGACTTGGAGGAGCGGCGCGAGCGGCGACTTGCGCCCGACTTCGCCATCCCCGACTGCTTTGTGCACTGGCTGTCTATTGGATCGGATCTCTCACGACGAGTTTGCACTCGGTTGGGTGGCCGGGCGGATGCCCACGTTTTAGGAGTCCCCGGGAGCGGACGCCCTGTGATCCGGGCGGTGGCCCGACTCGCGACTCCGCACCTAACTAAGTCTTCCCGGCCAGCCCACTTCCATGGGAGGCGCGACACCTTGGCGCTACACATCGTCCAGTGGAGTTGGAGACCCTCACCCTGGATCTCTAGCGGGTGAGCGGGCCTGCCTGGCACGGCGACGGTTGTCTCCGCCCCCTCATCGGTGCCCTCGGACGCCGTGGCGGTGGCGTGAGTCGAAGCGGAGAAGTCTCCACAGGCCCTGGAGACGGAGGTCTCCTGTACTCGATCTGAGGACCAGTAGCCGGGAGGGTCGTGGTCGACACCTGCGCCCGGAGACGCCTACTCCGGGACCTTCACGGAGTGCCCCCGGCGACATGGGGAAACCTAGAGGAGCCAAGGGGCCCACCCCGACCGCCTCTGACTCGGAAGCCCAGGACAAAGAGGAGCTTGGGGACCTAAAGAGTTCTGATGGCGCGTCGATGCAACGGCAGTTCGACCGCGTCCTAGAGGCGATAACGACCACGAGATCGGCCCTCCAACAAGACATTGCCCAGGTGGCGACGAGCCTAGGTCTCCTCAGAGCGGACCATGGCAAACTTTCGGACCGGGTCAAAGAAGTGGAGAGCTCGGTGAAAACCTTGGAGCCGGCGCAGCGAACCTTGGCTGCGACGATGAAGGATGCCCTGTCCCGAATTGCGTCCCTGGAGCAGAGGGCGGAGGATGCGGAAGGCCGCAACAGGCGGAACAACATTCGTGTCGTGGGCCTCCCGGAAAAAATCGAAGATGGCGACATGGTGACATACTTGGAGGCCTGGCTCCGTGACACGGTGGCCCCGGAGGGGCTATCCTCCTTCTACACTTTGGAGCGTGCCCACAGAGTCCCGGCGCGGCCGCCGCAACAGGGACGCCCCCCGAGGCCAGTGGTGGCGCGATTATTGCACTTTAAGGACAGGGATTTGATCCTCAACGCCGCCAGGCGTAATGGTCCATTCAAAGTAGCGAACAGTCAGGTGAACATCTTTCCGGATTACACCTACGAGACTCAACGCAAGCGTTTCTCCTTCCTGGCGGTCAAGCGCGAGCTCAGGAGCGAGGGCATCCAGTACTCGCTTCTCTACCCTGCAAGGCTCCGCATCATAGTCGACGACAAAACTCAGTTCTTCGACACCCCGGAGGATGTCTGTGCCTGGCTCTAACTCTATAGGGCAGGGAAAGATGGTTTCGGCTCCTCGTCCCAGCAGGCAGATGAGCCGGAACAGAGGCGGCGATCCAGGAGGATCAGGAATCGCCGCGGCCGCACGGGAGGGCCCTCCACTGCAGAGACGTCGTCGGAGTGGAGGGGAGTGCTGGAAGTGTTGTCGGAGTTGTCGGGTGCACGGGACGAGGCCATCGAGGAGGAGGAAAACCTGGGCGAAGAAGTGGCACCATCGGACTCGGAGGACTCAGTGACTGATAGTGCCCATACACCGGTGATCACACCGAAATCGGTGGAGGACCTTTTGGACGGACAAGGGTAACGGGGTGTGTTGCCTTATTTTGGGTGGGGGCCCGGCAGGGGGGAGGAGGTTGCCGTCCATAAGCTGCTGACAACGAGGGGGGTGCCCCTGTTTCTGCCCCGGGAGAGGTTGTCGACACTGTTTAGGGCTTGCAATGGTCCTGGTGGCCTAAGCGTCGAGGGCCCAACGCCTCCGCCCGGCCCGCACCTGGCCCTTAAGGCCTTCCCACGGTGGCGACCGTGGGATTAGGTGGGGTTATTGGGTTGATGGAAGGCGAGGTTTGGATGGGATCTAGATGGTATAGTTTGGGTCCTGTTCTGGGGTGGGTGGGTGAGGGTTTGGTTCGTTCTTGGGTGGTTTGGTTTTGGTTGGGGGACATGGCCGCCATCAGTGCTGGGAGGAATGATGTCTTTTTTTTGTGGGGACCCGAATGGGGAGATTGTGCGAGAACGTTATGGGACAATGGCTGATGTTGCTAATTTGAAATGTGTCACTTGGAACGTAAGGGGGCTCCATACTATGTCCCGGCGCCACAAGGTCCACGCTTATTTAGTGCGTAGGGGAGTGCAAATGGCGCTGCTGCAGGAAACTCATCTGAACAAGGCGGAAGGGGCGGCGCTACAGCGTAGATGGCGGGGGCAGGTCTTTTCCACCTCGTACTCCGCTTATGCCAGAGGGGCGCTAATATGGATCAGGGCGGGGGTCCCCTTCCAGGTCACGAGAACAGTGGTAGATCCGGAAGGGCGATACGTGGCTATCTCGGGAACACTGGGAGGGAGGGACTTGAACGTTTGCTGTGTGTATGCTCCTAACATGGACCAGACTGCCTTCCTTTCCAGGTTGTCGGGCTCGTTGGCCCACTTCTTCTCCGGGCCCCTTCTGCTTGGCGGAGACTTCAATTCTGTAGTGGACGTAGACATTGATCGCTCGCATCCACCGCTTCCCGATTCTCCGGTTCGTCGCACAGCTAAGGGTCGTCAAGATTGGCAGACTCGCTGGGGTTTGACGGACATCTGGAGAGCGCATCATCCCGCGGCTCGGGATTATTCATATTTCTCGAGCCTTCATGAGTTACATGTCAGACTAGATGGCTTTTTAGGGTCGCCCGAATTGGTCTCGGCGGCGGTCCGATCCGAGTACTTATCCAGGACCATATCAGACCATAACCCCCTCCTGCTGGACCTTCGCTGGTTCTCCGGGAGGCCGGCGGTGCCCACCTGGAAGCTGCAACCCGAGACCCTTGAGGACAGTGTTTTCAGGGCGGACCTGGGGGACAAGGTGGCGGAATTTTTTGCGTCCAACGTCGGCACCGCGAGTACCAGAGCGTTAGAGTGGGATGCTTTTAAGGTAGTGGTGAGGGGTTACTGTATCTCTAGAAGGTGGGCATGAGGCGTGTTATCCTAGCTGACTTAGATGCAGCAGATCGGAAACTCCGCGAGCTTGAACTTCGGCGCCCCGGGCGCCCGGAATTGCAAGTACCGACGGCGGAGGCGAGGGAAAAGGTGGCGGCAGAGGTCGAACGGCTCCGCTGTTTTGACTATAAGGCCTACACGGTCCGATCCATCGCAGAGGGGGACAGATCGAGCGCGTTGTTAGCGTGGTTGGCGAACCCAACGCGCCAATCCCAATCGACGACAAGTATGCGACAGGCAGACGGCACCGAGGTACACACCCAACCGGAGATTCTTAGCTGCTTCCGGCATTATTATGAATGTTTATACCGTAGTCGCTCCGCACGAGACCCTGACCGACTTGAGGATTATTTACGTCCACTGGAGCTCCGCACGGTGGAGCAGGAAGTGGCGAAAGCCCTGGGATCCGACATTGAGCTGGGGGAGATCCGTGGGGCCATCAAACGGATGGCGAGAAACAAGACCCCGGGCCTAGATGGCCTGCCGGTGGAGTTTTATGCAGCTTACGCTGACCTCCTGGCCCCTCGACTATTGGTGGTCTACAGGGAGGCGAAGAGGCTGGGGCGACTCCCGAGCTCGATGTGTGAGGCGTTGGTGGTTCCTCTCCTTAAACCAGGCCGCGACTCGTCTGACCCGGGGTCTTACCGTCCCCTATCGATGCTGACGGTGGACTATAAAATACTGAGCAGCATCTTGGCCTCGAGGCTGCTGGGACACATGAGTTCCCTGGTGCATGTGGACCAAGCTGGTTTCATCCCACGACGGAACACGACTATGAATATCCGCAGGTTGTTCCGTTTGCTAGGGGAACCATTCGTGGATGCCCCGTCCCCGGTCGTCCTGTCGGTGGACTTAGAGAAGGCTTTTGATAGCCTGGAGTGGGACTACCTCTGCACGGTACTGCGGAGATTCGGCCTCGGGGAGGGCTTTATCAGGTGGACCACGGTTCTATATGCCTCCGCGTCGGCCAGGGTCCGGGCGGGACCGCTGATCTCCTCGCGGTATCCGGTAGAACGAGGCACGCGGCAGGGGTGTTCACTGTCCCCACTTCTCTTTGCGCTGGCGGTGGAGCCACTCGCGCTGCACCTTCGATCGGGAGCCCATTATACGGGCTTGTGGACGCCTGCGGGCCCGCATTATGTTTCACTATATGCGGACGACCTGTTGCTCTTCCTGGAGGACCCGATCAACGCTTTACGTGGAGCGGCGGGGGCGCTTACAGAGTTCGGGGAGGTCTCGGGTCTCCGTGTGAATTGGCCCAAGACCTGTCTTTTTCCGGTACGCAGGGGCACTCCTACCCCTGCCCTAAGTAGGGAGATTAGGTGGGAACCCGACTGCTTTAAGTACCTCGGGGTATTTATTTATCACAACCAACCTGACCTCCTAGATGGGAACATTGCCCGCAGCATTCGGGCACTCCGAGGCTGCATGGCCTTTTGGGCCACGCTGCCGCTTTCGGTGGCGGGACGGATCGCCCTGCTTAAAATGGTGGTGCTTCCCCGGCTATTGTACTATTTCCGGACTCTACCGATCTGGGTCCCACCGGCCACATTTCGACTGTTACGCTCCATGGTGGTCGGATTCCTCTGGGGATCGGGCCGCCGGCGGGTGGCCCTCAAGACCCTGGTGAGACCGAAAGACGAGGGGGGGCTCGCGGTGCCGGACTTTGAAAAGTATTATCTGGCGGCGCAGCTCCAGACCTTCACCCAGGAGGTCGCCAGGGAATTTCGGGGCCCGGAGGACGGGAGGGGAACGGGCATGGCCAGACATGTTCTATCCTTTATAGCGCTGCGACAGCGACTGGCCCTTCGGGACTTGTCGATGGAGGAGCGGACTATCCGCCTGTGTTGGAACCGGGCCCACGCCCGGGGCCAACTGAGGATCCCGTACGCGCCTGAAATACCGTTGGGGATGTTGACGGCCCTCCCCCACGGAGGGGATTGGTCACGCTTGGCGGCCTGGGAGGATGCCGGTTTACAGCTGGTTGGGGATCTGTACGAGGACGGAGCGCTCTTGTCCTTTCAAGATCTTATTGACCGCTTCGAGATCCCCCGTGGTGACTTTCTGCTACACTCGGCCATTATGAGAGCGATCCAGGCACACTGGAAAAACGGGCAGGAGGAACCCCCCTTATCTCAGGTGTGCCAGTACGTGATGATGTCGGCGGGCACGGTGAAGGCGGTCACTTGCCTCTACGGCAGGTTGATTAACGAAGGGTTAGCTCCTCTCACCACTCTCAGAAACCGTTGGGAGGAGGACATTGGTAGGGAGATCCCGGAGACGACTTGGTCCCAGCTGGTGAGACGAGCCTGGAAGGGCACACGCAACGCCCGTTTCCAGTTGGTACACTATTACGTTCTCCATAGAGCGTACCTGACCCCGGTGAAGATCAGGCGATATTTTGCCACGAATTCGGCGGCATGCCCTAGGTGTCCGGCTCCGGAAGCGGACCTCCTACATATGTTATGGGCCTGTCCAGGTCTGTCGTCTTACTGGAGGGACGTAGAGACGACCCTGGAGGAGGTGACGGGGAGAGCCTTATCATTTGATGCGGCGGTGGGGCTCCTGCACTGGTTCCCCCATACCCCAAGAAATAAAATTTCTAGTAAATTTATCGACCTGGGGCTCCTCCTGGCTAAGCAAGAGGTGACCAGGAACTGGAAGGCACGGGTTGGTCCAACAGGCAGCAGATGGCACAGTGAGCTTTTGAAATGGGCGGCGGGGGAGAGCGCGCTGAGATATCAACTAGCTTGGAGGCAGCGTAATGTGAAGGCGCAGGAGGCCGCGTTGGAATGGGAAATGTTGGTTCAGGCCCTCAGGGATTATTGTGCCCCCAGCGACTCTGAAAGTGAAGAAGCGACTCGCCCCGAGTCCCGATAAACGTTTGTACTGATGGTCCTAATGCTTTCCCCGTGGGTCCCAAGGCAGATCCTGTATAGGTGACTCCCTGGCGCTGGTGGTGGGGTGGGGTTTCTTTGCTTAGTAGTTCTTTGTGGGTGGGGGTTTTCTTTTCTTTCTTTTGGGTTTATAGGCTTGTTTAGAAAAGCAGATGACGGACAGTGTATCATCCGGACCAGCTCAAGCATCCTACTGATCCCCCTCTATATTTCGCCGCCCGACCCCAGGGTTGTGGGCCAGATGGCTGTGTTCGGGATTGAAGGTGGGGGGCCAATGGATCTTATACTGTTGATACTGCCTATGATACGAAGCTGGTCGATACTGTAACGATTTACTAATTCCTGCAATAAAAAATTTAAAAAAAAAAAAAAAATGAATTGAACCAAGCGACAGATAGATGCACTATTTGTCAATATTAGAAAGAAAATCTTCAACAAGCTGCAGATCTCAGCAGCACTGTTAGGCATACCAGAAATAGAACCAGTATGAGCCGTCTTTCCGCTTCTTCATTGGCTCTCCATCGAGAAAAGCATACATTTCTGAGCGCTCTGTATTCCTTTCAGGGCCCTCCATGAAGAAGGACCAGAAATCTGTGTTTACTTTGATCATTCCAAGAGTTCCGTGGGGAGGGAGAAGCTTTTATTGGCAGCACCTCCCTCGTCTTTGGAACCGTCTTCCATTATCAACGAATTATGCCTTTCTCTCATCTAGCACCCCTAAGGCCCCCTCTCACCTCCGGCCAAACAGCGCCAGGATGCTCCTTTCGGAGTGGCAGACAGCGCTTTACAAATACCAAATTACATTCCATCATTAAAGAAGGAAACATACCTTCTCACTTACAGGAAACCCCTTAAAACATGGTTCTTTAAATTAGAAGGTTTCATCAGTCTTGGCTAGCCACCTCAGAGTCCTGTGCCTAGGCACCCCTGTGTAGGAGCACGCATTTTATAAATTAATATTTGATTAACAAAGATTCCACTCGCAAAAAGTGTTGCACATTACGCACCATTTTGAGAATGCAATCGGATTTGCGTAACAACTTACGTACTATGAGGTTGGTTCACAAAATCACAATTCGCAGTACGATGTACCGAATTAATATTCAGTAGGCTGGATACAATTTGAGACCATTTGTTGTATGCTACAAGCAAAAGGAATGTGAGTTGCAAGGGACACCAGACCCGTGTTTACATTCCTAAATGGTAATGCTTTTTTATTTCTAAAAGGAGCCTGAATGTGCTAAAAGAAACGGCGCTGCTTTAAAAAAAATTGTTTAAGTTTCAATCCGATTCCAAAAAAGAAAGAGGGTTCTACGGGTACCCCTCCCCTTTAGAATTTAGTTGCCACCTACTTTGAGAAGTCAGTAAACTGGTCAATGGTTTGTGACCGGAACTGCAGTCTCAAACCATTGATACATGAATTACCAACTCGCAATTTGGAAGGAATACCACTTTTACACCCCTTCAAAACTGCGAATCGGTAGGGGTTTGAAAAACCTATTTTACGAGTCAAAAAACTTTTGGGCACATAAAATGTTTTTTGTACATCAAAAATGTCTCTTTCATGGTCACAAACCCTATGATCTTCCGAATTGCAGGGCGTGAGACCACTAAAGGGCTTAGTACATCTGGTCCCAAGTTACCAAGGACATTGGGTCAATATTACTTTCCTTAACAATTGTATTTGTTGCTTCCTCCTATGACATTGGTTTGCTTTATACTATGTATTAACAAACGGAAAAAACGAAGGACACCAGTGGGAAATTTCATAAAAATATTTTATTGAACCTAAAATCTATATGTCTGTTAAACCTAAATATAAGGAACATACACTGGAAAAGCAAACGCACAAGCAAAGCATAGACAGAACAAATATAGATAACATGGGGTATCAAAAATAATTTGGCACTTGAGCAGCTCAAGTGCTAAAAATATCAGGTCATAAAACACTGCTACCCATGAAATTATAAAATGCAAATCTTCTTTGTTGTTTTGCTGCAGAATTTAAAACATGTTGTAAGAAGCTTCTATACTCCAATCTATGGGTACTAATCACAGTAAAGAACAGATTCTAACATAATTCCCCTTCTTTCATTCAATGATCAAGAGTTTACTGCTGTTGTGGGATAATAAGCAGGACAGTCCTGGTAACTATGTCCACGCAGGCTGGACACCAAGGACTGTGCTTACAGACCCCGGGATTTATTTACGAACCACTTGCGCCGCCGGTGCGTCACCTTTACCAATATTAAAAGTGACGCACCAGCCGCACAAGGGGCTTGTAAATAGGCCCCCTGGTTGGAAAAATGAGGAACGTGCTTGCTTCATAGGAACAGCTTTTGCTCGGGTTACGAATGGGGGCCAAACACAACATGAAGGAGGGCTGGGAAGGGATTTTCCCTACAGAGGAGAAACTGATGGGGAAGTGGCCGTGGATTTACAAATCAATAAAAGAAAGACTAGAACAGTGCTCAATGACAAGAAAATGTGGATACAGTCTTGTAATGTGAGCCTTTAAAGGCCCTTCAAGAATACTTATATTGTGTTAGAGGAGTCAGTCAGAAAAATCAGTAAACCCAGAAAACCCAACTGTCTTTTGCTATATAGTTTGGTGACTAAAATAAAGTTGTGTTATCCTCAATAGTTTAATAAACAGTGCTTTTTCACGGTCACTCATGCTGAGAATACAAATGTCAAAGTGTAGTGTGCATTGCATCGTAATATGTTTAACTATCTCGCACCCTTTGCAGACAGGAACAGCCCTATGAGCTCAAAGAATTTGGGGAAAAACTTGACTGCTAGGTTAACAGCCAAGCTCTTGATAAAAATAGATCACCACTAATGTAATAAACAGAATTACAGAGTCTAAAATGATGCCGCACTAATGCGGGTGTATGCACATCATGCCGTGTTTATCGGACAAAGGGCACTTGCATAAAACAGATGACAAGACAATTCACCAAACTTGTATTTACACACATTTTAGGACACACTTTGAGAGCAGGTAGACCCTTGAAGTGAAACAAAAAAACACACTTAAGTGGGCAGTGTGTGTTTTTTTTGTTTGTTGATAGTTGAAACAACTCTTATAAGGTTTCCAGTTGGCATCAGTTACGAGTATGTTCAGGACAAGACCTAATTGGAGGTCCTATGAGTGAATGCAATACTTTTTTATTGAATAAGTACCCACAGAAGGTGAACCACCCACTTTGAAGCTGCTTTGTAGCTGGAGTGCATCCTAAAAGACGCTCATCTGTACCTCTTGGTGAGCTGTAATCACCAATTAAGAGGTCTGCTTGATCACTTCTCAAGACTATTCCTCGTCTAAAGCATATATGGGGAAGCGTGATGTCAGGTGGAAATACAATCCAAGGCAGTGCAAGTTCACGTGGGATGTCTAAAGAGAATATTCGGTGTGTGGATGATCGTGATGTTGTGAACTAGAAGGTCAGGATATCTATGCAGAGAGGTAATACGTTCTACTGTAGAAGTGTTGCTAAACATTAAAAGAATTAGGTCATCAAATAATGGTTCAGGTGAGATCTAGAGAGAGAAGGATATGTGCTAGGACCAGAAGAAGTGTTATGTCAGGAAGTAGATGCAGAAATTGACCTAGGAAATTAGATGGATGCAGGATGCGTGATTCACAAAGGGTTAAGGTGTGTGTATGTGAAGCTTAGTGCATGTGAAAGGCCTTTTCTAGGTTTGATTATTATGATGCATGCAGATGTACTAAGTAATATTGTGCTTCAGGTATGGAGAGTGCAATCTAAAAAACACAATTGTGGGGCACATGTGCAACATGGGTGCAAGGCAAGGTTTTGCCAGTGCATGCCATGCAGGGGGGGCAGCATGACACGTGAACTCTGCAGTACATGCAATTTAGGGAGGTATAGTTGTCCAGAGAGGGAATACTGCTGATAAACATTCATGGCATATTGTAAAAACGCATTCAGCAGTCTAGTGGCACATTAAAAGTACGAATTCGAGTCACAAGTGTTACATTTGACTGAGGGACTAATTTAAATGTGCATTCTTTTAAATCATTGAGCATGCTAGGTACACGAATTTCAATCTTTAAATGGTCAAATACAGAAAATGTAATTTTACTGCACAGCAAGGGTGGCACTTCTGAACAGAGACTGTGCAAAGAACCATAGTTAACCCTTGTTTCTAGGATACTCTACAAACTTACTCCATCCAAAAAGTAAATTTTAAGAAAACAAGAACTTAAAAAATGTAAGATTATTTTGTTCATTTTTACTCATACTCATGAGCTTCTGAAAGGGTTCTACAATTTAGTGTTGAATTGGACCAAAACATATGTATAGTAGCCCTTCACCGTTGCCGTCTATGCTAGAGTCTAAGTCATTATTGCTTGAAAGCAATTTGCATGTGCAGATATTTACGAAGTCATTAGAGTTCATTTAAAAAACAGTCCTGCGGGAACCTAGAGCGCCTAAAAGATGCAATGTTGTTTTCTGGACATAAGTTCGTAGGACATTAGGACTTTTCCGGAACCAGCTTCTCACAGACTAAAGCCTGTGAAGTCAAGGGAGTTTGAAGAACTTCATGGTTATTACTGGCCATTATATATACATTGTCTGTGCCACAGAAAAGATCTTCTTGTAATGAACTGTATGTGCGCTGTCTAGAGCATGCTGCTTTCTGAACAGCACAGCCAGACCTTCCTCATTCGTCAATGTGGAAATACGCATCCTGCAATCACCAATTTAATCTGTCATTCCCACTTCCCATCAGATCATGTTCATCACTTTATTTATCCAGTCGACGTAGAGGGATGCCCGGATGAAGATGGCAGGCTGGCCTCGCTTTCCACATCCTCTTCCCGGAATAATAACACCCTCCAGCACATAACAATCATGAGTCAGGCAGGCCAAGGGACCACCATAATCACCCTGCAAGAGAATGAAAAAAAAATACAATTTAAGACTATAGTCAGCAGGAGGACTACAGTATAAAATAAATGAATTTGGCCGTTGTTTGTGTTCGTAGTGCGGCACTAGAATGGACATGAAGGCAAAGCACTAGCAGGTTACAGTACATTTTTCGCTTAAATGCATGTTTATCAACTTGGAAGAACACATAATTGAAAATTCACAATATGTTTTTTATTAACTCATTTACATATTGTTGCTATGCATTTGTGGAGTGATGCATGTAATATCTTGGCTGCTTTTAAATAAAGTGTGGGGACAAAGAGGTGCAATGTAGGCATCCAAGAGGACAAATTAGTCCTCGAGAGCCTGGACCTTTTAGTCGCGTTCAGGGGACTCCTTCAATGTCAGCCCTTCTTAGGTCTCGGCTAGCGCAAGGCTGCGCACACGCGCAGTCTCGCTGGCGAGACTTAATGACAGAGGACATAGAGTGAGTTTCACTAGCAAGGGTAAGCCCCGCCCTTCTTTTCCATTGGCTGGCGTCACCGTTCATGCTAAACGGTGGCCAGCCATTGGAGAAATGGTCCCAGTGACGTTCTTCTTTCTCTTTAAGCCCCGTCCTTTTCAGACTGGCTTCCTTGACTTACTGCTGTGGTAAAAGGTTTCTTATCTTCTTTATGGGACAAAACCGATGGCCCCATAAATTAGATGATAAACCTTTTACCACAGCAGTAAGTCAGAAAGAGAAATTTATTTTATTTTAGTATGATCGCGGCACCAGCGCATAACTTTTAGAATGTTATTAAGTAAAGCACAGGTGCTGCGATTATACTAAAATGAAAGAAATAGATGTTTTGTCTATTTCTTTCATTTTGGTATAATCGCGGCACCCGCGCTTTACTTGTAACATTTCAAAAGTAAAGCGCGGGTGCAGCGATTATACCAAAATGAAAGAAATAGAGAAAACATCTATTTGTTTCATTTTGGTATAATCGCAGCACCTGTGCTTTACTTTTAAAATGTTACAAGTAAAGCGCAGGTGCCGCAATTATACCAAAATGAAAGAAATAAGATGTTTTTTCTATTTCTTTTATTTTAATATAATCGCGGCACCCACGCTTGGTGCCATGGTGGGAGTAACCAGTATTGAGGCGGTAAAGAGCAAAAACCAAGTGCTGCAGCAGCAAGCCGATGAGGCAGAGGAGCGGGCTGAACAACTTCAGCGGGAGACTGAGGAGGAGCGATGGGCCAGCGAACAGGTGAGAACCGAAGGGCTTGAACATGGCACTGCTGGGGAAGCAGGGAAGTCGAGGAGGAGTTGTCAAAGCGCTGCCAGGTAAAAGTCGGTGGGAATGAGTAGGGCCGCCTGAGATGGGACAACATATGAACTGATTTGGGGGCTGATGAAGGTTGGATGGAGCTGCGGGTACAGGGCCAGAGAGCCAGGGGTGTAGCTGCATGTAGATGAAACTGGGGAATGGTGAAGAGCTTTATAAATCTTGGTGGCCAGGGGGGTAGGATTGTATGCGAGTCAGTGGATTCATTTAACTGAGTGAATGAATGGTAAGGAATCGAAGGCAGGCTGTCACGGTTCAGGCAGGCGAGAGATGTGGAGTGCCCATGTCATTCAAGAAGGGACGCCAGGCATTCGGTGGGGAGTTCCGGCAAACCGGAAATTAGCTGAACCCAGCAGACCAAACCGGACCGTGGGATAAAAGATTTTACAATCATGAACTGCATGTGATAACAGATGGATTCACGAAGAGGTGCAAATTTATCTGTGCAGTATTCATTTGTCAAGGTTAAGGAAAGGGTGGGGTCATGCCCTCACAGGGCCTATGGAAAGGGGATGGCACGTGAGGATCTGGCCTCTAGGTGGGGACGCCGAGTAGACCTCCTAAAACCCGGCAGCGCGAGGGCGCAGCCAGGCTGGCGGGACATGAGTCTCTGCCTTTCATGTCTACGCTTCCGCTGCCTCACTTGTTACTGCAGAGCCCTGAGCTCTAACGGGGCGTAGAGGGGGGAAGGAGCATGGTTTAACCTTGTAACCTCTGTGGGTGGCATAACTGCACAAGGAGCCACGTTAAGGGTGGCGATGGGTTGCAGCATACCAGCCGGATTCTTGGGAGGTGGTGTACAGTACATTTGGGTGGGTGTAACGGTAAGCAAGCACCAAGTGAACAGCCTTTGCAGCTCTCCAGGCTTCAGCAGCATAATTGGGATTATGTGCCACAAATATTTGTCTTGGGGAAAACAATGCTGGGTAACCTGTCCAACATTCCCCTCTAATGGAGGAAGTCACGAGCAGACAATGTTATAACCACTGCACAGCAGAGTGGCATGTATGTTGTTGCAGTCCAGTACAGCAGTAAGCAGCTGATGTGTATTATACTGCAGTAATGCAGGAAGGTGTGTGGCGGTGGAAGAAGGCTGCACAAAGCGTGGGGTGATCTGAAGACTGGTGTAATAGCCGGTACAGCACGACTCCGTGAGAAGTGACTGTTTCCTTGTACGTCAGCCAGCAAAACGAGACTGGCGTACAGCAGACGCGGATGGAGTTCCGGTGTATATCCTTGTAGATCGAGAAGCAGCTAAAGAGAGGGCTATTACCCATCACAGTAGGGTACCAGACTCAAACGGTGTCTAGGAAGTGAGGTTCATTGTGCGTTCCTTCAAATATGCTGGGGTTTATTTGAAATTATTTTTAAAGTTTTTGGGGTGGCAGCAATTAAGGGATATCATTGGAATCTGTTAGAACAGCTGGAGAGTAGAGTATTTTATGAATGGAAAATTGAATAGAAAGACCCTTCTCCCACTGATGGTCGAGGGGGCGCCAGTCGCCTGTTCACGTCTGTTGTACGCGTGTATTGTTTTTGTTTCATATTTTGGGTGGAGCCTGGACGGAAACACCTTTGATTTCGAATCCTGTGGTCAAAGATCAGCCATATAACATTTAATAAAAGGAACTGAAACTTTTCTCAAATGTTTAACGTGAGACATGTCTCAGCATCCACTAGGATATTGCTGGTGTCACTGTAAGGGGCCTCATTAGCCTCATTAAACTTGCTGAACTTCCAGCATGTGCAGATGTTGCCAGCCACTGCCCCATTTACTTTTGAAATGAGTCCACTGTGTGATTTTATATTGAGTCACTGGTCTATATTGCAAAGATTGTGCTCTGAAAAAATTAAGCATGTCTTGATAATTGTCAGAGGATTCAATGGTTGGAAGGGGTAACGATTTGTGGGCTCTGAAAGGAAAGTTGAGTCAAGCCCCCGGCCACATAAGCTGCAGTTAGAGGCAAAAGTAAGGCCTCTTTGGGCCTCTCTCTACCTAGACTCGCCAATGTGATTTTAGTTTAGCCGGAAGTCTCTTCTGTGGACAAGAAGGTAACTTGTCGCTGATGAACTTCGGATTACCTAGAGACTAGTCTGACCCCTAAGAGCCACTGAGGTTCCGTGACAATTGTAAGTGATGTTTTCGACTCGTACGAATATAGTCGAGTCTGGTATCTACGAACCGCAAATGACGAGTTTAGTAAGTGTGCGCAGTTTCGCTGTGCTAACTTAAACCGTTCGTTTGCTACGTGGGTTTTTCATCTGTACCCACGGGTTCCATCTTAGATACGGCATCCATTTTGTCTCTTGCCCTCAAGTAGCCAGCGAACGGACGCTGTCCGCTTCGCGACCCTGGGACTCCCAAGATATTTGCGGAAGACACATGTCCTTTGTAAGTGTCTTTATGATGAGGGGGATGATACTGTAAGGCAGATGGCCCCGCTCGAGGCTCATCTCGCCGTGCCGGTTTATTGTCTCAGCCGTGCATCTAATTAGGCACGTCCCTTTGATGCCTGTAGCTCGTGTTTCCCGATACCTCCCCTTTTACACCCTTTCCAATCTCCCCACTGTTTCCATCTTCCTCTACACCTGCCCTTGTTCCATTTTCGATCTGTTTTACTGCTGATTGGAATGTACTAATGGTGGGAAGATGGGTTTTTACAGTTGGGAACCGCCAAATGTTTCCGCACTTATGTTCCGGACCTTATGAGTATCAAAGTGACCAAAAGCGACCCCTCTCGGGGATAATTGCGGGAATCGGGTTGTAAACCTTTGTCTGCTATGCAAACCTATGGGAAAATCGCGTATGAAAGGAGTGTTCCACAGAACCAATTTGAAGCAGTCTCCCCAAGTTGCACGTGTTGTACTTGTCGTGACTTCTGTGTTCCCTGCAGTAAATAAACCTCGAATCTTTGACGCCGAAGGAAGTGTCCCGTGTCTCTGTCATTCGTACGCCGGAGCAGGTTACCCACGAAGGTTTCAGGTGTTGTTCCCTGGCACCGCTGGGTCTTAAAGAACCCAGTCCTTCAGTTGGCGCCCAACATGGGGCTGCATCAGTGGTACCGGTCCAAGCCCGACGATCGTGAGGAACTTCGTGTGAAATCTCCGAGGGAAGGTGCACTCCGCTTCATCAATCCTGTTGTCGAAACAAGTGGCCCGAAGACTTTTCCCACGAAGATTCCCGCCTCCTGACGGCTGCGACGGACTGCTGCCCTGACTGTAGACCTGTTTTGGCGCCTGGCGTAGACCTTAGTAGAGCGAGACGATTGACGGGCCTTCCTGGTGACGCCATCGATCTTTGAGTTAAGTATTTGTGGGTCGCTCCCAGAGTTCTTGGTTGTGGTTGCTTAGTTGTTGCATGGTTCCATTGCATTTGTAGTTCTTGGTACTTTGTTGTGTTGTTTGACGACTGCAGCCGTCAAAAACCGAGGGTTTTTGCTCTTTGCTGGGACTTGGTAAATCCCGTAACCCTTGAAGTTTGTGAAACTCGGCTAGTGTGCAAGATGCCTAGTCGTAGTACTTTGTTTAGTTGTTTCAGACTTTGTGGTGCGGATTCCCGACTGGAGGACTCGTGTCCGATACCTCCGGTTGGAACTCCGACTTATGAACTGTACAGTAAACATGGGCTAGGCCCGATTACTTTTAATGATTACTGGATTCGCTATACTAAAAAGGACGGTGTCCTTAGTTGGCCACCTCATGGTAGCTTTGAGACCCCGATTTTAGACAACCTAGAGGCTAAATTGTTCGAGAAAAAGTCAAGGCCGGCCATGTTTGATGCCTTTCGGTTGTGGCGTAAAGAAGCCCGACAGAAAGAAATCAGACAGACTAAACGAAATCAGAGAGATAGTGTTGCTACCATTGTAAAGAAAGCAGAGCAGTTTCAGCATGATAAGGAGGTTAAGGAAAGGAAGTGTTTGATAGGCTACAGCGTATGACTATAGATAAATGCTATCCTACTTTGCCTACGGAGTCGGAAAAGAGGGAAGACGCAGTTGAGGATCCTTTAATGTCCTATCTCATGAAGTCGCCACCTCCGTATGTGCAGGGTACCACGGCTCCTGTGGTTCCCCCTGTACCTATTCTTCCACCTATTCTTCCTTTGCCTGTTCCTCAATCTGCACCCGTTCTTCCGACTGTTCCTGCTCCCTTGTCTGTTGCTATCCCTACTGCTCCTCCGCTTCCACATACTCCTGCTCCTGCTGCTGCTCCTGCTCTGTTAACTCCTGCTGTTGCTTCGGTCTCTACTCCTTCGCTTGTTAGTCCTGTGTCCTATACTTCTCCCTCTACTCGTAGTCGTAATTCTCCCCTTGCGGCTAGTTTCTTTCATTCGCTCGGACCTGTTCTTGGGTACGCAGGTTCAGATGGTCCTCAGAGACGTAGTCAGCTTCCTGGTAACAGGGAACGCGCTTCGCTATATAATATGGCGATGGGTTGGATGACGCACCCCCTTAGAAATCCGCCACGTATTGTACTCGATACGTTTTGTCAATTTAATATACCAACCCAAAGATTCGTGTTCGAAGAAATGTGTAAGGTCCTTCGTGATCAGATATCGGCCGACGCACCTGACGAGGTGCTGGCCGCTTTGTCTGATTTGCAACTTCAGTTCTCGACTGGACTGATAGTGGATTCCAATGTTCGACGTGCTGTTGAACGGTTGCTATCTTTTCGTCCCACTCCTATACCTCAAGCCTTGTTTGTTGAGGATATTGAAAGACAGCCAGATGAGTCTGGTCAATTTCCTATGCGAGAAGTTCCACCAGTGTGGATGCCAGGCGACGCTAATGCTCAACCTCCGATCTTGCCACATTTCCAGAGAGTATGGATACATCTCCCATGGAAACGATCAGAAGTGCTACAGGTGAAGCAATCTTTGCCTGACCCTCGCAAAAATCCTGCAGGGTATTATAAGGAATTATCTCAGCTCGTAGCCGCTACGATAATGAATCTTGCCGATATCGACATGTTGTTCAGATTCGTCAGGAAAACCACGCAAATGAATTAGGTGGTGATTGGGCGGCCATTATAGCGGCGGATGGGTTGCAAACTGGTGGTGCTAAACCCGACCAGCTGATTGCTGATCTTCCTCAAAGAATAATAACGTTAATGAAAACTCTTATGCCAGCTATGAGAGTGAACTGGGACAAATGGTCAGCTTGTAAACAGAAGAAGGACGAGAGTGTCTCCGACTTCTTTACGAGATTCGAGGAGGCATTCATCGACCATAGTGGTCAGGATATGAGCACTGAGGGTGGTCAACGGTTGTTTGTCGACAAATTTGTTTCAAACTTATTGCCCGATTTGAGCAATAAATTGAGGAATTCGGAAAGTGCGTGGGCCGTTTCTACTTCAGCTCAGATATTGGCCACGGCCCAATACTATGAGAATAGAGAGAAAGAAGAAAACGACCGTGCTGATAAAAAGACGAAAGAACTTAAAACTAAAGTGTTGTTACAGCAGGCCTATCCTCCACGTTCGAATCAGAATGCTTCGCAACAAAATAGATCGCAGCCGCAATCGAACCGATCACAATCTCGTAATGACTCCTCTTCCCAAAGATCCTCGTTAGGGTACAATCAATGTGCCTATTGTAGACAGGAGGGTCATATCAAATTCAATTGTCCTGTTTTAAGCGATCGTAGTAGTGGCAATTCATCTAGGGGAGGTCGTGGTGGTTCACAGCAGGCACCACGTGGTAGAGGTCGTGGTGCTCAAAATGATCGTTCAGATAACTCATCAACTTCCGATAATTGTTTTGATCAACGTGGATCGTCGCAAGGACGATCTGCGCAGTACAATGTAGACGATTATTACGTCGATCAGGGAACTGACGACAGTAATTACTAGGACAGCCATGGACAAGGAGAGGGAGTGGTATCAGACCGGTTGATCAGAGAGGGCCTTACGTCGCAGTTGCTACATCGGGCGTCGTTGAGCCTTTTCTGTTGGACACTGGTGCAGCGAAAAGTTCCATAAAGCATTCGAAACTCCCTGGCGCACCTTTGTCTGGCTTAACAAATGTTTCCGTTGGATTCTCTGGCGCCCCCGTTAGCAATCCAGTTTCGCGCCCTCTGCCCCTTACAATTGGGCCTCGTGAGCTAGAAGCTCCATTGATTTTGACTACTGGTTGTGGTGAAAATCTTTTGGGTCTGGATTTGCTTAAACGTTTGTATGCAACTCTGTATTGTTCTCCTGCGGGTGTGAAGCTTACGTTAGGAGAGAGGGTTGTCTCTCCTATGTATGTGTCTCTCGATAAGCTTCCACCGGAATTGAGTTCTCTTCCTGCATCTTTGTGGGCAACAGGTCCCAATGACGTAGGCCTACTTGACATCTCCCCTTATGTTGTTCAGTTAAAATCTAATGTGCGATTGCCACGTATTCCCCAGTATCGTATCTCTCTTGATGGTGAACGAGCATTGTTAGCGATCATCTATGATTTGATCGAGAAAGATGTTATTGAGGAGACGCGGGGAAACGTGTGCAACAGCCCTGTACTGCCCATTCTAAAACGTACTGATCCTTCGAAACCACCTGTTTATCGTTTTGTCATCGATTTACGGGAGGTAAATAAAATTGTGATTCCTCAGTTCCCCGTTGTGCCTGACATCACGGCACTACTGACTCTGATTCCAGCTTCTGCATCGTGGTTTTCGGTAATTGATTTGAAGAATGCGTTCTTCAGCATTCCCATTGCAGAAGAGAGCAGAGACCTTTTCGGTTTCTCTCTTGGTGGACGCAGCTTCCGGTTCAAACGCGCTCCTCAGGGCTACTGTGAAAGTCCATCGATTTACAGTCAAGCCTTGAAGGGTCAACTGGATGCATTTAGGTTGCCGGCTGGTGCGGCCTTAATCCAATACGTCGATGACTTATTGGTAGCTGCAGATACTCAGGACATTTGCAAAATTGCTACGGTGTCGCTGCTGCAACATCTCTGCGAGTTAAATCACAAGGTGTCTCCTTCTAAACTCCAATATTGTTGTCAAGAAGTAACCTATCTAGGTCACTTATTGTCAAAGGAGGGAAGGCGGTTGACCCCGGAGAGAATTGCAGCAATTGCACGAATGGCTGTGCCAACAACCCAAAGAGATGTGCGTGCCTTTCTAGGTATCACGTCGTACTGCAGGCAATGGATTCCAAATTTTTCATTGCTAGCGAAACCATTGGTAGCTCTTACGTGCAAGGATGTTTCGACTCCTTTACCATGGACGGAAGAATGTCAGAAAAGTTTTTCTGAATTACGTGATTCATTGTGTTCGGCTCCCGTGTTAGGTACTCCTGACTATAGCAAGCCGTTCACATTATATGTTCACGAGAGAGAAGGTTGTGCGTTGAGTGTTTTAACGCAACTTTTTGGTGGTAAGCAACGTCCATGTGCATATTTTTCCTCGGCCTTGGACCCGGTAGCTAGAGCATTGCCGAGTTGCTTGAGAGCAACAGCGGCAGCTGCGGTCTCCATCCGACAATCATCAGGATTGGTCATGGATAATATGCTTACGGTGATGGTTCCGCATGCAGTCGACACTCTTTTAAATCGTACAAAAACCCAGCACTTGACGAGTGCGAGATTGTCTGGGTACGAGCTGACGCTGCTGAATCCGGCGACTTTGTTACCAATTAGCTCAGAGTCAGATGAAATAACAGAACACGATTGTTATTTGAGGACAGAGGAGGAAACAAAAGGTCGAGTGGACCTTAAAAACACTCCTTTAGAAGACCCAGATGGAACACTGTATGTGGATGGTTCATGTTTTAAATTACCCAATGGCGATGTGACTACCGCGTATGCTGTTGTAACATTGAATACTGTTGTCGAGGCTGCAAGATTAAATCAAAATTCTGCCCAAGCTGCAGAATTGATCGCTCTCACCAGAGCGTGTGTGCTAGCGAAAGGGAAACGTGTGAATGTGTTTACCGACAGCCAATATGCCTTTGGCGTCGCACATAGTTTTGGACGGTTGTGGAGAGAGAGAGGTTTTCTAACATCGCATGGTACGAAGATTCAGCATGGCCAGCTTGTGAATGATCTTTTGGATGCACTTACGTTGCCTAAGCAAGTGGCGATTGTTAAATGTAGCGCGCATCGTAAGGTGACGGATGATGTTGGTCGTGGTAATGCGTTTGCGGATGAGACTGCTAAGGAGACTGCACTCGAATGTATGTGACGAGTTCGGTTAGGTGGCCTACAGAATCGAGTATGTGTGAGGATACTATCGAGAGTGTGAAAGCAATTCAGAATGAGGCCACCGAGACTGAAAAGATGAAGTGGAAAGAAAGTACGGGAAAGTTGGATGCGAATGGTTGTTGGATTGACTTATCGGATCAGAAAAGATGGATGTTGCCTGATGCGTATGTGCTGGCTGTTGTGACTATGGCGCATGGTTTAGCACATATTAGCGCGAAAGGTATTTGCAAGTTGTTGTCTCCTGTGTGGAAGAATGATGGTATAACAAAATGTGCTGAACGACTGGTTAAGAATTGTATGGTGTGTATGTTGTACAATCCTGGTAAGGGAACCCCAACTCCTCCTGGTAGTTTCGCTCCCCCTTCATGTCCCTTTGAGGTGATCCAGTTAGACTTCATCCATATGGAGCGATGCAATAACCTGAAATACGTTTTAGTTGTGGTTTGCGCGTTCTCCCGATGGATCGAAGCCTACCCTCTTAAGGACAACACTGCTTTGTCAACTGCGAAAATCCTACTGAAGGAATACTTTCCTCGGTACGGAATGCCTAGAGTTGTGTGGTCCGATAACGGAAGTGAGTTTGTGGGGAGTGTGATGAAGAGTGTGTGTAAGGGCCTTGGAATTAATCAGAAATTCCATAGTGCCAATCATCCCCAGTCAGCTGGTTTGGTTGAGGGGTACAACGGCACCCTTAAACTGAAACTAGCAAAGATTCAGGCTACGACTGGTCTCTCGTGGCCTGACGCTTTACCCTTAGCATTACTATCAACAAGGGCAACTGTACACTCCCGAGTAGGGCTCAGTCCCTATGAAATAGTGTTCGGTCGTCCTGCCAATGTTTGGGGGGTCCCTAGGCCGGGTGTGTTCTGTGATCTTGAGTATCCAATGTTGATCGATTATCTTCATGACTTGACTGCTAAACTGAGGTTAATTCACCAACAGGTTTACGAAGCATTGCCGACGCAGACGGAGGGTCCAGGCCACCAGCTCCAGCCCGGAGATTGGGTGGTGACGCGCAACTTTTCGCGCAAGAACAATTTGGACCCCAGGTTCACTGGACCCTACCAGGTCCTCCTTGCCACGAGGACTGCAGTTCGTCTAGAGGGTCGGAAAAACTGGGTGCATGCCACCCATACCAAAAAAGTCCCTATTCCGTTGCCAGCAGACTCGTGGGTGAGGAGAGGCATTGCATCAACTGAAACCGAAGGATTGCCGGCGTTTGTACCTTTCAGCGACGCACAACCTGTCGGAGAATCCTCAGTGCAGCAGAAAGACACTGTTGAACATTTGTCAGCAAAAGACTCAAGACCAGAACATTCAGCTGATCAACAGAACGCTGTCTCTTCAACGGATCCTTTGTTCGACGACCAGACACGTCCTGGGAAAACCCGATACTTTTTGCGATCCAGCACTAAAGACTAATAAAAGATCCTGTTCTGTCCCTTGACAATTGCATTATCCCGTTTTCCACGATCAGTTTGAACACTTATATCACTGTAATTATTTTTGTATATGTACATTGAGTTTCGTTCCCCATATTTTTGCTTCCACAGCTGAGAGACACTTTTTGCATACGCATAATTGTGAATAAAGGCCGTAGGGCCGCGCATGTACTTCCTTCTGGTTAGTAGGTCTTGACACTAGGTTAAAGACCGTCGGTTCCTGGGAACTCCTAGGGATTGACTACTGCTACACAGAACGAAGTGCGTCAAGAAACGTTGCGGACGGTCGTAGGGGATGGCATTTTCGAAGCTGATGGACTTGGAAGGAGCTCAGGCGCAAAGGTTCAAGTTGCAACAACTTAGTCGTACCAAATGTTTTATGTCTCAAATATTCGTATTGTTCTTGACTGTTTCTGCATTATTGGCGGGTGGGGTGTACTACACGATGCCTTACTTCTTACCTTCTGCTATACCTACTCCTACCCCTGACCCTAAACTCACCTCCACTGCTTCTCCTCATTCTTTTCATATCTTACCTGAACACGAGCAGGCTAGACGTGCAGAATTCCGCAACAATTCCTTTATTCAGCTCCTTCACCAGCATCAGTTAGTGGTTAACACTACTAATTGTTGGGTGTGTGGGTTGATGCCACACACCACGGATAAGGGAATTCCATATCTGGTGTTACCGTATAGTTCCCAAGGGTCAGCTCGAGCATTTCAAACAATGTTTCGAAGCGCACTAGGCTTCCACCCCATTCGAGAACCACGTTCCCCCTACTCTGGCCCTACCTCGTATCAAAAACCTTTGTCTATAGCGATTGAAGACTTAGATAGCGATATCTATGATCCCTCGCTTATTCCAGAAGAAGAGGTACAAGCCTATAGGGTCCTGAGTAGAGGCGAGTATAGTGTGTTCACTAGTGAAAAGCAGCTTAAAAGCTCGCCTCCGATATGGGTCGTACCCCACATTGGTAATTTTTGTCTAATAGGTCGTGGCCGAAGATCGAAAGCCCGACTTGGAGAGAGTGCTTGCACTGAAAATTACATTCTGCCGATGGTCTCGTCCCCTGTGTTTCTGGCTGCCAAGGGTACATACTTTATCTGTTATGATCGTGCGTATGCATGGTTGCCCTCTGACTTCATGGGCTCATGTTTTATCGCAAACTTGTTGCCTCCGACGTTTACTGTAGATGCAGATTATCACAAGACTAAAGTTGTGAGAGGCGTAATTAGCGAAGAGGATACTGCCGGTCAAGAGGCAGGAGACTTTTTCAAGGGTTTCCTCCCGTTTTGGGGACCTATGGTTAATAGTAGGAACCTAAGACAGTTGACTCGAGTGGTAGAATCGACAGCTAATATTACTGCCAGTGCCCTTGGTAATATCACCACTGAACTTCAGGCGGATAGACTTATGACGTTACAAAACCGTATGGTTTTAGACGTGATCTTAGCAGATCGAGGTGGGGTATGTAAGGTGATCCATTCGAGCTGCTGTATTTTCATTCCTGATAACGCTCCGACTGTTTATCAAGCCATCTCGAAGTTGCATAAAATCTCCGAATCCATACACGTGGATGTAGGGGATTGGACGCTACTTGGGTGGTTTTGGGGCCTGATGTCGACTTGGGGTTGGAAAATTCTGATGATCATCGGAGTCGTTGTGGCGTTCCTGTTCACGTGTTGCCTTTGTGTGCAGTGCGGTCCTGCCTTATGTGGCCTCTGTGCTACATCGTGTATGAGACAGCCGCCTGTTACCAATGGAACTCGGTTGGACAGAGCTATGCTACAGCAACATCTGGATGGTCTGATGAATATCGAGTATGATTCCGACTAGTGCTTGCCTACATGAGGGCAAAAGGAGCGTCTGAGGTTCCGTGACAATTGTAAGTGATGTTTTCGACTCGTACGAATATAGTCGAGTCTGGTATCTACGAACCGCAAATGACGAGTTTAGTAAGTGTGCGCAGTTTCGCTGTGCTAACTTAAACCGTTTGTTTGCTACGTGGGTTTTTCATCTGTACCCACGGGTTCCATCTTAGATACGGCATCCATTTTGTCTCTTGCCCTCAAGTAGCCAGCGAACGGACGCTGTCCGCTTCGCGACCCTGGGACTCCCAAGATATTTGCGGAAGACACATGTCCTTTGTAAGTGTCTTTATGATGAGGGGGATGATACTGTAAGGAAGATGGCCCCGCTCGAGGCTCATCTCGCCGTGCCGGTTTATTGTCTCAGCCGTGCATCTCATTAGGCACGTCCCTTTGATGCCTGTAGCTCGTGTTTCCCGATACCTCCCCTTTTACACCCTTTCCAATCTCCCCACTGTTTCCATCTTCCTCTACACCTGCCCTTGTTCCATTTTCGATCTGTTTTACTGCTGATTGGAATGTACTAATGGTGGGAAGATGGGTTTTTACAGTTGGGAACCGCCAAATGTTTCCGCACTTATGTTCCGGACCTTATGAGTATCAAAGTGACCAAAGCGACCCCTCTCGGGGATAATTGCGGGAACCGGGTTGTAAACCTTTGTCTGCTATGCAAACCTATGGGAAAATCGCGTATAAAAGGAGTGTTCCACAGAACCAATTTGAAGCAGTCTCCCCAAGTTGCACGTGTTGTACTTGTCGTGACTTCTGTGTTCCCTGCAGTAAATAAACCTCGAATCTTTGACGCCGAAGGAAGTGTCCCGTGTCTCTGTCATTCGTACGCCGGAGCAGGTTACCCACGAAGGTTTCAGGTGTTGTTCCCTGGCACCGCTGGGTCTTAAAGAACCCAGTCCTTCACCACGGTGCTGCTAAACACGCACTAAAATACACACCTTGCAACTAGGACGTGTTGTGTACTACGTTGTTTATTGCTGCACCTTCTGTGTCCCATGCACTCATAAAGGTGATCTGCCTCATAATTACCGACATGTAAAGCCCTTTTGGCTGGTTATCAACGGTGGCACAGAAAGGTGAATTTAAGGTCTCGCCAAGGAAACGCACATACCATGGTGTGGTCAGAATTAATGAAAGAATGCACTTACATTATGGTGGGCAGGTTTGGGAAATGGCGCACAGCTTTACTCAAATCGCTAGTCGCTGTGTTGGGGAACTGGGGCGTATATATATTTGATCAGACTTTCACGCAGAGAGCAAGACAGTGGACTGAAAATGGAGGTGGGTGCAAGAGAAAGGAACGCGGCGTCAGAGAAAGTGTAGGCGGAAAAAGAAGCTGCAAGGGTGATCTAAGCGACGGAAGTGGAAGATATTGGACGAGATGCACAAGTTGGAATGAAGATTACACATATCTGGTATTCGACAGCGCCCTAGAATAACAATGCCTCGGCCCATTTTCTTTCGTTCTTATTAACCACGGAGAAGGCGAGCATATGGAGATCACTGGCTCCATGACCCTCCGACAGTGTTTAATGAAACGAGGCCAGAGCTGCTGCAATGGTATTTATAGGTACAAGATAAATAACCTAGTACCCCTGACAGAAGCTATAAGTGTTTTTGTGCGCGCCCTTGTGAGTCAGGGAGTATTTTAGTGGCTATAGTAAGCTACTATATATATTCCTGTACGGTTAATCAAAATGCTTTGAGACTTGCATGCCATGCACATAATAACCGCTTCGCCCGATCAGTCCTTTGTCGACTTATTACAGCTAATCTGCTTTTAATTGAGTTTTACGAAGCTTCTGCAGCACGACTAAAAAGAAATAAATCCCAGCGTTCCCTTCCAACCTGCTACCCACTACCATTCACTCTCTACCTGCTACTCTACTCTCTACTGCTCACTCTCTACTGCTCACTCTCTACTGCTCACTCTCTATTGCTCTCTACCTACTGCTCTCTACTCTCTACCTACTACTCTCTACCTACTACTCTCTACCTAGTACTCTACTCTCTAGTACTCTACTCTCTAGTACTCTACTCTCTAGTACTCACTCTACTACTCACTCTACTACTCTCCACTACTCACTCTCTACTACCCTCTACCATTCACTCTCTACTACTCACTACCTACAAATCTCTACTACTCTATACCTACTACTCTAGTCTTTACTAATCAGTCTCTGAAAAAACAGCGTGACCTTACTCCAACCCTTTACTCTTTGCCAAAAGGCACTAGTGAAAAAAACATTCAAAATGCAATAGGTCTCATCTTTATTACACTTAAAGCAATTCTGTAATCAGGTGGCTTTTTAGCTTTACTTTTATTACTGTTTATAAAACTTTCATGTACATAACATGCATATATATATGCATATTTTGTGTATAAATATATATATATATATATATATATACACACATAGATATAAACAAACATCTGCATATCTATATAAATACCAATATTAATGCATCCATACATATACATACATATGCATGATATGCACATAAACGTTTAAAAAACACTAATAAAAGCTAAGCTAAAAGCTATCTAATTACAAACAGAATTGCTTAAGCTTAACTAAAGCCGAGACCGTTGCATTGCAAATGCTTGTTCTTGAGTCTGGAGATAGGGGAGCTAGTGTTAGACATTTTATTTCTAAGTGGAAGTTGATCAATATTTGGAAATGTATTGATCCATGGAAAGTGCTTGGATGGTCATTGAGAGCTTAACAGAGGGTTTCCAGGTCCTTGGTCAAACAGGAAATGCGTGTCTATGAACCACATATAAATGTTAGGAATGCCATACTTCCCTCATGAGACTAGAGAATAACTTCCTAACACAGAACGTGCATGTCTTCTGCCATCAAATCATTTGTAGGTAGATCGCAGAAGGGGAGTAAGATCTAAGAAGCTAGTCTCAGACTTCTGGGATGTTAGCAGTGATGGAAGAAACTAGATAAACTACCTGCCTCAGTTAGGAGAAGATCCTGCTTAATAGCCCAGTTAACCATTACACACCCCTCAATGACTCCGAAGAGGTGAGTCAAGAAAGGGTGCCACTTGGCAGCAAATTCTGACAGCAATCTTGCCTTCCATCACTGATAGCATACATAACAAGATCTCTCATCCATGTACAATGTGTCCTGGTCAACAGAATCCTCTAGCATTGTTGAGACAGTGTGGCGTCCATCTTGGAATGACAGAACTACAATAAAAAAAATGTGATTGATAGAATTTCAAGAAGGAGGACCAACGGTATTGACCTTACCAATGCATGTCCAGCAATTGTAAGCTTATACCGCTAGCTGCTGTAGGAGAGCACGAGGTGGAGGCTGGGACATGGGTCGACAAAGAGCAAGAGGAAGACAAAAGTGAAGGGAGCGACTATCGGAAAGGGAATGATTACTCCCTGGTACCTTCCAAATTTTTCTCAGAAACGAATGAGAGTACAGAGGGCAGGAATCACAGGCCAAAGACAGAGAATAAAAGCCAACACAAAAGGAAAAGAGGAAGGAAGCAACCAGATGCGAAGAGCCATTCACCTACCAAGTGTCCTTGGTGAACACCAGAGTAGCGCAAGTTGAATTGTTTATGGCTATAAACATAGGATTACCACTAGAAGTGGCTGTATGAACTGGGCCCTCCCACTTCAAACCAGCAAGTGAGGACTTAATGCATAATTTGCATTGCTCTGATTAAACTGCTGTTAAACATTTCAGAAAAAACATTGCTTTTGATGAAAATAAAGTATACCTAACATTTTTATGTGGCCTCAAAAAATTAATCAACAGAAAATTGGGAGTTTTGATTCAAATATTAATTCTAGTAACTTGGACGATTGGCAACATCTTTCCTACTTACCTCGCATGCTCCCACCTCAATGGGCATGGGTTGTGTACACATTTCGTTATCCTTTACTTTTCCCTTATGGGCAATGTTGCAGTCGTGGGTATTCATCACTTGAAACTTAGCCACTTTCAAGACATCCGCATGACCAGTACCTGTTGGGTGAAAAGTCTGGTAAGAATCAACAAACAGAAATAGCAGACTCAAGGCTGTAGCAAAGACAAGATCTTTAATTAGTAAATTATGGATTCTGAATCAAATTTATTAAAAGCTTTCCAACATTTTTAGAGAGGCGTGGAGCACCTGGGTCAAGTACAGACACATTTTGTGGTCACTTTATGCCAAGCTCGTCTTAAAAGTAAACACAATTTAAGTCTACATACTTTTTCTTTTCTGTTGTTGTTGCTGTGCTGGGAGCTTCATATTGTACCGTTGTCTGTTTATTTCAGGCATTCAATGGAGCAGCAGTGCCAGATAAAGTACCAAGTATCTCTTCGGATAGGACTCATCTAATCTAATATATGTGTTGCTCTGGTGGAAAGCTGGGCAGCTCAGTGTGTTGGGGTCCCTTCAAAGTTATCAGCCAGCAAAGCAGCCCCAAAAGGAATTCGGTGCATGTTCAAAGTACTCTGAGCAACAATAATACCTGTTTTAAGAGACTTTTCAGCACTGACTTCCAATACAATTTTTATAAGACACTATTATGAACTTTTTATATAAAGTATACCAGTTACTTTAGGTATTTCTAATGCTATATTCTAAACTGATCTTTTAATTAAAATGAAGGAGATTTTTAAGTAGGAACATGTTATTAAACATAGTTGGGCATCTGTTTTATTAAGCTGGGAAATCTTTTTTAAAGCCAAGCCACTTGATTCATCATGTCCGGATTTTATTGTATAATGAGTGCAAACATGTTGCTCTTAGAAGAGAAGCAATGCCACACAGTAAATATCCCCTTTAGCAATTGATGCCCTAAAGTACTTTGCTTTGAGGGGAAACGGAGTCAGACATCAATTAGAATGCACCATTTTGTTCAGTAAAAACCAGTAAACTCAGTACAGGCAAGTGTTTTTTTTCCAAGGTCATCTGGTTTTAGTCCATTTACATGTAGAATACTTTTTTGTACGCTACTTTGTTATATTTTTGCTGCATACATATTTAATATTTTGACTTGTTTGTGAACGAATAACTACAGAGAGAGCGTAAACAAAATAGTAAACATACAATACCCCAGCCTCCACCATATGCCGCCTCCCTCCGCACCAGGTCATTGCTGCTAAGGGCTGTGTAATCGAAGGTGGTGACAATGGTCGTCTCCGGCGGTGTTACTGGGCAGTGTGGGCAACTATTTCTGGCACTGTGGTGAACACCCTGTGCCATGACACTAATATTTTATCAATTATGGACTCCATTGAATCTGAGCTGGAAAATATCCCCACCCCACATTATGAATTACAGATGATGCTTGCATCAGTAGTTTTGAGGAAAAGAGGGAAGTACCGCAGGATTAAAAAATTGAATTGAAGGATCCCCTGAGGAATAATCCAGAGAAACTGAAATACCACACACAATTAACGCTGTAGTTGCCTTTTTGGCTTAAGTATTTCACCCAGACATTGGCCTGTTTCAGCAGGTGAAGTGCCCAGGTGAGACACTCCTGACTTGCAGTTTCCCAGTAGGACATGTAATCTGGATTGGCCCACTAACTCTTATAACCCCACCCCGGAGGGAGTAACGGGCCACTCGTAATGAGGACCTCTGCATGGCAGCTCTCTTGAGACAAAATTACCAGATCTGGCAATCGCTTAACTGATAGGGAGCTTGGAGATACTTCCGCCCAGTCCCTGGCCAGTCACAACTCAGTCTGCCTGTGGTTTAGCATTGTATTGTAGCTACTATACTAGTACTGAAGTGGAACGGAAAAGCTGGCCAAGGTGTCTACAGGGGACTGATCTTTCCACTGACCACTAGTAAGAATTGTCAGAACCCCCCACACAAAATAGCATTGGAGCACTCCTAGTTACACAATAAGACATGTGTTATTTACCTGTAACTGCAGTTATCCAGTATTGGTTTCTTTCATAGATTCACATGCCTGAATCATTCCCCGTCATCGGGATGGGAGTCCCCGGTACATAAGTAAAGTACAGAGAGTAATAGGCCTAAGGCATCACATTAGTAGCATATCCAGGTCCTTTTGTAATAAGGACCAAACTCTAGAGAACAACCAATCAGCTGTCACCACGCTCTGGAACCTTGAAGGAGCTCTAGTCCTTCAGATTTTCCTAAGCACAGGGCTATATAGATGTACAACTGAGAGTACTAGGTGAGCCCATCCAAGGGAGGCGGGTGGGTTGCATGTGAATCTATGAAAGATACCAATACTGGATAACTGCAGTTACAGGTAAGTAACGCATTTCTTATCCAGTATTAGGGTATCATTCAGAGATTTGCATGCCTGAATCAAAATAGAAAGCAATAATGGGCACATTTCCTTTTGTACAGAAGGCATACATGCACCAGTTAATAAATACATCAATGTTAAAATGGAGAGCAATAAATTGCAATTATGGCAAAAGTTATAGAAGTAACAGAGAAATGTGCGTCTAGAAAGAGAGAGCAGTTAGTGGGAAGGAAGGAAGGCTCACCTCTTATTGAAATAGATGATGCAACACCACCTGTCCCACTGCATCATCCTTCATTAGCCCTGTATCCAAGCAATAATGCTTGGTAAATGTATGTGGCTTCTTCCATGTTGCCGCTCTGCAAAGGTCTGTGATAGGCACGCCCGCAAACAATGCCATAGAAGTAGAAACTGCCCTAGTGGAATGGGAACAAATTCTTGATTGTAAAGATTGACCAGCTTGTTGGTGACAAAAGACAATAGCACCAGAAATCCATCTAGAAATACTTCGTTTTGTAAGGGGAAAACCTTTCCTAGGTAAACTGTAAGCCACGAAAAGTTCGTTGGACTTGCAAAATGCTTTTGTCCTGTCAAGGTAGAATTTAAGGCAGCACTTCAAATCCAATGAATGTAGAGCTCTTTCAGCTGCTGTTTGATGATTTGGAAAGAAGGTCTTTAAGCCAATAGGTTTTTTAAGGTGGAAGTCCGATGGGACTTTGGGTATAAATTTCGGATTAGTCCGAAGAATCACCCTATCGTTCTTGAATTGCAGAAATGGATCTTGTATTGTGAATGCGTTTAGCTCACTGACACGTCTTGCGGATACAAGGGCCAAAAGAAGTGCAGTCTTCCAGGAGAGAAATTTGAGGCCAGCCCTGTGTATCGGCTCAAAATGATGTCTCATAAGTTGAGCAAGGACTGTGTTGAACTTTCATGTTGGAGGAGGAGACTTTAAAGGAGGAAAAGTCCGAAATAGACCTTTGGGAAATTGTTTTATCAGTGTATTTGACCAAAGAGAAGGACCTGTAGAAGATCTCCTAAAACGGGAGATAGCTGCCAGTGAACTTTGATGGAAGCGAGGCCTGAAGTTGCTAGATGGATATGGTATGGTAATATTTCTTCCAGAGAGGATGTGAGGTGATGCACCTTCGCAGATCTACACCAGATACAGAACCTTTTCTATTTGAAAGACTAAGTCCTGGTTGTACTATCTGCTCGAGCGCGAGAGAGAACTGCCCTGCAGTCTGGAGGAATGTTTAGGCCCTGAAATTGGTGGAACTCAGGAGCCAGGCCGATAATTTGAGAGATGCGGGATCCGGATGTTTTGGGCTTGTTCCTGGTCCATTGTGAAAATGGTGTTAACGGAATTGGAGATTGCAGGGAGAGGAGATGGAGTCCCGTTAACCAATGTTGGCGAGGCCATGCTGGAGCTATAAGAATCAGTGTGCAGGGCTCTGCCTTATCTTCCTGAGGACCTTGGGAATCAGGGGAATAGCTTTCCCCAGAGATCCCTGTTGGGGATGCAGCTTGCGAAGTGTTGGCATTTGGCGTTGTGCTGTTAGGCAAACTGATCCAACAGTGGTTCGCCCCACTGAGAGAAGATGCTGTTGAGAGTATCTTGGTTCAACTGCCACTAGTGACAGGTTGTCTGTAGTTTGCTTAGCGAATCTGCTAATGTATTGTCTTTTCCTGGAACATACTCCGTCCTCTGGGAAATTTTGTGTTGAAGTGACCAGTTCCAAATTTTTTGAGATTCTTGAGAGAGTGATAGCCTGAGAAGGAAAGCCAGGAAAGCTAGAGGGACTGCTCTCAGCTCTAGGAGGTTTATGTGCAGCTTCCGCTTGGAAGATGACCACTTCCTGCTGATCTGAAGCTCCTGAAGGAAGGCTCCCCAACCTTCTAGAGACGCATCTGTGGTTATCACTTGAGGAGAGGCTTGAGTTAGAAAAGGTAGGCCTGGAGAGAGATTTTGTGGGTGAGTCCACCAGTTTAGAGAGGCAACCATCGGAGGAGTCATCTGTATGATGTCTTCGAAGGATCCGTTGATTTGAATCCACAGTGGAGAGAGCCTCTTGGAGAGGATGTATGCGGAGGCGACAGTAGGGAACTAGAAGAATGCAGGAGGTGATCATTCCGAGGAGAGATTTGAATAGGCGCACTGAAGGAGACTTTCTTTTCCGTAAGCTCTGCTAATTGTCAGAGTTTTTGTTGTCGTTCCTGTGATGGGTACGCTTTTTCCAGGACCGTATCCAGGACAGCTCCCAGAAATGTTACCTGCTAAGAAGGTTGTAGGGCCGATTTGTCTGGGTTGAGGGTGAGTCCCAATTTTTTGAAAAGCTGTAGACAGTCGCTGGAAGAATTCCTAGCGCTGTCGAAAGAGGGTGCCTTGACGAGCCAGTCGCCGAGATAAGGGAAAACTTGGTGATGCTGCTGCCTGAGGTATGCAGCCACATTGAAAAACATTTTGTGAAAATGCGCGGGCTGACTTGAGTCTGAAGGGCAGGACTCAGAACTGGTAGTACCTGCCGGCCACAGCGAACCTCAAACTTTTTGTGTCTTCTGTGGATAGGAATATGAAAATAGGCATCTTGGAGGTCCAAGGATACCATGTAGTCATTTGCATTGAGAAGCTTCTTGAATAGTGATCACGCAAAACAATTGTTTCTTTAAGAATTTGTTTAGACTTCTCAAATCTGGGATTGGCCTCCATTTCTTTTCCTTTTTGCGCACCGAAGAATCGGGAGTAAAAACCTTGTTCTCTTTGATTAACAGGAACACGGTTCTATAGCTCCGTTCTGGTTCATTGATATTTTCAGGAGTAAGAGGTGTAAATGTTAGTGAGCCATAGGTTGAGGAGGTGTCGGTGGAGGAGTTAGCACAAATTCTAGAGCAGGGGTCTCCAACCAGTAGCTCGGGAGCTACTGGTAGCTCACCAGCACCCTCAAAGTAGCTCTCAGAGGTGAAGCCAAACCAAGCAGATCTTAGAGATTCTGTGTATATTAAAGAAGGCAGCACTGCTCATTTCAGTTCATTACCCGTAAGAGTTGCAGACAGCCAAAACAATGGCAGGGCCTCTTGATAACACTCAAACACACACTGTGTTGGCCTATCAATCAATCTAGCAGGGATTTATAGAGCGCACTACTCACCCGTGAGGGTCTCAAGGTGCTGAGGTGTGTGTGTGTGGGGGGGGGGGGGGGGGGGGGGAATGTGGGCAGCTTCGGTCATTCGAAAAGCCAGGTCTTGAGGCTCCTCCTGAAAGCTTGCAGTGTGGAGTTCATCTGATTCTGAGGGGGAGTTTTTTCCAGGTCTTGGTCACAATGTAGGAGAAGGATCTGCCTTCTGTTCTGCCTCTGTGGATGCGGGGGATTTCAGCCAAGGCCTGGTCAGCGGAACAGAGGTTTCTTTTGGGGTCCCGTGTTGTGGAGGGCTTTGTAGGTGTGTGCGAGCAGCTTGAAGGTCACTCTTTTTTCGACAGGAGCCAGTGGAGGACTCGTAGGTGCTGGGGAATGTGGTCTTGTCGTGGGATGCTGAGGATGAGTCTGGCTGTGGCGTTCTGGATGGTCTGGAGTTTGTGGAGTAGAAATTTGTTCATTCCGGCATAGAGGGCATTCTCGAAGTTAAGCCTGCTGGTGATGAATGTGTGGGTGACGGTCTTCCTGGATTTGGGTGGAGGGACCATTTGAAGGTCTTGCAGAGGGCGTTGAAGCTTGTGGAGGCTACGGCATCACATGAAACTTAAATGTCTTTATCCACTTTAAATCTACCTATGAAGTAGATTAGCCATGTTATACGCCCTGCTCTATCAGTCCCACCGTGTGTGACATCAAAGAATAGTACCAGCAGTAACTAGGGCAGACCCACCAAATTGTGTGACTGCAAGAACTAGAGTGAAAATGTGTTAGTTGGGATGATGATCAATCAAAGAGCTGAGGAGGAGAGAGTGTGCATCCAGGCAGAGAAAGTTAGAAGACTCATGTTCAATTTTGAGTGGGTGTGTGACATTGTGTCCTTCCCTAATAAACAGTGTTGATTCTTTAATGCTACTCTAGTGTCGGGCGTGGCTAAGCAGGCCATCATGGCGGACGTGTGCTAGATAGCTCCGTCCATCCCAGCACTGATCCGGCGTTTATCCTTGCTCCCTCGGACGCTTTGGTGGTCCTTGAAGGGATATCCTTTCTCTGGTAGCCGGCCGGGTCGGTCCGGTGCCCCTGCTGAGTGGCTGCGTTGCCGGTAGACGGAGGTGGCTGGTCCGGCGTGCTGCAGCCTTGTGGAAGTCCGGGAGGCCGGGACCTCGATTTTGGCGTGCCAGGGATTGCGCGGCTGGCGGCGGTCAGCCTCTACACGGTGGAGGAGCGCCGGAATCGAGGCTGTGGGCAAAGCAGACTGGCCCAGGAACAACATTGGCTGTGCCCCCCCCCCGGTGAGGAGACGACAGGGGGAGTACTCCGACCCAACTGCTGGGTTGCTCCCGACATTGTTGCAGTGCAAATGGTTGCCCCGCGTCCCACTGCCTTGATTTGGTGGCGGCGGCGGGAGAGGTGCGTGGGGCTCCATCGGGCCCCCTCTAGCCGTGAAAACAACCCCCCCTCCCCCTGCCCATCGGGAGATCGGCGGTCGGGCCAGGCCGCGTGGAGGGTGCAGTGGCTAAGTTGGTGTGGACTGGAGACAGCAGAGACGCCCGAGGCGCGGGTGGTAGTCACACCGGGACCTGCTGGGGGTGGCCCGCCCTCCTGGAGGCCGTGGCTGGCCATCGGCGGTGAGCGGCACGGCATTGAGGCAGCCCTACTGAGTGGAAACAGTTTGCCCCCTCCCCCAGATCCACCAGCGGCTTGGTTGTGGCCCGGTGACCTGTGGGCCCCCCTTTTGGAAGGCAACTGGACGGTGGGTGTGACGGTGTGGGGCCCCGCTTCCTCCAGAGAGATCGGCGGCCGGGCCGGGTCGCACGGGGGGAGTGGTGGTGCAGCGAGTGCAGACCGGGCATTGGTGGGGGGGGGGGCGCGTGGCGGCTGGAGTAAGCCCGGGCCTGCGCTGCGGCCTGAGTGGGGGCGGCCCGCATCCTCAGGAGTAACGGTTGGGCCTTCAGCAGTGAGGGGCAAGTTACTACGAGCCTGTGCCCATTGACTCTGCCCTTTGGCCCTGCCCAGGCTGATTTCTGTCCACCGGGCCTCGACTTGGCCTGAAACTTGCGGGCCCCTGCAGACACTAGTGGCAGTGCAACCGGTGGGGGCCACACGTGAAGATACGGCAGGCGGACTCCCCCAGGGGGGGCTGTGAGGAGTACATAGGCGCTAGCCATGACTAGAGGCAAGGGGGGCAGTGTCCCTACTAGCCACGGGCCCGCAGACAAGTTTACTAACCCGGGGGCGGCGAGTGGTACTGCCGGACATTCGCAGGAGGGCCCGCCGGACTCTGTTGGCCGCCATAACCAATCCAGGGACATGCTTGATGCCTAGATTGGCGCGGTTGGGTCAGATGTGATGTTGCTGTGACAGGACCTGTGGAATGCAGTATCCTGCATAACTGAAGTGGAAACCCGCTTGTCGGGGTGGAGGACGATGTTGTGTCCCTCAAGCAGAAGGTGGGGAAGTTGGGAAGTACCCAGAAAGGCCTAGCACTGCGCGTGGAGGACGCGGAAGGGCGGGCTCGGCGAAACAATCTGCGATTCGTGGGCTTCCCGGAGGGGTGAGAGTCTGGTGGCATGGAGCGTTTCCTTACGCAGTGGCTCGAGGGCTGGATGCCTCCGGACGCTCTCTCCCTCTGCTTTATCATTGAACGGGCTCACAGGGCGTTAGTGCAGAAGCCACCGGTCGAGGTCCGGCCTCATCCAGTAATCGCGAGGCTGCTGAACTACTTTGATCGTGATGCCATCCTGAAACAATCCAGAGCAAGAGTACCTCTCATGTTTGAAAATCACCGGATCATGGTGTTCCCGGATTACACACGCTTGGTACAGCAGCAGCGCCAGTCGTTTCAGGCAGCTAAGGCCCGGCTAAGAGAACTTAAGCTCCAGTATGCACTGTTGTTTCCGGCGCGCCTTCGCGTGTTGTTTCAGTCCTGGATGTTTTTCTTTGATTCTCCGGAGGACGTCTTCAAATGGACGAATGAAACTGTGCGGGTGAGGGCCCATACCCGCCCAGGTCGGCATTCCAATTCGTCATTGAGTGAGGGGGCGCAGCAGGGCTCGCAGAGATAAAGCCGGCGGGGCTCTCGGATGCCCGATCCCAGAGGCGATCACAATCATGCAGCTCGGGGGTCGGAGGAAACGCAGTGCCCCAGACACAGAAGACTGGATCCTCAGTCCCGGCAGGAGGATATTGTACTGGTGAACCCTAGTAATTGGACCATGTGTACTAACATTTGCTGTAATAACGAGGGAGCCCTGTGTGGGCTCGGACCCTGCAGCCCTCACGCCTGTAGGTAGCGAGAGGAACGGTTATGGGTGGTAAGTTAGGGATCCATTGGTGGGAGAGGCCCGGGTCCCCGGTTGGGGGCCTGGTAATCCGACCGCGACAGGTACTTCAATGTTTCATGAGGTATGGGGTGGGGGGTTTGTTGGGGGTTGGGGTGGTTTGTTTCTGGGGTTAGATTGCGCTTTCACACGAGCATCACATGCAGTACATACACTTTGCTACAATTATTGTTTGGGGCCCACACACAATACGCACCTAGATGGCTAGTGGGTTGACAATGGTCCAGGGATCCCTGGGCGCCCTTTGGGTAGTAAGCTGGAATGTTCGTGGGCTACTAGATAAAATCAAGTTGGGGGCGATCCTGCGACAGGCCAAGCCAAGCGGGTGGGGGCGGATGTTCTCCTTTTGCAGGAAACCCATCTGATGGGTTCCAAGGTGCTCTGTCTACAGGGCTATGGTTATCAACAAGTGTTCCATGCTGGCTTCACACAGGGGTCCAGGGGCGTGGCTATCCTCATCCATCGTAGAGTTCCTTATGTGCATGCTCAACAGTTGCTGGATGGACAGGGGCGCTATGTCTTTGTCCAAGGTATGATTGGAGTGGAGCCGGTGGTGCTGGGATGTGTGTATGCCCCCCCTCCCCCCTCCTTTGCAATGGTCCCTGGTGGAGCGGTTGTTGGCGCTGTGGTCTGATATGCCTAATATGGTTTCTGTGGTGGGAGGTAATTGGAACAATGTCATAGACCCCAGTAGGGATAGGTCCAGAACGGGCGGGTTCCCGGGGGGCTCCCAACCCACAAAGTTACAAGCACTGGTGTCTAGTCTGGATTTGGGTTGATACGTGGTGACTTCACCATGGCACCAGGAGGGTGTATACTTTTTTGTCGGCAGTGCATGTGTCCTTCTCAAGGATTGACTATGTGTTATTTCCTAGGGGGGTGGTCTCGAGGGTAGTGTCAGCTGGTATTCACCCTAGAGCAGTGTTTCCCAAACTGTGGTCCGCAGACCCCCAGGGGTCCGTGACACATTCCCAGGGGGTCCGCGGGCAACAGTTTTAAAAGCACAGAAACGTTTCTTGTATAATTAGCAGCTTTCCAGCAACAATAAAAGTGTCAAGAGAATGCCAGTGATGAATGTACCTTCTGGACCTGAGGAGAGTTTTGTTCAGTTGCAGCTTTGATTGAAGTAAAGTAGCACAGAGGGTTAATGTGCCTACTGCAAAGAACGTGTATCATGCATCTTAAAAAGCAGTATTTTATGTGCATAGGTTCGTAGTTACTGCTTTTGTCACAGCAATTCTTTTGTTACTGTGCACTTCATAAGTGAACACCATAATCTAGCAGAGGGACCTATAAACTGTCCTCAAAGAGCTGCTTGCAAACTGCATGGTACCAGTTAGTAACTTATAATTTTACCCAGTTATTCATTATCCTGATGCTGCTAAAAAGATTTATTTGGGTGGAAATACATTTTTAATGTTAAAGTCAGTGCTAGCCACACTGTGTTATATTCTGAATCCTGAGTTTGTGCTTTTCCAGACCGAGCACTCTTTAAACATTTTATATACACACTGATTTACATGTATGATTCAATGTCTCTATATGTGTGTGATGTAAAGTGCTCTGACATCCTACAATGGTATGAGAAATGCTATAAAACAAATGAAATACATGTGACAGAGGGGCTATTACTTCAATATAAAATTCTAAGCGCCAGATGTACGATCTGTTTTTATATGCGCGAACAGGTTCACGAACCCGTTGATGCATGCAAAAACCTATTGAGCCATGTACATAGCCTATTTCGCGAGTCACAATTTGTTTGCGACTCGCTAAATAGGTTTTGCAACTTGCTATTTGGAAGGGGCATCCTTCCAAATAGGAAGGACAGTGGGGGCGTGGGGGTGCGACGCATGCTGCAGGCTCAGCGGTTGTACGCCTTCTGTTAGATGAGGCAAGACAGGCGTGGTTGGCAACGCGTAGCAGAGTCTGTCAATGGGGAGAAAAATCTAGAAAAATGCTGCATAGGCTCTGTCAGGGGGCCCTTCGCCCCCAGGCCCTTCCGGATATACTGGACGGGAACGATTCACCACTGGTGAGCCCCCAAACGATAGCGGATAGCTACGCCGAGTACTATGCTGACCTCTATGCCCCGCGGGAGTGCCTGGCGGAGGAGTGGGTAGAGAGATTCATTGGGGACCTCCCGCCGAAGGCAATTAGACCTACCACTGTCGGATGAAGAACTGGCTAGGGCCCTATGGGGGCTCAACCCTAACTGGTTTCCGAGCGAATATTTAAAGCGATACCATCTCCAGCTGGCCTCGCATTATCGAGCGGTAGTAGAGGAATCAAGGGAGGCCGGAAGGCTTCCCCCGGACTGGCGTCATGCGGAGGGGGTGGTGTTTCTGAAGCCGGGTCGGCCCCCGGAGCAACATGCATCCTACCGTCCGATCTCGCTCCTAAATGTGGAGGTCAAGGTGTTGGCCAAGGCGCTGGCTAACCGTCTCATGCCATATATATCGGCCCTAGAACACCCAGACCAGGCGGGCTTTATGCCTCAACGGGCGATGCGCCACAACATCAGGCAGGCACATGCGGCGCTGGCGGCGAATAGACGGTCCAGGACTCCGGCTGCTCTTCTCCTGGCAGACAGAGATAGGGCATTTGACTCCCTCAGTTGGGTCTACCTCTTCGCCCTTCTGCGCAGACTCAATTTTGGCTCACGTTTCTGGTCATATATTCGCCTCCTGTATACCGAGCTGACCGAGTCGGTGAGGGTGTCCGGGGCAGTGTCCTCCCAATTCTCAGTGCAGTGTTGCACGAGACAGGGCTGCCCCTTGTCCCTGTACCTATTCGCCCTGGCAATGGAGCCGCTGGCGGCGTGGGTTCGCATGGATGTGCAGTTGAAGGGATTTGAGTGGGCTCTGGGGCCTCTGATAGAATTGCGTTGCACCCTGATGATGTCCTCTTCTTTCTGACGGACTTGAACAGGTCGGGCCGAGAATACTGGAAATCATGAGAATCTTTGGCGAGTCCTCCGGACTGTATATGAACCCCCGGAAGTCCACGATACGGATACTGGGAAATCCCGAAGCGGTGGGGCCCTGGGCCGACGCGCTCCAGAGGGCGAATGGAGGTCTCAAATACCTGGGATTGTTCCTCATGGACGTGCCCGTGGTGTTATGGAAGAGGAACCTGGCATCTGTTTGGGAGCATGCGAGATCGGACATGAAACTCTGGTCCCATATACTCCTCACGATCTATGGCTGATCGGCGATTTTCAAGATGGTCACAGTCTTGCGGTTCCTCTACCAGCTGCAAAACCACCCATATCCGATTGCGCACAGATGGTTCTCACAGGTAAATTCTGCACTGGGACAGTTCCTGTAGGGGGTAAGACTGTCCGAGTAGCGATCCATACGTGGTTTCTGTCCACATACTGTGGGGGACTGGCGACCTCCGATATTCTCTCCAATTATCAGGCCTCCCATCTCCTGATCTTTAATGAGTGGTGGTATGGGGACAGAGGAGATCCGGCGTATGCACTGGAGCGGCTCTTGATGGAGCCACACACCCTGCACATGATACTGTATTCGGCGACATTGCGGAGGGATCTGCCGTCAGCTACAAAGCTAGTCTTTAGTGTCTGGCGACACTCCTTGAAGCGCATGGGGTGGTGGAATAAGTTGACGGATGAGACCCCATTGTGGCACAACGGGCGCTTGCCGGAGCTCGCGACTTTACAGGGCTTTTGGGATTGGGATGCCATAGGGATCTCAACCCTGGGTGATGTGGTGCGAAAAGGGACGCTTAAGTCCTTCACGGACCTACAGAAAGAATTCCACATGCCTCGCTCTCAATTCTTCCGCTACCTGCAGCTCCGCCATGCCCTTTCCCCTAGCTTGGTGGGCATTGAGGCGCTCCCGGAGTTCAGCCCCCTGGAGGCCAAGGTCTTTATGGGAGATCTGGAGACTAAAAAGATTTCGAGGATCTACCAGACCCTGGTCACTCATAGTGCTCAGACGACAGACAAATTGCGAGGAGTGTGGGAGGAGGATGTCGGCGCTCTTGAGGAAGAGGATTGGAGGGAGGCCCTAGCGGCCCCACGTGGGGCCGCGATAGCCATGCATCTGCAGCTCATTCAATTTAAATTTCTACATCGCGTCTATTTCACCTGGGCCAGGTTGTGGCGGGCGGGTCTGATCGCCTCCCCGGAGTGTTTCGAATGCGGCCGGGAGGAGGGCACCTTCTTCCATACGGTATGGACATGCCCCGCACTGGACCACTTTTGGCGAGGGGTTTTCGCACCCGCGATTGGCTCTTCTCCACGTGATGGACGGGATCGGTGACACCGCCTATAAACGGCATCTGCGGCTCCTGGGGCTCACCCTGGCAAAACGGGACATCGCCAGGGGCTGGAAGAATGATCGGGGGGCCCCGCTCTCTGCATGGAGGAATGGTCTGGATTTTAACATGGGTCTCGAACAACCCATCTTCGTTGCCCGTGGCTGTCCGCGGAAGCACTATATAATATGGAAGAGGTGGGTGGATTATAGAGGATTGCGGCTGGATCCCCCGGGTAAGTCGAATGATCCCTCTGGTGATTGATGTAAGAGGGGCTGGCTGTAGCGATAGGTCCTTTTTAGCACGGGTGCTCTTGAGTGGTGCGGGGCCAGGGGCGGGGGGGGGGACTCTGTTCCGGGTACTCCTCTGTATATATGTGGCTTTCAATGGGTGATTCATTGGTATTCCATGCGTTGGGCTTGGTGGTCTGTAGCGCAATCTGGGGTGGGGAGGGGGTGTGTAGGTTAATTGGCTCGTTTGACTCAGTTCTCTGGTGGCGGGACCGGTTTCTCTGTTAAGCCCAATGCTCGCTTGCGCTTCATATATTGCTGTGGCAGTGGTCTCTGGAGTACAGAGCCCTGCGCCATTAGATTGGCACTGTAAACAAGACTTGTTATTGGCCAGGAATGTATCACATTTATTTTGGTTCCTAACACTGATGCGCACAGAGAAATAAGGTTGACACTACTACATGTTCCGCTGTGCATTTATAAGTAGGATGAGCAAGGGGGGGGAGGGGTGGGGGGTGGGGGGTGGTTTCTGGGTCTTGTTCCCCTTTTAGGTTTCTTGCAAGTTAATTGAGAAGTGATATATAGTCACAGTACTATTGGACTAGATGTTTGATTTATGCATGATGTGCTGCCCTCAAAAGCAAGGTACGAAGATGTAATCCATGGCTAGGTCTCCTTGCAGATCTGCGTCCTATCTTGTCACAATTCCGTTGGGGGAGCTGTACTGTCTGCTTATGTACTATAATGCTTTTGCGCAATAAAATATGTGTTTTAAAAAAAAAAAGCTACTCTAGTGTCAAGGACTGCCAAATATGTATGCTGGTCCCCATCATAAGAGTATTATCTCTGACGCAATTGAGCCTGTTCATGGTATAATTGTGCCATAGCCATAACATTTTCATCCTTGACTATTTTGTGCATACAAGTCTAGTAATTACATACCTGCTGCCATCACTGACATATAAAGAGGATGACTGGCCTGCTTTTAGCCCTTCCTGACAGAGTTGCAACTGCTTCTCCCATAATAATGGTTCTAACTATATATGCTGGGTATCCAGCTGTGGCACAGTGGTAGCTCTTGTTTAATGATGGGCTTTATTAGCATAATCAAGGCATTCATAGTGTTATGGCGAGAAAGCATGGCATATGATTCCAATATCTGGGTATTTGTAGCAGAATTTGTCCAGGACAGGCATTTTTTCATAGCAGCACTCAATGAAAACGAAAAGCTGATCTTCAGCTACAGTTTTTTTTCTAACAAGGAAAACTGATTGGATTTTTAAAGGAAAAACGGTTTGTTTTTTTCAGAAAGGTTTTTCTTCTGGAAAATTGAGTTTGATTGCTCAAATTGGAAAGTGATCTTGATAGAAAAATATGTGTATTTTCAAAAACTAATATACAAATGAAAACAAAATATTGCAATTTTAAAACACATTTAAAATTGTTAGCTGAATGATAATTCAGTTTGAGTTGGGGAGACTTCCTGCTGTGGTAATACCCTTTGTGGCACACAGCATGTGATGATTTGAATTTTACTTGATTACAAGCATTTAATATTGATAAACGTTTCCCTAGCATTCTGCTGATAACTTCACCTGGAATGTTTGGGTGGTTACTACTGATAATCGTGCTTAGGGTGGTCACAGTCTAATGGTAATACATATCATCAGCATTTTACAGTGATAAAATATGCTAGTAACTCAGCAGGACTCCCCTTGAGCAGAATTAGCTCTCACTACAGAAAAGGTTAGAGACCCGTGTTCTAGAGAATGTCCAAACTGTACTAGTTGGAGAACCCAACGATCTGTTGGGATTTGAGTCCAATTTTGAAGATAATGGGAGATCTTTCCTCCAACTTTGGAGGGTGAGATGAAACGGAAATCGGCGGTAGAGAGTAGTCATTGGCGTTGGGCGGAATCCTTCTGTCGTCTGGCCCTTCCGCGAAAAGAAGACTTGTATGAAGTTTGTGTCTGTTGCCTCTGTTGAAATTGTGGCCTGTATTTTTGGTTAGAGGAGGAGTAGGTAGGATATCTATACTGCTGGTAGCCTCCTCTGTAAGAAGATTGTCCTCTATCCTTGAGCCTCGAAAAGGGGTGCTTTTATATTGAAGGGTACCCAAAGCTCTGGCTGTATCTGTATCTTTTTTGATCCCTTGGAGGGCTTCATCGATATGAGTTCCAAAAAGGAGTTGTCCATCATAGGGCATGTCAAGGATTTTGGTCTGGATCTCAGGCCAGAATGTTGTTGCCTTAAGCCATCCTTGGCGACTTAGGACCACCGACCCAGCCAGTTGGCGGAAACCAGTGGATGCGATGTCCATTGCACAGTGGATAGTTTCAGAAACCGATCTTTTGCCCTGCAGCAACACCTTTTTTGCTTCCTCTTTAGACTCTTGCAGCAGGGTCTCTAGGTAGGGTGCAATGTCTGATCACATCTGCCTGTTGAAGCGTCCCAATAACGCCAATGAGATAGACGCCCGTACAGTTAACGCCAACATGGAGGAAAAAGGCTTTTCAATATTGTCCAAGCACCTGCCCTCTTTATCCCGAGGTGCTGAAAGTGGGGCAGATGGGTTTTTTGATCTGCGTTGAGCTGCCTAAGTAATCACTGAATCAGGCTTGGGATGGCCTATGAGGCAGGTCGGAGCATTGTCAGGAGCTCTATATTTTTTATCCAATCTTGGCAACACTGGAGGAACTGTAGAAGGATTTTACATTATTTTGATGCCTTGATCCCAGATATAATCTATGATAGGCATAGATCTAACAGATTTTTAGAAAGGTTCCTTGAAGTTGTAAAGGAAACAGTCCTGTTGGTGAGAAGGTATTGGAAGTTGAAAACGTTGTGCTGCTCTTTCCAGGAGATTATGGAATCCTCCGATATTTTCTGGAGATGATTCTACCTGAGGAGGTAACCGCAACGCTGGAAGAGGGATAACATAGTCATCCTATTCGTCATGATGTGACTGAGTATCCTGAATTTCCCCTTCTTCTTGTGACTCATCCGCCTCGTCGTCTGTAGAGGGGGGAGGCGGCACAGGCCCTTCAATGGCAGGAGGTGGTGGAGGTGGAACTTGTGCCACCTGAGGTGGAGAGAGAACTGGAGCAGGAGACGGAGTAGAGGTAGGGAACCTCGTTTTGTAGTCTGAAATCATAAATTGCAGGTCAGAGACCAGGGCTGAAGGAAGACAAACCATCTGTGGCTGTTGATGATGGCTTTCGTCTTGATAGTATGCCTGCTCATCCATATCTTGATCCTCATACTCAGAGTCCCTCTGATATTTAACATTGAGTTCAGAAGGACTTCTTGCAGCCCGAAACATACTGTCCTCGTCAGAATCATCATCTTTGTCCAAAGGATGAGAGGGAAGCAAAGGTTGGACCCTACTGGGTGATGTCAGGGAAGGCGTCATCCTATGTTTGCTGAATTTCTGCTGAAAATATGTATTTCCTCTCTTTGATTTAGGTGTCGTCGACGAGGCCATCGTCGGTATATTCGTCGTCGACGAAGAATCATCGATGGTTACAAGGGGGCACCGTCGCCGATGAAGGAACTCTCGTTGACAACAAAATCGCCATCGACGTGATGGTCGTTGACGGAACACTCTTCGTCAACGTGCCGATCATCGTTGACGAAGCACTCGTCGCCGTGCTAGTTCCCGGGCGAGTTGTCGACGCTATCTTCGACGTCTGCGAAGATTTCTTGATCATCAACGATAAAGGAGTATGTGCCGCCGACGAGGTCGTCGACGAAAGAGATGCAGGCGATACTGAAATAGTGGATACTGTCGTCGACAACGAGGTCACTCAAGCAGCTGTAAGAGGAGATCTTGTTGTTGTCGAGGTTACCGTTGATGAGCTGGTAGTCGACAGGGGAGAGGAAGGGTTTTTAAAAGTATGTTTCACCCTCGGTGGAGGAGTCAGAGGGTCTGAAGCTGGTTTCTGTGAACTTTGAAGGGGAGGAGACTCCCTGGCAGGCAAATCCTTAATTTTTAAAGCCTCAAGACTTTTTGTGTGACTTCTTTTGAGGTTGCTGCAAAGAAGTAACCTGGAGAGACATCTCTGGGCCTTTTTTTGAGGTGTTTAAGAGGAGGATCTTGATGATCTCTCACTCTCCTCAGAGAACAAGGGGTCTCATTTGTCCTTAAGCCTCTGCAGCCAAGTCAAAAGCCTTACCTCACGATCTTTTTTTTTTTTAAAAAACAGATTTTATTAGTTGCATGATAGAAATACATCATGTAATTCTCTGAGCACCAGAGACAATCACTAGAGCAAATGATCAATAACTGTAGCATGCAAACATTTTCATAGGCGGTTAATCAGGAGAAAAAGTCAAACAAAAATGTCCAGTTATACAAGAAACCCCCGCCCTGGTCCGCCCACCCTCAACTCCCCTCCCCCCTCCCATGCGTGCTGCTGCCTACTCCGTCCGTATCGTGCCATGCACCTTACATTGTTCGCCATTACAAAGGTCATAAGACCGTCAGATAAACTGTAAAACCTCCTCCTCTATGGATGGGTCCAGGTCTCGATAGTCCGCCCACCTCTTCCAAATTTTATAGTGCTTGAGAGGGCACCCCCGTGCGACATAAACAGGCTGTTCCAGACCCACGCAAAAGTCCATCCCATTCTGCCAAGCTATGAAGGAAGGAGCGCAAGGCGCCTTCCAGGATCTCGCTATGTCCCTCTTGGCCAAGGTCAGCCCCAACAGTAGTAAATGATGCTTGTAACTGTTGCCCCCAACCCCAGCCAGTACATGAAGGAGAGCCAGTTTGGAGTCCCTCTGCAGCTCCCAAGCCAGTACCTCACTCAAACACTGAAACACTCGGTCCCAAAACCTCTGAAGAGCCCCACAGCCCCACACTGTATGTAGCAGCGTACCCACCTCTGAGTTGCACCTAAGACAAGTCGGGACGCAATCAATCCCGCCCTCCACAAGCGCTGTCTAGTGTAATATGTACGGTGAAGGTACCTGAATTGTATCAATCGCAAGAGCGTGGAAACGGCCGCTCCCCTAGGTCCTTCCAGGGCCTCCACCCAATCTTGCTCGTCAAGCTCCCCAACATCCCGCTCCCATTGGGTCCTGAGATGGGCAAGGTCCGAAGCACTGTGGCGCACCAGAGTCTGGTATATGTGGGAGATCTTTTTGTCTGGCAATTCACCCATGAAGACCTTGGCCTCAATGGGACTGAATTCTGGCATGTCTTCCACTCCTCGGATATATGGGGTAAGAGCATGCCGGAACTGGAGTTACTTGTAGAATTGGGCATGTGGCATTTCAAACTCCTCCCGCAACATGGCAAAGTACTTGAGCGCCCCCCCAGACATGACGTCTCCCAGAGTAGATATTCCTATCGCGTCCCATTGCCGAAAGCCCACCAGGGCCGCAAGTTGAGGCAGTCTACCATTCTGCCACAATGGAGTCTCCAGGGTCAGGACATTCCACCAACCTACCCTGCGCAGGGCCTGCCGCCAGATCTGAAAAACTACGCGCGTGATGGACGGTAGCGATCTCCGAAGGGGCGCCGAGTACAACAGTGTGTGTAGGGAGGCAGAGCCCATGAGGCAGCGCTCCACCGCGTATGCATGATCCCCCCTGTCCGCGTACCACCAGTCGTTTAGTACCAGGAGGTGAGATGCTTGATAATATGACAGTACGTCAGACGTGGCAAGACCCCCCGTATAAGTGGAGCGGAAGCACGTCCGCAAAGCAACTCGTACCGCGCCTCCTTCCCACAAGAAACCACTCAATGCCGCGTTCAGGCGTCGAAACCAAGTGTGCGGGACCAACGCCGGGTGGTTCTGTAGTTGGTACAATAGGCGTGGGAGCGCGACCATTTTAAAAATGGCAGATCTACCCTGAATGGAAAGCGGCATCCTGGCCCATGCCTTGAGATCTTCTCGCGTACGTTCCCAAACCGGGGTGATATTGCGCTTCAGTGCCACGGAAGTGTCCTCCGTGAGGTATACCCCGAGCTATTTCATACCTTCAACCGTCACCTGCAGCCCATCGGCCCACTCACCCAGTGGTTGCGGACCCCCTAGAGTCCAGAGTGTGGACTTCCCAGGGTTCACATAGAGCCCGACGTTTCTCCAAAAATTTGTAGGATCCGCATAATGTGAGGCCCGAGCGATCCAAGTCGGTAAGAAAGAATAACACATCGTCGGCGTACAGGGCTATTCTATCCGCCACGCCCGGCGACCACTGGAAGCTCCTCACCTGGGCATCAATCCGCACCCACGCCGCAAGGGGCTCCATCGCGAGCGCAAAGAGGTACGGGGAGAGGGGGCACCCCTGCCTGGTTCCCCGCTGGATACTGAAAGAGCGGGAAACGCCACCGCCGACACGAACCGCTGCCGTCAGATCTGTGTAGAGGAGGCGTACATAGGCCATGAATCGGGGACCTAGATTTAGTCGACCCAAGAGAACAAAGAGGTATGTCCAGCTCAGGGAGTCGAACGCCCTATCCATGTCTGCCAGCAGCAATGCAGCCCTCTCTCCCAAACCCCACCAGGCCGAAATCGCAACCTGAGCTCGCCTGATGTTATGCCTAGTGGCCCGCTGGGGCATGAAGCCGGCCTGGTCCGGATGGACCAAGTCCGTGATGTGGGGCTTAAGCCTGTTGGCGAGGGCCTTCGCCAAGATCTTGGCCTCAGTATTGAGCAGTGAAATAGGTCTATAAGACTCATGTCTCTCCGAGGACCGTCCTGGTTTCAAGAAAACCACTACCTCCGCATGTCTCCAGTCCGGGGGCAGCAGACCCCTTTCACGCGCCTCCTCAATAACCGGCCGGAAGTGGGACATCAACTGGATCGCGTAGTGCCTAAAAAATTCACACGGAAACCCATTTGGGCCCGGTGCCTTGCCCGAGTTCAGCTCGCCCAGGGCAGTAGCCAGCTCGTCATCCGTCAGTGGCCGGTCCAGTAGGTCACGAACCTCGTCTGACACAGCCCGTGGGGGAAGGTCATCTATGAAGCGCTGCACCATGGCGGCATCTAGGCACTCCCGGGGCATGTACAGGGATTCGTAGTAGGAGGCAAAACTGCCCGCTATCACTCCGGCTCCAACAGCGGCTCCCCATCAGGGGCGACAATCTGGGGCAGCGGCTGAGCATGCCTAATGCCCTGACACAGGCGATGAAGCATTTTGCACGATTTATCGCCCCATTGATATATGCGGCTCTGTGTGGCTAGCCAAGCCTGGCGGGCCTCATCTAATAATATCGAGGTATACTGCTGTTGTGCCAGTACTAGCCGACGTCTGAGCTGCTCGCCACCGTCCCCCCGACTCCTGCGCTCCAGGTCCTCCAATTTCGCATCCCGCCGCACCAGGTCCTTACGCTTTTCCCGCCGCGCCGCTCAGCACCACGAAATATCGACACCCCTCAAGGTGGGTTTCATGGCCTCCCATAGTATTGCCGGGGACGCTACTGAGCCCACATTGGAGGACAGGAAGTGCGCAAGTTCACAAGTAACGTGGGCGCGATAGGAGGGCTGTGTTAATTGCCAGGGCGACAGGCGCCATCTGAAAGGCTACCTGGTGCGCCCAGTGTCGACCACTACAGAAATCGGAGAATGATCGAAGAGTCGCCGTGGCAAGATATCCGCAGACATGAGCCTGCCTGCCATCGCTCGCGGGAGGAAGATGTAGTCTAAGCGCGAACACGAGTCTCGCGCGGAGGAGAAGTAAGTAAAGTCCCTACGTGCCCCACGCTTGTACCTCCAGGAGTCAATCCAGTCCAGCCCCGTGACCATTGCCCTCAGTTGCGACGTTTGCCCCTCCCTCCCCACCACCTCGCCTGCAGCGCCCCGCCATCTGTCCCAGGAGACGTCCATGATGTCATTCCAGTCCCCCCCTACAATCGATAAAACTGTCGGCATATCAACCCATAGGGTCATAAGTCTCTCCACTAGAGCCCATTGCAGCGGGGGCGGCGCATATACGCTGCCAAGGACAATCATCTCACCACCAATCTCGCCCTGCACGAACACATACCTGCCCTGCGCATCCAGCCATGTGCGTCTATGTGTAAAGGGGACTCTCCAATGGATCAGTATGGCCACACCCCGCGACCCCCTCGTAAAGCCGGCATGAAATGTCTGTGTAAAACCATTGCGCTGGAGGCAGAGCGCCTTCGTACCTAACAGATGGGTTTCCTGAAGGAGCAATATATCAGTTCCCCTGCCTTTGGCCCAAGTATATACAGCCCCTCTCTTCACTTTAATCTAGCATTCCTCTCACATTCCAGATCAGTATACGTGTCCCACCTGGACCTAACCGAGAGCCCCCAGCATCAGATGACATTTATGTAAAGGCATATAAGTCACACAAGTCATATCACAGGCACCAACAGCAGCACCCACCACGGATCGGACGCAGCACATCCCGCACAGACCCCACCCCTGAAAAAGAACAGTCTCAATCCCCAACAACCCCCCCCCCCCACCACCTCCCAAACATGGAAGCACCTGTTGTGGTCAGAGAGTGGTCCCGGCCCCAACGGGGAGCCAGGGAACACCCCTTCCAATGGATCCCCTCAGCACAACCCATGTCGAACTAGGCTGTGACCCCTTCCCAACCCTGAGTAAGCGTGGCTTCCAGCCAAGATAGTGCGCCCTGGTCAAGGAGAGCGATCAATCAGATGAGCAAGTGTCCATTTCTCCCACAGTCAGGGCACATCCACAGAAGCTTCCTGCAAGTTCTCGTCGTTGCGCGTGCTGGATCGTGATTTTGAGCTGCGGTGCGATCGGGACCTGCCTTGGCGCTTTTGTTGATCGTCAGGACCCCTACCCGAGGGCCCCCCAGTCGAGGAGTCAGACTCACCGCCTCTTGCCGTATTGACCCGCACCCTGACAGTCTCGTCCGTCCACTGAAAGACGGCCTCCGGGGTATCGAAGAAGAGGGTACGGGATTGGAAGACAACCCGCAGTCGAGCCGGGTACAGTAGGGCATAGGGCAGTTCAGGCCCCGAAGGTGGGCCTTGGCCGCGGTGAAGGACTGTCTCTGCTGTTGCACCAATTTCATGTCGTCCGGGAAGATAAGAATAGGAGAGTTCTCGAACATGAGCTGACACTTCACTCTCGCCTGTTTCAGGATAGCGTCTCTGTCGGCATAGTTCAGCAATTTAGCGATCATGGGACGAGGGCGTTCTCCCACCGGGGGCTTCTGCGTCAAGGCTCGATGGGCCCTTTCCACCACGAAACAACGTGAGAGTGTATCAGCCGGCATCCACCCTTCCAGCCATTGTGTTAGGAAGCGCTCGGCATTGCCCTTTTCGCAATCCTCTGGAAACCCCAGGAATCGAAGATTACTGCGCCTGGTGCGTCCCTCTGCCTCCTCCGCTCTCGCCACCAGGCCTTTCTGCGTCCGCTCGAGGGCCACGACCCTCTTCTTTAGGGTGGTCATGCGCGTCTCCACGCCGGTTATGCGTTCCACGGTGTTTCGCAGGTCCTGCCGAAGGAGCATAACGTCGGAGCACACTGCCCCAATCTTGGCATCCAGGGCGTCCCTGGACTGCGTGATCGCGGCCAAGAGGGCAGCATTATCTGGCACCGATGGCTGCGTTCCCTTTGCACCCGCGGCCTCAGTGAACTGATCGATGGGGCCCTGTTTGCCCTGGCTTCCACTGCCACCTCGTGTCATGGTGTGATGGGGAGTGGGGTCTCACACCGGCCGGCCGCTGCTCAAACCCCTCCGCCGCAGACCAGGATGCCCACACTATAGTCCGTCAGTAGCGGCCTTGCCCCCCAGCCAGAGCCCAAATATGGCCAGGAAGCTGTACAGGGTCACTAGACTCCCGCCGGGGGCGGGGGGGAGGGGAGGGTGATTACTCTACGAATACCCGGCCCTGAGGTCCGATCCGACCCCCGAGGTGTAGCAGGGCCCCGATCACCCTGGCAGCCCCACTGTTCGGCCACCTAAGGCCCTCCGCAGCGACCAGCAGACGCCGGTCCCGTCCACCTCCCAGCTGGGCCTGGGTCACTCAGGTGGCACGACAACTCGCCGTGCAGGGAGACAGGCAGAGGGGGGCCCCGGGGCCCGACACGACCCCCGAATAACTGTGCGGCACTACACCCTCTCCACCTGTCCACCCTCTGGGTCCCACTCTGACCTTAATCCGCCGCTGTCTCACAACAGGTCCCGGACAGGCGCCCGACAGGCAAGCTCCGCACTCCAGCGCAGACGGTGATGACCCTGACGGGCAAAATGGCGGCCACGCCACTCAGCTCTCCCAGCCGCCGGGACCCGCGAGGCCCGCTCCGCAGCCGCCACCCGCAGCGTCCTCCCTGCGGGGGCCGCCCCTCCTGGGTCCGGGGGCCGCCGCTGCTCTGCCCGCCGAAGCTCCGGTAACACTCGGAGCCGGCACTCGAGGATCTCCCAGAGCTGCTCCTCTCGCCCGGCGGGATGCCCCAGAAATCGAGGCCCCGGCTCTAAAGGCCGCACCACGCAGCCCGGCTCGCGATCTCTCTCTGTGGCGCTCCGCTGCCCGATGTCGCGGTGCGGGAAGCTCCAGCCGAGGAATTCAAGGGACCCGATGTCAGGGGCCAGACCCAACTGCAGGGAGAATGAAATTTCGACCAGGGTCAGGATAAATACGGCAGGATGGTGATCGGCTGGTCGGAGCTCCGGCTCTACACGACCGCCATGTTCGCTGGCCAAGCCACGCCCCCTACCTCACGGTCTTTTAACGTTTTTGTAGAAAAGTTATGACATACCTTGCAGTCTTTAGGTGAGTGGTCCGAATAAAGACAGTAGAGGCAGTCCTTATTTTGGTCGTCGACGTGTAACCTGTTCTTCTTGCAGGTACCAAAGGGCCTAAAAAGGCCTTTTTTAGGAGTGTCCGACATGAAGACAGTAAGGACGACACTCAGACAAAAACAATCCTGAAGAAAAATACATTGAATCCAAGAAATAATTCAATCTGAGCAGAGCTCAGTGGAGACTCCCTTAGCACGCCGTGCGGTAGAAAACCTGAGGGACTAGAGCTCCTTCCAGGAAGGCTCCAGAGGGTGGTGACAGCTGATGAACATTAGTTACTTAAATGTAAACTGTGGTTCTCCAGTATTGGTGTCTTTCATAGATTCACATGCTTGAATATTCCCCGTCGTCGAAGTGGGAGTCCCACGGTACATAAAATAGTAGTAAAATATATATATATATATATATACATATAGAAAATTATATAATTATACATATATACATAAAATGTAATACCTATAAAATATATAACAAAGTTAAGAAGTAAGATAGAAATAAAGACAAGCCCATAGACGCCTTAAAGGGAGAATTCACTTTAGTAACATATCAGTCATTATAATGGTCCACATTCCAGCCAATCAGGCAACAGCACCCTCTAGAACCTTCTCCTCAGAAGCTCAAGCCCTCAGATTTTCGTAGCACCAAAGTGACCATGAGTGCATGAGGAGAAGAGAGCCTCTGAGGGGAGGAAGGGTGGGTCGCATGTGAATCTATGAAAGACACCAATACTGGAGAACCACAGTTTACAGGTAAGTAACTAATGTTCTTCTCCAGTATTAGGGGTGTCTTTCATACATTCACATGCTTGAATAAGAGTAAAAAGCAGTAAAGTAACATATGAGTCATAAAAGGCAGTTCAAAACAGAAAAGTAACACTATAGGATTATTAAAACAGCATACAGTGAAACATAATTTAAAAAAACCTTTTATGACAGGAGGCGGGAAGCAACAGAGGCTCACCTTAGTTAAAAAGATTTCGTAGCACAGCTTGGCCCACAGCAGCATCCGCGGCGTCAGCTGACTCCAGACAATAGTGCCTCGTAAACGTGTGTCTGCTCGACCACGTTGCAGCTCTGGCGTAGAGGCACTCCAGCAAAGGGCGGTAGATGATGCCACAGCCCTTGTTGAGTGTGCTCGCACCTGAGCAGAGAGAGGCTTTCCTGCCCGGCAATGGCAGAAAGAAATGGCAGGAGAGATCCATCTCATAATAGATTGTTTAGTGACTGCCTGTCCTTTACAAACTCGGCCATAAGCTACAAAGAGCTGGTCTGACTTTCGAAAAGGAGAGGTGCACTGGATGTAGAATTTCAGGCAACGTTTTAAATCCAAGGAAAGGAGAGAACGCTCAGCAGGAGACTGAGGGTTGGGGAAGAAAGTTCTGAGAATGACGGGCTCATTCAGGTGGAAATCCGAAGGAACTTTGGAAATGAATTTTGGATTTGTCTGTAAAGTAACAGTGTCTTTAGAGAACTGAAGAAATCGAGATTGTATCGTGAATGCTTGGATGTCACTTACTCGCCTTGATGACGTAAGCGCAAGTAGAAGAGCTACCTTCCACGTAAGGAATTTTAAGTCCGCTGAATGGATGGGCTCAAAAGGAGGTAGGAGGAGCTGAGATAAAACCAGATTCAGGCGCCAAGAAGGCGGCGGACGACGTATGGGCGGATACATTCGAAAGAGGCCTCTGAAGAACTGTCGAATGATCCGAGAGGAATACAGAGAGGTGGTGCCATCATGCCGAAAGCGGGAAATCGCTGCCAGAAAGACTTTAAGAGTGGAATGAGAAAGTCCTGACTTCGCTAGAGATAAGAAGAAAGGCAGGATTTGCTCCGGCTTGGCGAGCATTGGATCAAGAGCTTCCTTGTGACACCTGACACAAAAACGCTTCCATTTCAATTGATATGTTTTGATGGTGGAAGGAGCATGTGCATGAGCCAGCACCTTCCTGCACTCCGGAGTGATATTCAGACCTGCAAACTCATTGTGTTCAGGTTCCACGCATACAGTTGGAGATAAGCCGGATCCGGATGGCAAATTCGCCCCTTGTTCATGGTGAGCAGGTGAAGCAGAGGGCGAAGAGGTATCATATCGCACTGAGACAACAGTAGGAGGTCTGAGAACCACGGGCGACGTGGCCACCTGAGCGCAATCAGAATGACATGGCATGGTTGGAGCTTCATCCTGTGCACAAGGCGCGGAACGAGAGGGAGCGGGGGAAAAGCGTAGACGAATTCGCTTGACCAATTGATCGAAAACGCATTCCCGCTCGACTCTCTGTGGGGATGCCGACTTGCAAAGCGTAGGCATTTGCAGTTGGTTGGAGTCGCAAACAGATCCATCTGTGGATGTCCCCACTGGCGAAAGATGTACTCCAGAGTGGGTTGGTGGAGTTCCCACTCGTGATTGTCCGCCAGAGATCTGCTGAGACAGTCGGCAAGAGTGTTGGAAACGCCTGGCACGTGAACTGCGGTCAGGTGAACCTGGTGTTGAATCGTCCAATTCCAGATTTCTTGCGCCTGTTTGGAAAGCAGGAGAGACCTCGTACCTCCCTGCTTGTTGAGGTAGTGTATGCTGGTGGTGTTGTCTGTCCGCACCAGCAGGGATTGGCCTTGTATCAGAATCCGGAAAGACTTCAGGGCAAGGAAGATGGCCAAGAGTTATAGACGATTTATATGCCATCTGCGTTGGGCTGCCGTCCCTCTAAGGAAGCATCCGTCATGAGGATGAGTGAAGGAGGTGTTTCCTGGAAGGGCCGACCCGCTGCGATATTTGGAAGATGAGCCCACCATTCCAAAGCTGATTGAATGCGGGGGGTCAGGAAGAGTTTGTCCACCTCCACCTGTATGACTCATGTGAAGTCTGCAGTGTGGGATCAGATGGATGCAAGAGGAGGCCATGCCCAGAAAAGATTTCAAGATCCGGACAGAAACTGACTTTTTTCATTTGAGAAAACCGACCATGTTGAGTATGCGAAGTTTTGGCTCCTGGGACACAAACACCTGCGCCAGACGAGAATCGATTAAGGCTCCTAGAAAGATTCTCTGTTGTGATGGACGAAGATGAGACTTCTCCTGATTCACGGTAAGGCCTAATTGGTGAAAAAGTGACAGGCATGCGGTGTGACTCGTGGCTCGAGGTTTGCCGTGTCAGGGACCTGCGGGAGGACCGGAGGATTACACTGCCCACTTGGAGTCTCTTTGCTGACTTTTCTCTGTTATGGGGAATCGGCGGGTGCGGCGGCCAGGGTCTGCGAGTACCAGCATTCCCTGCCATTACCAACAGCTGGTACTCTTCCCCGGCCGGCCCCGCCTCCTTGACCTATTTATACAGACCTTGTTTCTGTCCCGCGGGACGCACGCAGGTCTAAGCGTGGGGCTAAGCCCGGGCAAAGGGCGGGTCCTCTTAGGCCCTCAGAGACCTGAGGAGGACGGGGCGGGCCATACCCCTGATTTCGTGATTACATGCTAGGATGAGGTAAAGAACACTTACTTCTCTGTGGCGTATTATCCACTGACTAAGACTCTGCCCTAGGTCTTAAACCACAATATGACTTACAAGGGGGATAACACAACAATGCCCACTGAGACCTTACAAACAGTAGACGCAGACCAAGCATCATCGTGGCTAGATGAGTTAAACTTCCTATGCAAAACCACACGTTTTAGTGGATTCACCGCTTCCTGTTGAAAGTTTCTGCGCATCACCCGACACTGTTAGCTCTTTTCAACCCCTCCCATCATCTAATCAAGATAACATCCAAAACACCCAAATGCTCGCCATTCCTGATTCCTCATCCGTTATAAGGAAATGTAATGGGGTTAATAACATGGGGAACTAACCTAAACCTCAAAAAGTGTGCTTAAGCCCTACACTTCCTGCCAGCAACCCCTCAATGATATCGGAGTCTGCTGAGAAACTAGTTGTCCTACCATCTCCTATACAGGTGGAGCTATTATCCCTTATCGAACAACTGGTCAGCTCTATCATAACACCTCTGTTAGATAAAATAAACACACTAGGGGACAGGCTGACGGGATTGGAAGAAACCATCAAGTCCACCAAGTCCACCTTGCCAGCTAGCAAAAGTACTGTAGCACCCAATTGTTCCGACCCATCTACTACTTCGAAAGACCCAAAGCCAACTACGCTAGGCAAAAGGGTCTTGACCCAACCAATAGCCCCCAACGTACCAGTCCCAATACTTCGCAGAACCCTCCCTATACCTACCTTCTCGCAACTTGCTGCCCCTAGAGCACACTATAACAAAGTTACTCCCATCCAACTTCCCCCCGGAGGCAGCTCCTTTTGTGTGTGTCCTCGCGGGAGTACCAGTACTTCCTCCAGGGAAAACCGATAGACAACACGACTTGCTGAACAAAGTCAAATTTTGGCTGACCAACAATAGACCCTTGCCACCCAACCTTGTGGGTACAATAATGAGTGTTAGAAGGGTGGGCTGGCTGCGTTGCCTCCGAAAAGATATCGTTGGAGACTTAGTGCTTGTAAGATTTAGTCAGAGACATATTGTCCAGTACCTGCGTACCCCAAGTGGAAAACAGTCCAATCTCCGTCTGGGATTTGCACGATTTTTACCCCAGATTGTCGCGGTCCCCCACATCCAGTCTAAAGGCAGGGTGCAACGTGTTAATGGACAGAAGTTTTCCTACTCATACCCGTCAAGAATCATTGCTCTATAGTTCTAAGTACTGGAACCCCTATTAAATTGCTGGTTGATCAAATTCTGACCTGTGTCTGGTACGTTATAACCAAGACACTTACTCCCACGGGTTGGGCAAAAGTTTTTTTAACATGTAGATATTATGTATTATTGTATGTATGTTTTATTTACAACTGTTTTAAACTGTATGCTTTTATGATTTTTTAACCAAAATCGAATAAAGCTATATTAACTTGACTTGACTTGACAGTCATGTCTGAGTATGTTGTCTTGCTGTTCGACATGTCTGAGCTTTTATTAGACAGTCGTCTAGAAAAGGGTAAAATTGAATGCCTTGTAGGCGAAGAAAAGCCGCGACTGGAGCCATGATCTTCGTGAAGACTCTCGGCGCTGATCGAAGGCCGAAAGGCAACACCTTGAACTGGTAGTGCTTCGATCCGACAGTGATGCGAAGATATTTCCTGTGTTTGTGATGTATTGGCACATGGAAATATGCATCTTGGAGGTCGATAGTGGAGAGGAACTCTCTGGGATTGAGGTATTGCAAAATTTCCAGGAGGGTCAACATTCGGAAAGTTTGTGATCTGATGAATTTGTTGAGGGCTCGTAAGTCCAGAATGGGGCGCCATTCTCCAGATTTCTTCTTGATTAAAAAGAAGGGGGAATAGAAGCCCCTGCCCTGTTGAGCTCGAGGAACCACTTCGACAGCCCCTTTTTGTATCATGATCTTGACTTGAGCCAACAGGTCCTTGAAATGAGGTGGTGGGGGACCAGAAGGTCGACGGGCGGGTGGAAATTTTGAAAACTCGAGAATGTGTCCTTTCGAGATGACATCCAACGTCCTTTCGAGATGACAACGATCCGAGGTGATATGAGACCAGTTGTAGAAGTTTTGGGAGATTCGACCTCCAATTTTCAGAGCCGGAGAACACTTGTTGGGGAAGTCACTGCTTTTTGGAGGTGTTTCCCCCTCTGTAATTATTCTTCCTTCGATAAGGCCTTGAATCGGACTGGCGATTCTGAGATTGATAGGTGTACCTTTGTTTGTTGTCGCCATAGGAGCGATACTGGGAGGAGCCACGAAAATTTGAGGAGCTATCTCTGCCACGTGCTCCACGAAAAGGCCGTTTCCTGCACTGGAGGGTCCTAAGGAACGAGCTGTATCTGTGTCCTTTTTAATGGATTCAAGAGCATTGTCAACATGCTTGCCAAAGAGTGAATCCCCATCATATAGCAAGTCAAGAATTGTCGCCTGCACCTCGGGCCGAAAAGCTGTTGATTTGAGCCAGCCCTGGCGTCGCAAAAACGGCGGCTCCAGCAAGTTGTCTAAAGCCTGTTGACGAGATGTCGACAGCACAGTCTATAATCTCTGCAGAGATTTTTTCTCCCTCCTGGACTATCGTCTGGGTCTCGGTTCGAACGGAATCTGGGAGCTGATTAATCAAGGCCGCGATCTCAGACCACATCTGGCGGTCATATCTCCCGAGGATGGCCAGGGAGTTCGCCGCTCTGACCGTTGTGGCAGCCATGGTGGTAAACTTCTTACCAATAGAGTCCAACCGGGGTCCCTCTTGGTCTGGAGGGGAGGTGAGAGGAGTGGCTGAATTACTTGAACGTTTCTGGGCAGCTTGCGTTACAACTGAGTCGGCCTTGGGGTGAGAGACAAGGCATACTGGAGAGTCTGCAGGCGCCTTGTACTTCTTGTCTAAACGTGGCAACACAGCTGGGATGGAGTTTGGTCGTGCCATGAGTTTAAGGCCTTCCGGCCAAATAAAATCAATGATTGGGATAGTATGAGTCGGTTTAAGAGGCTGATCTTTGAAGTTGTAGAGTAAGCAATCTGTTTGCTGCATCTCTAAGGTTAAATGGAAGCGTTTGGCAGCACGCACCATTAAGTTATGGAAGCTTCCAATCTCCACCGGCAGGGAAGGGAAAGGCGATGTCAGTGGAGTAGATGGCGTTTGAGCTCTATAATCGTCCCAATCCGCGAGGACATCATCTTGATCAGTGTCTTGATTGACATCCGCGTCATCATCAGTTTCTTGCTGCTGTTGGACTGGCGACTGCGGCATCTCCGCATGTACGGGTGTTGGCGCCGCAGGTTGAAGAGTTGGTGATGTAGACGCAGATGGAGGGAACCTGCGATTATAATCGTCCAACATATTTTGCAAGTTGGTCACCAGAGAGGACGGTATTTGAGTCATACCATGCATATGCGGTGCTGCAGAATGAGCAACCTGGACAGGAAAGAGAGCACATCCTTCTTCCTCATACTCATCATCCTCCTCCTGGCACTTGATATTGAGTTCAGATGGGCGATTTGCAGGACGAAAAGCTTCATTGACATAGGAACCGTCAGAATCATTTTCTGCAGACTCAAATAACTTCGTTGGCAGAGTTTCCGTCATAGGACTCAAAGGAACAGGCCGTTTCACCACTGATGCTGTAACCACCATGAAAGTAGTCGCTGTAGCGAGTGAATGTTTAGTCGTCGACGACGAGATGGGAGTAGAAGGCAATGGAGTCGTCGATGGAGGTAATATCTTCTCCTTAGTCAACGTAGATTTCCGTGCCGTCGACGAAGATGAAGGCGTCGACACATGAGCAACCGCCGACGTAGACGGCACTGGCAACGAGGATCTTGCCGTCAACGTAATCGTCGACGAGGGTGCAGCCGTCGACGAGGTCTTGGCCGTCGACGAGGTCTTGGCCGTCGACGAAGAGGAGGCCGTCGACGAAGGACGTGTCGACAGGGTCTTCAGGGTTTCAGCCCAGGCATCGACGAAATCTTCAAAATAGATGAAATAGGCCTCACCTCTGGAAGCGTCGACGACGAGGTAGATGTCGTCGTAGTAGTCTTCGTAGACATAGAACATGTCGTCGTCAACGTTAGCAAAGCGTTGACGGATTGCGTCGACGGTCCAGTCGACGAGCTGGCGCCCGATTTCGATGACTAGGGCACAGCTTGGGATTGCGACGCCAGAGAACCAGGTCTCGTAGGCGTGGAAGTCTGCAAATCCCGTGGGGAGACAGATTTAGAAACGTCGACAAGCTTTTTTCTCTTCAGAAAAGGAGGTGGCATCTCAGTCTCTGACCCACGCTTGAGAGAGGCTTTAGATTGGAAAGAAGACACGCTTTCCACGTCAGAAACTGCAATTTCGGAAGTCTTCAACTTCTGTAGCCACAGTAGGAGACGGGCCTCTCTATCCTTCAGTGTCTTTGAGGAGAAGGTCCTACAGAACTTGCAGTTCTTAACTTCATGGTCCGGATAAAGAGAGTAAATACACTTACTGTGAGGATCTTCATGAAACAGGCGAAGCTTTCCACAGGATGAACAAGGTCTAAACAAGGATTTTTTAGTTGTAGACATTTTCAGAGTTGAAGTAAGCATAGGAATTGAAGAAACTAAGCAGAGCTCAGGGAGACTCCCTTCACACGACGTACGGTTGAAAATCTGAGGGCTTGAGCTTCTGAGGAGAAGGTTCTAGAGGGTGCTGTTGCCTGATTGGCTGGAATGTGGACCATTATAATGACTATGATATGTTACTAAAGTGAATTCTCCCTTTAAGGCTTCTATGGGCCTGTCTTTAGTTCTATGGTACTTTTTAACTTTATGTTATATATTTTATAGGTATTACATTTTATGTATATATGTATAATTATATAATTTTCTATATGTATACATACATTAATATATTTTATGTACCGTGGGACTCCCACTTCGACGACAGGGAATATTCAAGCATGTGAATCTATGAAAGACACCCCTAATACTGGAGAATGGTTGTTCTCTAGAGTTTGGTCCATATTACTAAAGGACCTGGATATGTTACTAATGTGACACGTTAGGCCTATTACTCTCTATGTCTAATGGGACATACTTTACTTATGTACCGGGGCCTCCCATACCAATGACGGGGAATGATTCAGGCATGTGAATTGATGAAAGATACCCTAATACTGGATAAATAAGACAACTCTTCAACCCTTATAATTGTTTTTAATACTTTGGTGGTATCCCTTAAACTGCTAGCTCCCACCAACTTATGGAAGCACCAGCACCACTAAAATTTTGTAAGCAAATATGTATACCTGTAATAAGAGAAAAGACAAGTAAAAAGGTATACCGATGGCAAGTATTTAATGTCTGTGAGAAACGTCAGACTGAAAAAGATATATAAACATGTCAGACTTAATTCCTCATTTTGATTCCATTTATTGGAGTAGACTTGAAAATGTAATTAAACTGGCGTTTGAAATATTTTCATATAGGTACCCTCCATTGACACCACATGCCAATGGTATTGCCCCAAAACGTTGAAAATAAAACTTCAAAAATGCCTATTTCAATTATTATTTTTAAAAATGAATATTTCGAAATAGGACCACTTCTCAAAATGTTTATGCCCAACTATATTAACTTACTCGAATAACCTATGTGAATAAGGGTATAGTGATACAAGGTTTAGGGGGTTAAAGCTTTGTGGTTAGGGATGTAGAGTTAAACATATTGGGTTAAGGGCTTGAAGTATTTGGTCATGGGTTTATATTATAAGTTAAGGACTAAGGGTATTGGGTTTAGTGTCTATTTGCGCTGATGCTGAGAGAGAGGGTGACCGTGACAAGGAGACCCCGCTCTACTTGCGGTGGTGCGCCGCAGCTGGAAAGCAGTGGTCAATAAAACAAAGCGTCATGCACTATATACGCCAGCCCTGCCCCTGGAGGGGCTGCCCACTGCCAGAGGGGACTATTTCACTGAGATGAGACTGTGGGACTGGAGCAGCAAGAGGACAGAATCAATAAGGGATTGCTAAAATGAGGGAACCCTCCGCACCCTGGAGGTATTGATGGAGGAGGGTCTGCCGGAGGCACAATTTCTCACATATGCAGCATTGGGAGCACTGCTCCAACTGTGTGGGACCAACATAACTGGCTGCGCACAGATGACCTCCTACAGACTCTCCTCACTTTTTTTGGGGGGGGGGGGGGGGGGGGGGAGACTTAAATTAATCACCTGGATTTACTGGACGTTTCTGTTGATGAGCCTTGCTGATCTTGCAACCTTTACGTACCAGTTTGGGGGGCTTGTTGGGGAGAGAAGAATTGCGTTACTTACCTGTAACTGCAGTTATCCAGTAATGGTGTCTTTCATAGATTCCCATGCCTGAATCATTCCCTGTCATCGGAATGGGAGTCCCTGGTATATAAATAAAGTAATGTCCCATAGACATATATATAAATAGGCCTAAAGGCCTCACATTAGTAACCTATCCATGTACTTTTGTAGAAAGGACCAAGCTCTAGAAAAGAGCCAATCAGCTGTCACCTCCCCCTAAAACCCTCCTGGAAGGAGCCTCAGTCCCTCAGATTTTCGTACGCACAAAGCTAAGTAGGCGTATTACTGAGAGAAGTAGGTGAGCCCTTCCAGGGGAGGCGGGAGGGTTGCATGTGAATCTATGAAAGACACGAATACTGGATAACTGCAGTTACAGGTAAGAAACTCATGACAAAACGAAATAGCTGCAGAAATCCAGCGGGAAATACTTTGTTTGGTGAGTGGAAGACCCCTCCTGGGCATACTGTAAGCCACAAATAGCTGATGAGACTTTCTGAAGGTTTTTGTCTTTTCAATATAAAATTTTAGGCAGCGCTTAAGATCCAGAGAGTGTAACGACCTTTCCGCTGCCATAGTAGGATTGGGGAAGAAAGAGCGTAAGACCATAGATTCGTTGAGATGGTAGTCTGACGGGACTTTTGGAATACATTTAGGATTTGTCTGTAAAATTACTCTATCCTGCTTGAATTGTAGGAAAGGTTCTTGTATTGAGAAAGCTTGGAGCTCGCTCACTCGTCTTGCGGAGGTGAGTGCAAGTAGGAGGGCTGTCTTCCAAGAAAGGTATTTCAGGTCAGCCCTGTGAACTGTCTCAAAGGGATGTTTCATGAGCTGGTTAAGGACTGTGTTGAGATGCCAGGTAGGTGGCAAAATTCCCACAGGGGGAATAGTTCTGTAGAGTCCTTTTAAAAACTGTTTGATAAATCTGTGAGACCAAAGAGAAGGGCCAGTATGAGATCTTCTGTAACGAGATATCGCCGCCAAGTGGACCCTGATGGAAGCAAGAGCAAGGCCTGAGTTAGCCAGATGGAGAAGATAAGGCAATATTTGTTCCAGAAAAGAAGAGAAAGGATGTATACCTTGAGCCTTACACCAGATGCAAAATCTCTTGTGATGAAATGCGGTGCAGCCGGAAGCAGGAATGGTAAGCCCTGAGAAAGATTCCGAACTGACATCCACCATTGCATGGTCTTGACCATTTGAGAAGTTACTTTTATGAGATCGTCGAACGACCCTGTGCATTGGATCCATTGTTTTGAGAGTGCCTCCTGGAGAGGGCTCATCCGTAGACGGCAGTGAGGTATCAAGAGGATACATGATGACATCATTCCTAGTAAGGATTTGAAAAGGCGGACCGTTAAGGTCCTCTTTGAAGTCACGAGAGTAGTCAGTTGGAAAAGCTTTGTCTTTCTCTCTTGAGATGGGAACGCTTTCCTCAGTCGTGTGTCGAGGTTTGCACCTAGGAATTTGATGCGCTTAGAAGGTAGAAGGACTGATTTCTTCCGATTGAGGGGGAGTCCTAAATGATTGAAAAGCTGCAGACAGTCGTTGGAAGATCTGGACGTGCCTTCCAAAGATGGAGCCTTGATCAGCCAGTCGTCCAGATATGGAAAGGCTTGATGATGGTGCTGCTAGAGATATGCAGCTACTGGGGAGAGACACTTTGTAAAGATGCGAGGTGCAGACTTGAGCCCGAAGGGCAGGACGCGAAATTGAAAGTGTCTGCCTGCCACCGCAAATCTTAAATATTTTTTGTGATTTCTGTGAATCGGGATATGGAAGTAAGCATCCTCAAGGTCCAGGGACGTTATGTAATCTTCCCCTTCCAAGAGTTGTAAGACCTCCTGGATCGTTACCATGCGAAAAAACTGCTTCTTCAGGAATTTGTTGAGGGCCCTGAAGTCCAAAATCGGTCTCCCCTTTTTTCTCTTTTTTTCGAATTAAAAAGAAGCTAGAATAAAATCCCTTCCCCCGTTGAGACAGAGGGACTTTCTCAATCGCCTCTTTCTGGATCATAAGAGAGAGTTCTCGGAGAAGCAGCCGTAGATTTTTGTAAAGCATAGGGCGGGGAGGAGTTTGGAGAGGAATATGTATGAATTCTAAAGAATGGCCGAATTGGACTAATTGTAGAACCCAACGGTCCATGGTAATCTTCTTCCAATTTTTTAAGAAATGTGAAATTTTTCCTTTAATTTTTGATGATGGAAATGAATCTGGGGCTGGCTGAAGTGAAAGGTCATTGTGTACGTCCGTTGTTTTTTCCCTGGCTGTTACCACGCAAGAACAACGTGCCATAAGAAGATTGTTGGCTATGTTGCTGGCGCTGCTGGCGCTGGGATCGACTCTGGCCTGAAGAATATGAAGACCGGTATTTGTAGTTTCCTCTGTAAGAGGACTGTCCTCTACCTCTGGAACCACAAAAGAACTGTTTTTTGTACTGGAGAGTGCCCAATGCTCTAGCAGTGTCCGTGTCCTTTTTTTTATATTCTGCAGCGCCTCATCAATCTGAGAGCCAAAGAGAGACTGGCCATCATAGGGCATATCCAATACTTTTGTTTGTATCTCAGGACGAAAAGCAGTTGCCCTTAGCCAACCTGGCTGTCGCAAGACTGCCGCTCCAGCCAGCTGGCGAAATCCTGTTGTAACAATATCCATCGCACAGTCTATTCTTTTGATTCGTTAGACAGTTCAGATAGATATGGGGCTATATCTGCCCATAGTTGTCTATTGTAGCGCCCCAAAAGCGCTAAAGCATTGGCTTCCTTCACTGTCACTGCAGACATTGAAGAGAAACGCTTCCCAATGTTGTCTAACCTCCTGCCTTCCTTATCCGGAGGTGCTGATAACGGGGCAGAAGGATTCCTTGAGTTCTTCTGGGCCGCCTGTGTAACGGCAGAATCTGGTTTGGGATGTCCTACCAAACAGGCCGGTGCAGTATCAGGTGCCCTATGCTTTTTATCCATCCCAGTCATCGTGGACAGACTGAGTATCTTGCAGTTCTCCCTCTTCCTGCTGTTCTGCCTCTTTCTCTTCCTCATCAGTAGTAGGAGGATGTGGTAGATCAAACCGTTCTGGCTGTATGCTCAAAGGTGGAGGCCGAGGTCTTGGTGAAGGAGATACTGTGGGAGGTGGAGGAGCAGAAGACTCTGGAAACCTCTGTTTATAGTCCTGTATAAGGTACCGTAAGTTGGTAACTAAAGAGGCTGAAAGGCAAACCATAGGAGGAGGTGGCGGATGATATTCCTCCACCTGATCCTCTTCTTCATCCGAACTCTGACACTTAACATGAAGCTCCGAAGGGCTTGTTGCCATCTGAAACAGGTCTCCTTCATCCAAATCCTCCTCCTGAAGAAGACATGCTGGAGGTAGTGGTTGGACTCTGCTTGGCGATGTTAAAGCCGGTGTCAAAGATTTCTTTGACATTTTCAGGAGCACACATGTGGTTTGTGGTCCAGAATCTATCATCGTCGACGAGCCCGTCGTCAACGGTGGAGTGTTGACGGGTGTCTTAGCCAGAGGAGTCATCGTTGACGAGGTCATTGTAGACTGTGGAGACATCACTAAAGACAGCGTCTTCTTCACAGGTATCCTCGTCGACGAAACCTTGGTCGGCGGTGCCGACGTCGACGATGGTGACATCGTCATCGAGGGTGCTGTCGACGGCGAGTCCAGCGTCAACGGGTTCTCAGACGTCGACAGTGCTTTCTTGATGGTTATCGTCGACGGCACAGTCTTATCTGCCGTCGATGATGGGGTTGTCGTCGAAGACAATGACGACAATGCAATCGACGTAGAAACTGTCGTCGTTGATGCAGTAGACATAGCTCTCCTCGACGATGAAGCCGTCGTCGACAATACCGTCGTCGACGGTGTCGAAACAGGCTTTTGAAAGTGTGAACTTATTGAGAGGAAACCTTCGCAGAAGTTGCCTTGGAGAGAGACTCTGAAAACTTCTTTGACATCTTCTTTTGAGGAGGAGCTGTAGGGCTAGGGGAAGCCACCCTCGGTCTCTTTAGAGAAGATTTTGAAGAGACTGAAGAACCTTCACTTTCCTCAGAAGATTCCAGGTGGTCACGGTCTTTCAGCCTCTGGAGCCAAATAAATAGGCGTCCCTCACGATCTTTGAGGGTTTTAGTGGAAAAGGTACGACATACCTTACAGTCTTTGGCACAATGGTCTGGATACAGGCAATACAGGCAATCCTTATGCTGGTCATCAATATGCAGCCTCTTTTTTCCACATGAAGCACAGGATCTAAAAAGGCCCTATTTTGGTGTTTAAGCCATGGTGATACACCAAAAATGGGGGTTGCTGTACTGTTCCTCGAGAAGGTAGAGTGAGGAAAGTTCTTGCTGGCGTGAAAGGGAGAGAGAGGGGATGTTATTAATACCCTGGGGAATCCATTATGTTGGATTTATTTGCCTCACACACCCCGAGGAGTGTCATGCTTCATCATCGGCGGTTGCTCCTCGTCGGGGAGGCGGTGCAACCCCCGACGGGCACACCTCAGAGAGGGGCTCTTTGGCGGAGATCTTTTTTCCAACTGCCTGTAGGTGAAGTGGGGGTATGTGGGCGGGTAGGTGTATACCTCTAGTGAGGTGGCTAAAATATAGATAGGGGTACCTGAATTGACTTTTATTCTGGGGGTCCCCTAGCTATGGTTAAAAAGTGAAGCTAGTCTTCTAGGTGTTAACCAATTATGTTGTGTAACCCTAGAAGGAACTAGTGGTGCATGTGGTCAACATGTTTCTCGCTCATGGTGCATTTACCGCGATTCTTCAGGACCAAGAAGTGAAGATAACATCATGCTTGTATCATATGTTATTGAAATTTACCTTAGTGGGTCCTCCTATGTCTATGTCTAAAGATCACGACCTAGAGGCCCCCTGAGTGTTCGGCAGGGCTGGACTGCAGTGCTGAGCCCAAGGTGTGGCTGTCATCCGCTGCGTCCGGGTGTGGTGACCTACCCTTCCCCGCCGAGCTCGAGTACATCTACTCGAGCTCGGCGGGGAAGGGTAGGTCACCACACCCGGACGCAGCGGATGACAGCCACACCTTGGGCTCAGCACTGCAGTCCAGCCCTGCCGAACACTCAGGGGGCCTCTAGGTCGTGATCTTTAGACATAGACATAGGAGGACCCACTAAGGTAAATTTCAATAACATATGATACAAGCATGATGTTATCTTCACTTCTTGGTCCTGAAGAATCGCGGTAAATGCACCATGAGCGAGAAACATGTTGACCACATGCACCACTAGTTCCTTCTAGGGTTACACAACATAATTGGTTAACACCTAGAAGACTAGCTTCACTTTTTAACCATAGCTAGGGGACCCCCAGAATAAAAGTCAATTCAGGTACCCCTATCTATATTTTAGCCACCTCACTAGAGGTATACACCTACCCGCCCACATACCCCCACTTCACCTACAGGCAGTTGGAAAAAAGATCTCCGCCAAAGAGCCCCTCTCTGAGGTGTGCCCGTCGGGGGTTGCACCGCCTCCCCGACGAGGAGCAACCGCCGATGATGAAGCATGACACTCCTCGGGGTGTGTGAGGCAAATAAATCCAACATAATGGATTCCCCAGGGTATTAATAACATCCCCTCTCTCTCCCTTTCACGCCAGCAAGAACTTTCCTCACTCTACCTTCTCGAGGAACAGTACAGCAACCCCCATTTTTGGTGTAACTCTCTAGTACTTCGTACAGGACACTAAGCTGTCACTGGACCTTCCACCAATACTGTGTGGTAAATAGTGTCCTTTCTGTCTCCCTCTTTTTTGAAATCTAAGCCATGGTGATATCAGCAATCACAGATGGATCAGAATAAAATATCCTAGAACACTGGAAACCAGTTGTGAAGAAAAAACTGAGCAGAGCTCAGGGGAGACTCCCTTAGCACAACGTGCGGTAGAAAATCTGAGGGACTGAGGCTCCTTCCAGGAGGGTTCTAGAGGGAGGTGACAGCTGATTGGCTCTTTTCTAGAGTTTGGTCCTTTCTACAAAAGGACAGGGATAGGTTACTAATGTGAGGCCTTTAGGCCTATTTATCTACACGTCTATGGGACATTACTTTATTTATATACCGGGGACTCCCATTCCGACGACGGGGAATGATTCAGGCATGTGAATCTATGAAAGACACCCCTAATACTGAATAAATCAGGGCCACAAAATTAGACCAAACCATAGAGCAAGTCCGCAGGGTATCTAGGAACATTAGATTCAAGTACATCCAATTTAACTATGTCCACAGAACATCTCTCAAAACTACAAAAGATTAATGCAATAATGCAAGTTGACACCATGCAATCTCCCTGTTGATCTTTGCCAGGCGCCTGTTTCATGCATATGGTGTGGAGTTGCTCTTTAGTGGGACAGTTGTGGGTTAAGGTTATTAGAGACATGGAAGGCACGGCTCGCTAGGCGAGACTTTCTCTTTCGGACCATGGAAATATGCTCGCTGGGCTTGTACCCCATACCAGCACCACCCTAAAGGACCGAAGAGGTTGTGGGAAAAAGATTCTTTGATTTGGCCCTTGTGGCTGGCCGCGCAGGGACAAGCACTGCACCGGTGGTCAATAGACGGGCTGCTGCATTGCAGATGGCGAGGAATGGTAGAGATCTGGGCAACAGCAGAGGGAGCTGCACTGAGAGCAGAGGAGATGAGAGGGGTGAGGCAAAAACCGATAGTAGAGTTATGGCTAGAAGTACTAACGGGTTTTGCAAAGGGGGACGGGGAAGCGAGCAACTGATTGACCTGGCAGGGCTGCTCTAATGGGGCTAACTGACTCCACTGTCCAGTACGCCATGGCCAATATAGGGCGGGCTGCTGCTGCAATACCAACCGAACATAAGCCGGACAGATATCCTATTGAACACAGGGAGGGTTTCCCTGACACAATGAACACACATGTATGACATTATGGAACTGAATGTGTGTACATGCGGACTGTGGAATGTTCTAGGTTTGTACTCGGTTACTGTCTATTATGTGGGATTCCAGGAACATTTTGGATGCATCGGGGGAGGGGGGGGGTTGTTAGCGCCAAGATAGCCCTTCCCAGCTGGAATGTGCATAAAGTATTTTGTACTTCTGCAGTGGTGTTTATGTACTGAATGTGTTCCGTTGCTACATGAAAATTACCAATAAAAACAGTTGAATAAAAAGTGTGGTATTTAGTGTACGCAAGATTAACATGATTTTGTGTTCGTTTTTTTTTTTTTTTTCAATACTGAGCAGCTCAATGGAGCAATTAAGGACTTCACCAAGAACATTTCATTTCCTTAACTTTGAGATCATCTCATACGCAAAAGTGCTGTACACAGAGAACCTGAAGTGTGTGTTTTTGAGATAACCGAAACCAAGATATGATCAAATACGCAACTGAGACAGCACTAGAAGACAGAGTGCATTTGTATGTCAAATGCTTACGGAGTATAGAATTACACCTATTTAAATCACCATTCACACAGCTTAGATTTTGATGGAAATGGAGATAGCTGTTTCCTCAGAATCGTACAGTTTTTCACTAAGTACTAAAGCTGTGGTTATAACTCTGTTTTCCAGCACAGAAGGTCGATACCCAATTTCATGTATAGGGTGTCCAGAGAGGTGGCCGCTGGAGGCTTTTGGTGCCATAGGTTAAGTGACATTATGGCACGCCCCTCCCTCATTAATGGGACCATACTTGCTGCTTTTGTGGTCCAACAACCCCAGTCTGTTGGTTTCTGAGACAGAACCATCCTGGGAAGGTCTTATTGCCCACAGAAGCATCAACAATGGTGCATCACTTTGCTTTGCACCAACAGGTTTTACCTTCCAATATCACTGCAATGGGCCTTAAAGAAGTCAACATTTTACAATGGATTTCACCACAGGAGACCAGGTACTATCCCTCGTGCTCAGATGTTCCAACAGCACCATGCCCCACTAGAAATGGATGCTAAAAGAAAAAAGGCCACACCCACCTACATTATTGCCACTGCAATCTAGTCTGCTGCAAATGTAGGCAGGAAGTTCGGCACCCGCAATTCAAGTGCCAAGCCGTCCACACAACATGGGCAATCGAGGCTTAAAATATATTTAACAGATAGCAGTGCACACTAAACAAGGAAGAGGGTGTGTCAACACAAGCTCAGCTAACTGACCTGTGGTCATCCCAAGAGTGCCTATTATATATGTTACTGCTACAAATTGGAAGTCTCATTTCTAAACCAGAAATCCCACATTAATAGATTGACTTTTAACCTCATGATCAGGTTTTTTTTGTAATCTCTTACTCTGGGTATGTTAAAATCGAAAACATGGAAACACTCAAAATCAAAAGTACATTTGCAACAGAATTATTTTTTAGCCAGAGTTGAATACATTGAATGTTTTATTTGTATGAAAACCTCTCTGTGAGAGTTTATTTTGTAACTGGCGAAGTGAGAAACAATAAAATAATTGAGCACAAAGATCTTTTCTTGTAAGTGTCAACCACAAATTTCTAGTGCTACGAAGTGATTGTACCAAAAACCTCGCTCATACCCCTTGAGTCAGCAGTGGTTGTTCAGACATCAGTTTAATTCAAATACGACCCTTTCAAACAAGACTATCAACAAAGCTTTTGATGAATTGATGGTCGGTGACATGGCTACCCAAACACTGTTAAACTGGGCTTTAGCACCAAACTCAATCAATCAATCAATCAATCAATCAATCATAATATTTATATAGCGCACTACTCACCCGGAAGGGTCTCAAGGCGCTTGGAGGAGGGGGTCCGCTACTGCTCGAACAGCCAGGTCTTGAGTGGTCTCCTGAAGGCGAGGTTGTCCTGGGTCAGCCGAAGGTGGATGGGCAGGGAGTTCCATGTCTTGGCCGCCAGGTAGGAGAAGGACCGGCCTCCGGCGGTGGCTCTTCGGATGCGAGGTACGGCGGCGAGGGCGAGGCTAGTAGATCGTAGCTGGCGGGTGGGCGTGTAGAAGGTCAGGCGGTCGTTGAGGTACTTGGGGCCCAGGTCGTGGAGAGACTTGTGTGCGTGGGTGAGGAGCCTGAACGTGATCCTCTTGTTGACGGGGAGCCAGTGCAGGTCCCTCAGGTGGCTGGAGATGTGGCTGCGTCGGAGGATGTCCAGGATGAGTCGGGCGGAGGCGTTCTGGATGCGTTGGAGTCTTTTCTGTAGCTTGGCTGTGGTCCCGGCGTAGAGGGTGTTTCCGTAGTCCAGTCGGCTGGTGACGAGGGCCTGGGTGACCGTCTTCCTGGTTTCGGTCGGGATCCATCGGAAGATCTTGCGAAGCATGCGAAGGGTGTGAAAGCATGATGAGGAGACGGCGTTGACTTGTCTGGTCATCAAGAGGTAGGAGTCAAGGATGAAGCCCAGGTTGTGTGCATGGTCTGTTGGCTTGGGAGCGGTGCCCAGGGCTGGGGGACACCAGGAGTCGACCCATGCGGAGGGGGATGGTCCCAGGATGAGGACTTCCGTCTTGTCTGAGTTCAGTTTCAGGCGGCTGTTCTTCATCCATTCGGCGAAGTCTTTCATCCCTTCGTGTAGGCTGGTTCTGGCGGAGGGAGAGGATCAGCTGGGTGTCGTCGGCGTAGGAGATGATGTTGAGGTTGTGTTGGCGTGCGATGGCAGCAAGGGGTCTCATGTAGACGTTGAAGAGGGTGGGGCTGAGTGACGATCCTTGCGGGACGCCGCAGATGACTTCGGCGGCCTCGGAACGAAACGGGGGGAGGCGGACTCTGTGTTCTTCCGGCGAGGAACGAGATGATCCACTCCAGTGCCTTCTCTTGGATACCGGTGTTGCTGAGGCGTTGGACTAGGGTGCTGTAGCAGACAGTGTCGAACGCTGCAGAGAGGTCCAGGAGGATGAGTGCCGCTGTTACTCCGTTGTCGAGCAGGACTCGGATGTCGTCGGTGGCTGCGATGAGGGCGGTCTCGGTGCTGTGGTTGGCTCTGAAACCGGACTGCGAGGGGTCGAGGGAACCGTTCGTCTCGAGGAAGGCGGCAAGCTGTCTGTTGACGATCTTCTCGATGACTTTGGCAGGAAAAGGAAGGAGCGAGATGGGGCGGAAGTTTTTGAGGTCGGTGGATTCCGCAGTAGGTTTCTTCAGTAGGGCGCTGAGCTATGCATGCTTCCAGCTCTCCGGGAAGGTGGCGGTGTTAAAGGAGGTGTTGATGACGTCTCGGAGTTGGGGTGCGATGGTGAAGTCGGCCTTGTTGAAGACGTGGTGGGGGCATGGGTCAGTTGGAGATCCGGAGTGGATGGTGTTCATTGTGCGGGCCGTGGTCACCGTGGTCCAGGTGCGGAGGGTGGCGGTGGGGTGCGTTGGTTCGACGGTTGGGTGCATGGATGGTGCGCCGAAGCTGTTGTGGATGTCGGCAATCTTGCGGTGGAAGTACGAGGCGAGGGAGTCGCAGAGATCCTGTGAAGGAGTGATGTTGTTGTTGCCGGTGCTGGGGTTGGAGAACTCCTTGACGATGTTGAAGAGTTCCTTGCTGTCGTGGGCGTTGTTGTCCAGTCGTTCCTTCAGTGATTTCTTCTTGGTGGTGCGGATGAGCTGGTGGTGCTTGCGGGTGGCGTGTTTGAGGGCGTTCATGTTGTCAGCGGTCTGGTCGAGGAGCCAGGCTTTCTCGAGGGTGCGGCAGGTCTTCTTGGAGTCCTTGAGATAGTCGGTGAACCAGGGGGCCTTCTTGCTTCTGGGTCTGCTGGGAGGGTTCTTCAGAGGTGCGAGGTCGTCGGCGCAGGCGGTCAGCCACTGCGTGAAGTTGCGGGCTGCTTCGTTGGGGTCCGTTGTGCTGGCAGGTGGGTTCTGGCTGAGGGAGGTGGTGAGCTGGTCGGCGGTGATCTTGCTCCAGCTCCTGTGAGGAACCTGTTGCGGGTGGTGGTGGGTTGTTTTTTTTCTGAAGCTGAAGTGGACGCAGCTGTGGTCGGTCCAGTGGAGTCCGGTGGAGTGGCTGAAGGTGATGTGCTTGCTGGATGAGAAGACGGGATCAAGTGTGTGGCCGGCGTAGTGGTTGGGGGTGTTGACCAGTTGCTTGAGTCCAAGGTTGGTGAGGTTGTCCAGCAGGGCAGTGGTGTTGCGGTCCTTGTTGTTCTCCAGGTGGAAGTTGAGGTCCCCAAGGAGGATGTAGTCGGCGGAGGGGAGGGCGTGTGGGCTGACGAAGTCCGTGATGTCTTCGCTGAATTGTGTGCGTGGTCCCGGGGGTCTGTAGATGAGGGTGCCTCTGAGGGTCGTCTTTGGGTCGGTGTGAATCTGGAAGTGGAGGTGCTCGGCGGCGTCAAATGTGTCGTTGGAGTCGGTCGTGATGCGGATGGTGTTCTTGTGGACGATGGCGATGCCTCCTCCGGTCTAGTTGACGCGGTCCCTCCTGACGATCTTGTACCCGTTCGGGATGGCGATGTCGATGTCTATGTCGGGGGCTGAGGAGGCGTTCATCCAGGTTTACGTGAGGAAGGCGATGTCTGGTGATGTTGTGTCGAGGAGGTTCCAAAGTTCCACGGCGTGTCTGTGGACGAAGCGGGTGTTGAGCAGGATGCACTTGAGGGTGTTGCTGGTGTTTGGCTTGGCGGGTGTGGTGCAGGTTCGGAGGCAGGTGGACTTGCAGGTTCTATAGGTGAATGGGCCGTGTATGCGTTTCGGGGCGGCCTGGCAGCAGGTGGGGATCCGGCCGGCATTGAGTGCGTTGAGGGCAGCGGCGTCGTAGGTCTGACGGATCGTCTTGCATCGGTGGAGGCCAGAGGTCCTGGCGCTGGGCGCGGTCCGGGCGCAGACGGGCTTGCCTTTGGCGCGCCTTCGGCGCACAATCGGCACGCCCGCTGCGCGTGAACGCTGCGCGGACTCTGCCATAAATGGCGAGTCGGGGGGGCGGAGCAGCTGGGAGGTGGGAGCGGGGTGGCGAATGGGAGAGGGACCAAGTGGAGAGGGGGAGGGGCCGCGGGGGAGCAGCGGCAGGGAGCGGGGAACGGCGGCTGAAGCGCTAGGGGGTCAGCTAAACAAACAAAGGCAGGGGGATAGCAGCGGACTATCAGGGGCACAGCACAATAACAGAGGCGAAAACGGCAGAAAATACAGAAATACAAATTACGAGGCAGAGATACGAACGCTCAAGAGCAGATTCAGGGGCACTGCGGAAGCAATGTGGCAACGAGCAGGTGATGGCAGCAGGGGGACCGGGTGACCTCGGGAGGAGCCACGCGGCGGGTTGAGCGACCAGCACTGACGAGGTCAGGCTGGTCACAGCTCCCCGTCGCACGGCTGAGTCCTTAAGTGCCCAGTTGGAGGGAGGATTCAGAAAAGGGGGTGGTGATGAACAGAGTGTCTGAATTAAGCAGACCACTCTTACCCAGTCCAAAGATCAGGGCTTGATCCATCACCGTTTTTCAGCTCACTGCACCATCCCAGCTCAGAACTTGGCTATATGCAAATTAGTCCGACCCTGGCCCAGTGCATCATGGGAACAGGGCAGACCAAACTACCAAGCCAATTCTTATACTGGGAAGGAAACAAGCTACCGGGGACCGGTTTCTGGCATTTCAGCCGTCTTCGGCCCGGCTTGCTTGAATCCTGATGGTGCAATGAGCTAGGGACTCACATCTGAGTATACCCTTCCACGCTTATGGTGGACAAAAATGATTCAGAAAAGGGGGTGGTGATGAACAGTGTCTGAATTAAGCAGACCACTCTTACCCAGTCCAAAGATCAGGGCTTGATCCATCACCGTTTTTCAGCTCACTGCACCATCCCAGCTCAGAACTTGGCTATATGCAAATTAGTCCGACCCTGGCCCAGTGCATCATGGGAACAGGGCAGACCAAACTACCAAGCAATTCTTATACTGGGAAGGAAACAAGCTACCGGGGACCGGTTTCTGGCATTTCAGCCGTCTTCGGCCCTGCTTGCTTGAATCCTGATGGTGCAATGAGCTAGGGACTCACATCTGAGTATAACCTTCCACGCTTATGGTGGACAAAAATGATTCAGAAAAGGGGGTGGTGATGAACAGAGTGTCTGAATTAAGCAGACCACTCTTACCCAGTCCAAAGATCAGGGCTTGATCCATCACCGTTTTTCAGCTCACTGCACCATCCCAGCTCAGAACTTGGCTATATGCAAATTAGTCCGACCCTGGCCCAGTGCATCATGGGAACAGGGCAGACCAAACTACCAAGCCAATTCTTATACTGGGAAGGAAAAAAGCTACCGGGGACCGGTTTCTGGCATTTCAGCCGTCTTCGGCCCGGCTTGCTTGAATCCTGATGGTGCAATGAGCTAGGGACTCACATCTGAGTATACCCTTCCACGCTTATGGTGGACAAAAATGATTCAGAAAAGGGAGGGAGGAGCAGCTGGGAGGTGGGAGCGGGGTGGCGAATGGGAGAGGGACCAAGTGGAGAGGGGGCGGGGAACGGTGGCTGAAGCGCTAGGGGGTCAGCTAAACAAACAAAGGCAGGGGGATAGCAGCGGACAATCAGGGGCACAGCACAATAACAGAGGCAAAAGCGGCAGAAAATACAAAAATACAAAATCAGGGGCACAGCACAATAACAGAGGCGAAAACGGCAGAAAATACAGAAACACAAATTACGAGGCAGAGATACGAACGCTCAAGAGCAGATTCAGGGGCACTGCGGAAGCAATGTGGCAACGAGCAGGCGGTGGCAGCAGGGGGACCGGGTGACCTCGGGAGGAGCCATGCGGCGGGTTGAGTGACCGGCACCAACGAGGTCAGGCCGGTCACAGCTCCCCGTCGCACGGCCGAGTCCTTAAGTGCCCAGTGGGAGGGAGGAGCAGCTGGGAGGTGGTAGCGGGGTGGCGAATGGGAGAGGGACCAAGTGGAGAGCGGGCGGCCGCGGGGGAGCAGCGGCAGGGAGCGGGGAACGGGGGCTGAAGCGCTAGGGGGTCAGCTAAACAAACAAAGGCAGGGGGATAGCAGCGGACAATCAGGGGCACAGCACAATAACAGAGGCAAAAACGGCAGAAAATACAAAAATACAAAATCAGGGGCACAGCACAATAACAGAGGCGAAAACGGCCGAAAATACAGAAATACAAATTACGAGGCAGAGATACGAACGCTCAATTACCCTATAGTCGCACGTAATGTTAAACATGCCTTCTGGAGTGCTCTGCGCCATAAGTAGCCTACTGGCATTTTAGATACCTTCCTCATATGATTGAATCTCAAAACCTTGAGTCATCTGACTTGGGGGGGGGGGGTGGAATGGCCACTGTGATTTGAATCTGCAGCACCCAGTTTTGTGCCCAGTAGTCAATAGATAAAATCCTCAGTCGTTTTTTTCTGTTGCAAATCTTTGTTTTCAGGTCTATCAGTTCAAAAGATTAATTGAGGCAACCAAAGTCTACAGCGCTCTAAACACCTCAGTTTATCAAATAAATTCTAAGGACTGCAAATATGGTGTCTTTGCATAATAGAGCAAAGTGGCATTACAAACTGCCATGGTAATTTATTGCAAAAAATTGTACAATATCATCAAGCGGCATTTGAAGTTTATATGTTCCTCGTATAACCAAGGTGCGCAATAAAACCCATGTTTGAGAAGACTTACAATATCAGCCAAACAAACGTTCCATTGGAAGTTGCATACCTTTAGTTTCCCCCCATCCTGCAATCTCGCATTCAGTATTTTGAGGTACAATATACCGCGCAGGGGGAAGGCAGATGATGGCTACTCGGCTGTTTAGGACTGCAGGGCTGCCAAGAGAAACAAGTACATTTAACACCTTTCAATTTAAATTAACATACATTTCTATATATTTGAACACACTTGACTAGGCTTGCTTTCTGCAAGTTAAAAAAAGTGCCTCGTATAAAACATTTTAAAAATCGGAACACAAACCATGGGGTGCAGAAGAGGTGAGCCAATATATTATACATGTTAATTCATTCCATTTATATAGCTAGTTTCAAGTTACATTGCCAATAATGCTTACCACAACCATTGAGCAGTTAATACTTTATCGTCTACATTTGCAAAGGATTTATTTTCTTTTTAATGTAATAGGAATTGTTTTATTATACCGTGTAACAGTTTATTTGATCGATTTTAGTACATCTGGGAGCCAAGGACATGGCAGATTTCCCTTAAAATGTGAACCGTAGGTCTCCCTTCTAAAACACTTAGAGAAACAACACTGCTGTCTTACGAGTCACAAAGCCATTTTCGGCTGCAAACCTCAATTTATGAATGAAAATGATCTCATCTATGCTGTCAGGAATACACCGAAGGATTACTTACAGATGTAAATGGTTTTGCAACTGCAGATTTCTCCACCATACGTGTGAATAAATCTGCAGTAGTATAAACCATGAAAACTGGGTAGTGTTTAGGACAAGGTGTGACTTGTCTTGAAGGTTTGTGAACACCAACAAACTTGTTAGTGTTGGCCCCACAAATATGACCTGTTTCTACCATAGAAATGGCCAGAATTGGAATAACTCCGCATCTAAGGATGGAAGGGAACGCATCACTTCCAAACTTTGAGGGGGGGTGGCAATGGGTTTCTCCACAGGGAACATTTAATTCCCCATGGAGGAAAAAAAGAATGCATTTGTTCATAGAGCTGAATTTTCTCAATATATAACTGTACACTATGTACAACACCGCAGAAGGGGGAGGGGGGCTGGGAGTGAGGGAAACATGTGACATTGCATTGCCAGTAATATGCCCTCGGGTATGGAGTCCTTTCCATGTGCCCTACTGAGAATGCCTGTCAATTCCAAAATTTAGACTTATGCTTCACTTTTACGAGGATTATTAGTACTGATGCAGATTTGGTACTTTTCTTTGTGACTTGGGACTGTTGCAGTGCAGCAACAAGTAAGGGTGCATCTAGTTAGCACCAATAGTGCTGGCGTTTAACCCCTTGGCCGTGGCGCAGAGGGGTGGGGGGTGAGCGCGGCGCCGCTGTGCTCGTGACGGAACCTCGCCGCCATGAGTCACGGGCGGCGTGTGCTCATGACGGCGTGGTTCCGTCACGGCCCCACCCGCTCATTTATTCGCCCGCACAGGCGGGGAATGAATGCTGCATGGGCGGAGCGCAGCCACGTGATGGAACCACGCCGTCATGAGCACACGCCGCCCGTGGCTCATGACGGCGTGGTTCCGTCATGAGCAGGCAGATGTTAAAGAACTTTACTATGAGTGTTACTCAGTGTTGATGCATTGCAAAAGGAGGATCTGCTTCTACAAAGTATCTATCTACTCATCTGCTTCAAGGACACAGCTTTCTTTGAACTCCTTGCCGTAATATCTCCCACTCCAGAGAACACAATTTCTAGAGACCAATTGCGAAGAACCATTTGTTACATGACCGAGATGTAAGGGCAATGCTATGACTTCACTGAATTTATAGATGATATGGTCTACATGGCTAACAATAATTTGCGTGTCACAAGAAAGATCCAGCTCAAGGTAGACCGTACTGGCCAAGCGGAAGAAATATGAGCTTTATTGGGTTTAAGTCTTTTATCTGAGTTCTTATTTAAGGAAGCACAAGAAGTCTTTAGTGCTCGCTAACTGTAACCAGTCAGTTAGCCTCAAGGGCAAAGCTTTGCACAACTAGGTAGGAACAATTGTAAAGCAAATTATAAAGCAGTTTCCAGTTACACCAACGATCACACTATGGCAGTGGGGTCTAAGCATGCTCATCTCTGAGAAAAACAATTAAAGGAGATGCACAAGAGGGAGCAGGAATCAGAGTGTCCAACGCCATCTTTGAACGCAGAGTCTCGCTTCTCACAAAAGTTTCCAGAGCTAACTGTGATGATCCGAATGCCTTTCATTCTGGCTATAACTATGTTGGCATCTGCTCCCGCCCTCGATTACTTTCTCTAATGGGTACTTTCACTCTCATGCTCATAAAACCGATATGAGGACACTGAAACTTCAGGGGGCCACCACTTGGGATTAGTTCCCACTTAAAGAATAATCCAGAAATCTTTGTGCAAAAGTAACTTTGTTCACTGAACCCATCCTCCCTATGTGCTATCTTGTCTTGGGGAAATTTCCAAACTTATTGAGTACCTGAGTGTGCAGCGCATTAGACTACTAAGGACACTAATATAGGTTACATCAACAACATTTTCACGGTTACTACTGGTTTAGTCTTCCTAAATGTTTGGTCGGAGTACATGGCAGCAATCTGCAGTGCATCAAGGCATCTGTCGTCCAGCTAGGCTCCTAAATGGCCATTGGGAAATAATATTTTTTCTGTGTGTACTAAAGTGTCTCAATGGGGGATTTATTCCAGAAGGGCGTGGTAGAATGCATAGCCCTGCTGTCTCAAGCAAGTTCCACAGAGCAACAGAATAGGTTCGATCTCCTCTGCGTTAATGAGGGTAAACACTGGTGCCTCACTCTGACATGGTAAAGAACAACCTCAAACAGACCGATAAACAGATGCATTATTGGATGAGGGAAATATACACTTGCTATTGTAGCACAGTTTGTCTGTGGAATCACTGTTAAAAGTTACAATTAGAATTTAAAGTGTTATAGTGAATAATATGGTTCACCATACCCCCATAGATTATAGTAAAATAGATTTAATGAAATGTGTAGCAAGAAACTTTGTATGTTCTAAGTAGGATTTAGAGAACATCTTTACAAAAGAAAGACCCTTGACACTAGAACAGCATGCTGGGTAAAAAAAGAAGTAAGGAATCATTATTCGCATTTCGATTTATATAGCGTGCTTACAACTGAGGGTCTCGAAGCACTAGATTGAATAATTGGGTAAAAACAGGAAAAAATAATTATTTGTATTTCCTTAAGGTAAAGTACTGTTAAGCTTTCTCTGTTGCCAGGCCATTTCAGCACTTGGGACCCTCACTTCTAATTACAGGTGTGGGTTACATCTCCTATGGTTTACTCTTAAATATATAATTTAACATCACAAGTTATCCTTATCTCGCAGCAGAACCTTATATTCACCATTCAGCAGGATCACAGAAAAGGAAGAAACAAGAGCTGAGCAAATGGGTTAGACTCAGTACATCAAAATTAGTGTTGAGCAGTTCAGAAAGCTTTCTGCATACAAATGCAATGTATGCATTTTTAACATTGCGGCGGATGCAGCTTGAAGCCACACCCGCCGCAATGTTAAAAAATAGAGGATGTGACCGCCAGGGTGGCGGTCACATCCTAATTGGACAGGAGGGAACTCCGCAGGCCATGCGGAGGTTCCCTCCTCCTCGATGGTCGCGGACGGACTCAAGTCCGTCCGCGATCATAATGAGCCCCTTAGTTTGTAATGTTGGCAGGCACTGTAGTTATTTTATTTCCTTGCACGTGATCATGCCTTGACGTGATCATAACTCGTTAGGCCACAAATGGAGAGTGACGTGAATCTGGTGCATAGCTGTAGACAACAAACCTGAAATAAAAGCTATTCATTTGATCAACAGCAATCACCACAGCTCCAAATTCACGATTTATACCCTCAATAAGAAGGAACACATGTTTCAATTACCATCATGTTGAAACAACATTGTCTTACAGTTGCTGCTACTAGACGAGATTAACCCTGGGCAGCGAACTCCGCTTGGGGTTTTCCGCACTCCGTGTTCATCAACGGCAAGTTGGCGAGCGTGGAAAATCAACTTCCCGGCGAGATTTCTCAACGACAGGGGGGTCAGATATCTCATTGCGAGTGGTCGCGTATGCTTACATCCGCTCGCATTGAGAAACTGTATGTTCGCGTTGAGAGCTGATGATTGAGTAAAAATCTACTCGAGTGGCAGAAAGGAAAGCCAGAACCCGCTTGCCATGTGCATGGTGCCATCCGTGATGACTGCACAGTGCGGACAAACATCTGGCGCATTCAACACACTCTGCGGCTTGCGGAGCTCCGCGTTGCGTGGCTGAGTTTCGCACAACTCCTGCGAACTCCGCCCATGCTTAGAAGAGATTCTTTTGTACTCCTAGGGCTAAACCAAAGCTTTGTTGGTTGTCGGCTTCTTCTTCGCCCTCTTTATATTCACAGTAAAATCCTTTCCCAGTCTAAGTGGTAAGAAGGATACATTGTACAGCAGTAACCACTTTAGAATGAAACTGTAAACCAGGGTCTCGAAAGTATTAACTGATGATAAAAAGAAAATGGTATCAGGGTATAGTAATGGGATGATCCACTTTTACAACTTACTAAACTAACTTCGAAAAAAAGTAAGACAAATTAAAAAAGAAAAGTGAAATGGTTATAAAGGCGTTGCACATTCATTTTGTCAAAGACCTGTGATCTAATTGATTTAGAGTGGTTTCACAGCCTTTGAACTTAGAACCAGCTCAGGGTACATGGATCTAACTTACGTTTCTAGTTTTAACATGACCAGATGCGACTCGGGCCCACACATAATTGTTGAAATGCCGATAGCTTGCCTGTCTGGATCATCTTTTCCAGGGTTCTTGAACAGCGTTCCCAGCCATACCTCGTAGCCTGAAAGGTCTGCTTTGCTAAGAAAAAAAAGATAATACATCAGACGCTCATGGACTACATCATGGGTGCACTCATCTGTTTAAAGCGTAAGTAAAAGAGTAAAAAATAAAATATTACACAGGTTAAACACCTTGGCCAAATCACCACAAACTAATATATATGTTTTTGAGTTTGGTAGGTATCTGAGAGAATTATCTAAACAAATAATCTCTAATTAGCAAACAGGGTAGGTGTCTATCAGAAGGCTCCAGCTTCATAACTTGCCCCCAATTCTTTAGGAAATTAGGACATTACAAAAATTCAACAGTTCATATGATAATCATAAAACATAATGGAGCCTCAATCTCTGTAGGTACTACAACAACAACACAACTGCCAGTACTGGAAAAACGTTTTTTCTTTATCTAACAACCAACTGCTATGAATAAAACATGGCAGTCTATTCTCACTTTTGTTGGTGATTTATTTTAATCATTTTTTTTAAAATCAGAACGCTTTTTCATTTTTTCAAAGACATTTCTGTGCATAAACAGATATAAATATACAAAATATACAAATTTCTACAAAATTTACAAAAAACCATGTGAAAGACAAATTCTTAATTCATAAACAACACAACCACTCACTACAGGCACTCAATTCGCATTCACACACAAACAGAAACAAAAACAAAACAATACCTCTGAGGTATGGGTCGATGTCAACACAAAATATTTACATTGCAAAAGGTTAGAAAAGTTAAATAAATCCCAGATTTACAAAGGTTCCAACAGTTAGAACAATTATATTCAGTCTTAATCCAGTTTTTCTAATCTATTTATATTGTTGACAGTTGACCGTAAAAGATCGACGCGTTTCGAACTCCCTAATTTACGGGGTTCTCCTCAGGATCAGTACGATTTCTTGGAACACCTATGTATGATATCTCTCGGGGCTGGTGTAAGTGGTTGTTATGTGGACACTCGCAAGCTCAGAAAGTCGCTTGGAGTGTCCGGTGTGGGCGTTGACATTGCTTCACCGGGAACGCTTTCAAAGTTGGCCTGTGTTTCAGTAAAAGGATCGGGTGTCTCAGGGCTGCAGCAGATGCACGGTGCCTTGTCAGGCTTTAAGGGTGTAGCGCAAACGCCGTGTATCCAGTCGGTCCTTCCGCACGACACAGGCCAACTTTGAAAGCGTTCTCGGTGAAGCAATATCAACGCCCACACCGGACACTCCAAGCGACTTTCTGAGCTTGTGAGTGTCCACATAACAACCACTTACACCAGCCCCGAGAGATCTCATACATAGGTGTTCCAAGAAATCGTACTGATCCTGAGGAGAACCCCGTATATTAGGGAGTTCGAAACGCGTCGATCTTTTACGGTCAACTGTCAACAACATAAATAGATTAGAAAAACTGGTTTAAGACTGAATATAATTGTTCTAACTGTTGGAACCTTTGTAAATCTGGGATTTATTTAACTTTTCTAACCTTTTGCAATGCAAATATTTTGTGTTGACATCGACCCATACCTCAGAGGTATTGTTTTGTTTTTGTTTCTGTTTATGTGTGTGAATGCGAATTGAGTGCCTGTAGTGAGAAAGGTTTTGTGTGGTTGTGTTGTTTATGAATTAAGAATTTGTCTTTCACATGGTTTTTTGTACATTTTGTAGAAATTTGTATATTTATATCTGTTTATGCACAGAAATGTCTTTGAAAAAATGAAAAAGCGTTCTGATTTAAAAAAAATGATTAAAATAAATCACCGACAAAAGTGAGAATAGACTGCCATGTTTTATTCATAGCAGTTAGTTGTTAGATAAAGAAAAAACGTTTTTCCAGTACTGGCAGTTGTGTTGTTGTTGTAGTTTAATTAGGCTTAGCCTTACTGTTGAGGAGCCAAGACCCTGTTTTGTTCCTTCAATTTCTGTAGGTGGCATTATTATCCCGATTTTTTTATTCAGTTAATATGAAACCGATGCTTTAAAATGTTGTTTTTCAAATCTGTTCCTCCGTTTTTCACAATAGATGATGTACTGCTCAACTGCTGCTGCCAAGTGCATTACCTTTACAAGGTTCTCAGGGTTGGCAACCATTTCAGGAAGTACAAGTTATGTTTTCGATTTTTGACATTTTTGTAACTCCTGTTGCAGGGATGTATATAGAAGCCAATTTTTGAAAATCCTTTTTTAGGTCTCGCCTCTCAATGCGCATGCGCATTGAGCGGAGCTAAACTATAGGAGCTTAAACAGAGGTTTAACTAAACTGGCGATTTGATGCTGTGCCCGTGCGCTTTTATAAAATGCGCGTGCACAGCATCAAATCACCAGCCATCTGTTCCCCAGCTTGGCGCCTCCGCTCCTGCTCTCTCCTGGCTGCTCTTCCCCTAATTATTCACGGCCGGCCGGCCGGGCGTACTTTCACGGCCGGCAGGCCGTGTCTCTGTCTGGTGCTGAAGGGCGGAAAAGGCAAACTCCAGAAAGCAAACACAGCTCTCAGACCCTGCCTTATTTGGCCTCTTGCTGCTGTCTTTGTGACCCCTGACCTCCGTGTAGCAGGGGCAATCGGGCACCCCTAGTCTATCTCCTTGCCTCTACTCCTGAAGGGGTTCCTTTCTTGTTCAGCTCGGGGCAGGCCCTCTGTTTCCTTCTCCCCTCTCCTCCTCTGTGTTTTCTTTACACCCCCAACCCCCCAATACATCTCTCTCCCACCCCTGGTCTGCCCTCTTGTTTTGCCTGAAGTTCAGCAGGCTGATGGTGTCCCGTGAAGTACATCAGCCGAATGTGGAGGGAGATGGAAGCAGGACGCCGTCTTGTGTGTGAGCTTTAAGCCTCAATGTCATTACAATTAAACTCGGCAGGCAAGAATCCGTTCGCTGCGAGTGACGCCCTTGACAGACCCTCTCAATCTGCAATATTCCCTCAGCCTCCACGCGCGAGTGCCACTATCAATAGTATGATTGAGAAGCTGGCCGGACCACGCCAGCATCCTCTCCTCCGGGCACACATAATGCGGCAAAGAAGGCAGATTATGTAGCATCTTATGCAATTAAAAGGAAGTTAGGCGTCACGATCCTTGGTATGATAATCGGGCAATTCTAATATTTAACACACTGATTAATATAAAAGCGACTCTCTTTGCTATTGACCTCGTAGGACTGCTTAAGAAAGACAGGCCTATGTGTGCGGACCTTTTTTTTTTTTAGATTAAAAGGTGCGCCTCTTGTAATGCACATTCCACCTGTGCATTAAACGCCTGTGCTGTTGATCAGTGTTGAGTTTACTTTACTTTTTCACAGGTTGACTATAGCAATTACTTTAAACAACAAAACAACTTCTTTTATAATCACAAAGCTCCTTCACTGTGGTTTCACCTTCCTATGCCATCCTGGTTTTGCTTAAATATCTTTTTTAAAACAAATGCACGTGAAAATATGCAATGGCATAAAGCATGTATGCAGGTGTGCAGAGTGTAATGTGCTCTTTAGTGCCCTTGTTGAAGGAGGGGAGGGGCCTTGTGACACGCTCGAGGCAGAGGTACCTTTCACTCCCAAGGGAAGGCATTGAACGCCTCGTGCTATCAGACTTCAGAAGAAACATCACTGCTGCAACCAGTGCCGCCCCTGAATGACTTATGCCCCCACCCTGAAGGCGGGGTCAGCTCTTCCTTCCACCACAGTGAAGGTGCAAAGCTACACGGATGTTCGATCTCTTGCAAACTTCTCTTAAATGTCATGAACATTGCAATTACTTTCCATAGTCCACAAGCCTCCTACATGCAGGCGATCAATTCATCTCAGGGCTTTCCTTCCCCTCCTAAGTTGTTCTGAGAATGCAGAATCATTGTTAACACCCGAAGCAAAGTAGTTTGAAAGCTAATTTGGGAGAAAACTGTACATCCATTTTCAGCACGACCTGGCACTCACGAGGAAGTAATACCATTTTGTAGTGAAACTACAACAGGGCACAAAATTTAGGGAAACTCGGGAACGTCGAGGTAGGCCAATTATGGGACCTAAGGGAGAGTTTTCTCATTTCTTTGTCAGTATTAATATATTTCCTGATGCAGTCCCCTTTAAAGACTCTTATGCACATTGTGAAAGGAACTATTGACAGCATACATCGGTTTAACACAAGCAAGCATTGGCAAAGCCAATAAGCCTGGCTTTAAAGTGAAACCACATGTGAACTTAGGCATTTACAAATTCTGCTTATCACATTAAAGCCTGCCCCGTTTGCTTTGCCAATACTGGGCGAAAAAATTACAATTTTCTGTGTAGAATGCGAACAGAAGATTAAGAATTAAATGTGACAGACAGCAAGACTGTTCAGGGAATGTTTCAAATATAAATTCCTCAGGCATTCCAACGGAAGCACTTCCTAGAAAGTGGAATGGTACTCTAGATTGCCAATAGCATGAGGTGAGAGATTATTTACTCCTATGGGTGAAGCCAAAGTCCGCTCATTATATATTTTATAGATTTGTTAAAAAATAAAAGGTACAGAACTCTCTCTCCTACTACCTTTTTTTTACCAAGAACATTATTTCAGGCAGAACATCCTCACTAGCCATAGCTCGATCGTGACAGTACCACTGCTCCAAACCACCACATAATTCACACAAGCAATGGCTCCTTCTTTCTCTCTTCAGCTTTCACGGCCGGACGGACGTGCTTTCAGTTTCACGGCCGCCAGGCCGAGTCTCCTTTTCTGTTGCCCAGCTTGGTGCCACCAGCAGCTCTTCCCGCTCCGCCCCCTGCTGCACCAAAGGCTTTCACGGCCGGCCGGCCGTGCTTTCAGTTTCACGGCCGTTAGGCCGTGTCTCCTTTTCTGTTGCCCAGCTTGGTGCCGCCAGCAGCTCTTCCCGCTCCGCCCCCTGCTGCACCAAAGGCTTTCACGGCCGGTCGGCCGTGCTTTCAGTTTCACGGCCGCCAGGACGTGTCTCCTTTTCTTTTAACTTGTCTGTAATGTGCTATTTTATGTATTAATGTATCTTTAATAAATAGAACAATAAAAAAAAAATCGATGTGGCAAGGCAAGCGGCCTTTGTGGGAAACACGTGGTCTTAAATGTATGCAGTATCTCATACTCATTTTGCCGAGGACATCTGTGAGACTGTCAGTTACATTCACTGTTTAAAGCAGAACATTGAGATGAATCAAAACAAATATTTACTAGGCGTGTGTGTGTATATGTGACACAGAGCAATATTTCACAAACTACTAGACCAAATCATTATGCGCGTTACTCCTTAAAGTGGAGTAATGCGTCTGTGATTTTCTTTTTATTATGCATCAAGCTCCTAAACCAAACGTGCCTTCCTGGTGTTTCATGGTGCTGGAGTCGATAACATGGTTCCCACTCTCTCCTCCTCTATCCCTCTCCCTGCTCTCCTCTCTCTCTCTCTCTCCCACTCTCACTCCACTCCACTCCCTCTCCTCTCCCTCCCTCTTGTCCTCTCTCTCTCTCCCTCCCCTCACTCTCTCTCCCTCTCTCCGTCTACCTCTCTCCCTTTCCCTCACTTTCCTCTCCTCTCTCACCCTCTCCTTCTCTCTCTCCTCTCTCCCCCTCTCTATCCTCTCTCCCTCTCTTTACCTTCCCCCTGCTCTCCTTTTTCTCCCCATCCCCATTTCCCCCTCTGCTTGCTCTCCTCTCTCTCCCTCCCTCCCTCCCTCCCCTCTCTCTCCCCTCCATCCTTCGCTCTCGTCCTCCCCCTCTCTTCATACCCTCCCTCTCTCCCTCTACCCTCTCTCCCTTTCCCCCTCTCCCTTTCCCTCACTTCCCTCTCCCTCTCTCCCTTTCCCTCTCTTCCCTCTCCTCTCTCCCCGTCTCTGCCTCTCTCCCCGTCTCCGACCTCTCTCTCCTCTCTCCCCCTCTCTCGCCTCTCTCCCTCTCTTTACCCTCTCCCTGCTCTCCTTTTTCTCCCTCTCCCCATCTCCCACTCAGCACCACCACAGCATCACTCAGCACCACCACAGCATCACTCAGCGCAACCACAGCATCACTCAGCGCAACCACAGCATCACTCAGCGCAACCACAGCATCACTCAGCGCAACCACAGCATCACTCAGCGCAACCACAGCATCACTCAGCGGAACCACAGCATCACTCAGCGGAACCACAGCATCACTCAGCGGAACCACAGCATCACTCAGGGCAACCACAGCATCACTCAGGGCAACCACAGCATCACTCAGGGCAACCACAGCATCACTCAGCGCAACCACAGCATCACTCAGCGCAACCACAGCATCACTCAGCGCAACCACAGCATCACTCAGCGCAACCACAGCATCACTCAGAGCAACCACAGCATCACTGGTTCAAATATGTTCTTTCAATGTTTCAAGCTGTTTTCAAGCTTTCAAGCTTTATTACGATGTTAATATTTCACTTTTGTTCTTGGATTTTCGTCACAATAAAAAACACTGAACATAATCTTCACAAAAGTTATTTACAAAAGTTTAAGCTATTGACATTACAAATTAAATAAATTATTTAAGTATTAATTATTTAAAAAAATTAAAAGCCATTGTTATTTGTTATATCAATACATCTAAGTCACGTAAATACAAAACATGTTGCATTACAAATGCTATAGGTGTCACATTTGCGAAAGTTATAACTATTGGCATTGTAAATGACAAAGCTATAAGCTTAGCTATTTTAAAAAACAACACATAAATAAAAAATAAGGCATTTATAAGACCAATAGCTCAAACTTTCCTAATGCGAGACCTATTGCATTTCCAATGCTTGTTTTTTGTGTGACTTTACTGGCTAATTTAATTGCTATCATAAACATACTTAAAAAAGTACACTTACCTAATAGAGTGAAAGACATTGCATTAAAAGACAAATGTCATAATTACACAATTTGATTCTAAAACTTTATTAGATCTTTCCATTTAAGATCATAAAAGTACATAGCTAAAGTACATAAAAAATACAAACATTGTAGACATTCCCAGTTCGTTTTTGTAGGAAAATACCCGACTTGAATTCGTTTTAGGTCTCAAATGCATGTACAATTAAGGAATATGCTACTTACCAGTATGCATCTGTTCTTGGCATGTAGAGCTGCAGATCACTACACTTTGCATTAGATCGCCACCTGGTGTTGGGCTTGGATGATTGCATGTTGTCTTCTTGGAAGAAGTCTTTGTAGTCACGAGATAGGTGACTCCTCCCTTGGACAATAGTGGGTATGGGCATTGGCTCCATCCTTAGATTGTTTTTCGCCATGATGGGAAATGATGGAGTTAGTAGAAGTAAAGAAAAAGATGTCCATGCGTGTGCATCTAAGTAAGATAAAAACTGGAACAGATACAAGTCCCGGGGAGGCGGGGGGAGTGTAGTGATCTGCAGCTCTACATGCCAAGAACAGATGCATACTGGTAAGTAGCATTTTCCATTCGAGGCATTTGAGCGGCAGATACTACACTTTGCATCGAGTGTGCAGCAGTGTCTTCCCCTAGCGGTGGTCACCTGTATCTGTTGCAGTACTTTGAAAAAGAGTTTTAAGGACAGCTTGGCCTACTGCATCTTGCTGCTTGGCTTGCACATCAACACAGTAGTTTTTAGTGAAGGTGTTTGTTGTAGACCATGTTGCTGCTTTGCATATGTCTTCTAGGAGAATGTTCACTAAGAAAGCCATAGAGGCTCCTAGTTTGCGTGTTGAGTGGGCTCTAGGAGGAACTGTTAATGTACTTTTTGCTAGCATATTTGTATACATTTTACAATCCACCTTGCAATCCCACCTTTAGAGATGGGGTTGCCTTTATGCGGTGGAGAGAAAGACACAAAAGTTGTTTTGTTTTTCGAAAAGACTTAGTCCTATCTATATAGTAGAGAAGAGCTATTTTAACATCTAATGTGTGTAGAGCCCTTTCTGCCACAGAGTCTGCGTTTTGGAAAAACAAAGGTAACTGGACAGATTGGTTTAAATGAAAAGGAGTTATTACTTTTGGAAGGAATTTTGGATTAGTTCTTAAAACCACTTTGTTACGATGTAGTTGTAAAAATGGTTCTTGTATTGTAAATGCTTTTATCTCACTTACTCTTCTGAGAGGTAATAGCAATAAGGAAAGCTGTTTTCCATGTGAGGAATTGCAGTTCACATTTATGTAAAGGCTCAAAAGGCTCATGAGTCTTGTAAGAACAACGTTTAGGTTCCATACTGGAGAAGGTGGGAACCTGGGAGGGATGATTCTTTTTAATCCTTCCATAAATGCCTAATTGCAGGCACTCTGAAAAGAGATAAATGTTGTCTATTTTGTAAATATGCTGCAATTGCTGCAAGGTGCAGGCGTATGGATGAATATGCCAAGTTACACCTTTGTAAATGTAAAAGGTAACAAATTATATTTTGGATGGAAGCATCCAGGGGATCAATTTGGTTATTTTTGCAATAAATGGCAAATCGCTTCCATTTAGCAGCATAACAAGCTCTGGTAGTAGGTCTCCTGGGCTCTTTAATAATGTTCATACAGTCTGGTGGTAGGTTAAGATAACCAAACTCTAAGACTTCAGGAGCCAGATCGCCAAATTCAGTTGATTTGGGTCTGGATGTCGGATGTCTCCATGGTTCTGTGTTAGCAGGGATGGAGTCAGTCGTAGCTTTTGGTGTGGAACTAGAGATAGTTCTAGCAGTGTGGTGAACCACGGTTGGCGTGCCCATGTGGGAGCTACTAGGATTAGCTTGAGAGATTGTTGTCTGAGCTTTCGTACTACTAATGGTATTAGTGGTAGTGGTGGAAAAGCGTATGCAAATCTGCCTGACCAGTTCATCCATATCGCATTGCCCTTGGACCGCGGGTGTGGAAACCTGGCGGCGAAGGTTGGGCATTTTGCATTTTCATGTGTGGCGAACAGATCTATGCCTGGATTACACCACTTGTGAAAGAATGGTTGAAGAACCTGCGGATGTAGTTCTCATTCATGAATTTGTTGTGTCTGCTATCTGATTGTGAACTCCTGGAAGGTGCTCTGCCAACAGATATATGTTTTGTGGAATGGCCCATCTCCAAATGTTCTGGGTCAGTTGTAGAGAGTGCCCCCCCTCCCCCCCTGTTTTTGTATATAATTCATGGCTGTCATGTTGTCTGTCCGGATCAAGACAGCTTTGTTCTGTACTTGTACATGAAATGTTTTGAGTGCTAAGAATATTGCTAGCAGCTCTAGATGGTTGATATGGAACAATGTTTGTTGACTGTTCCATTGTCCTTGAGTTGTATGATGTGGGAGATGAGCTCCCCATCCTGTGAGGGATGAGTCAAGTCAAGTCAAAAAGATTTGTATAGCGCGCTACATACCCGGAGGGTCTCAAGGCGCTTGAAGAAGGGTGGGGAATTACTTGTCAAATATCCAAGTTTTAAGTTGCTTTCTGAATGTTAGGTGGTTCTGAGTGAGACGAAGGTGAGTGGGGAGTGAGTTCCAGGTTTTAGCTGCGAGGTAGGAGAAGGATCTACCTCCCAGGGTGGTTTTATTGATGCGAGGTACGGTAGCAAGGGCTTGGTTGGAAGATCGTAGCTGGCGAGAGCGGGTGTAGAAGGAAAGTCGTGTGTTGAGGCATTCGGGTCCAAGTTCGTAAAGTGTTTTGTGTGCGTGGGTTAGGAGGCGGAAAGTAATCCTCTTATTGACGGGGAGCCAGTGGAGGTTTTTCAGGTGACTAGAGATGTGGTCTTTACGCGGGATGTCTAGTATGAGTCTGGCTGATGCGTTGGAGTTTTTCTGGAGTTTTGTGGTGATACCAGCATATAGGGTGTTTCCGTAGTCCAGGCGGCTTGTAACCAGTGCATGGGTGACTGTTTTTCTGGTTTCGGTGGGGATCCAGCGAAATGTTTTTTTGAGCATGCGAAGAATGTTGAAGCATGATGATGAAACGGCGTTGACTTGTCTGTTCATAGAGAGTGAGGAGTCCAGGATGACGCCCAGGTTCCGTGCGTGGTCCGTTGGAATGGGTGCTTTTCCAAGGGCCTCTGGCCACCAAGAGTCATCCCAAGCGGAGGGGGAGGTACCTGCTGTGAGCACTAGTTGTGGAACAGGTTCGAGGAACGGCCGCCCTTTTGTCAATTTTTTGGTGTTCCAACATTGCAGAGAGCGATGTGCGTAGCTTTCTACCAACACCAGGTCTGTTAGTTGCCCTTGAGCCTGGTTCCACTGTTGAGCTAGACATTCCTGTAACGGACGCATTTGCAGTCCGTTACAGGAACGTTTGAAGATTCAAGATGCCATCAAGCCTATTAGTCTCATGAACACTCTGGCTTGCAGAGATTGTTGCTGTTGAAAGACTGTGACTAAGGCTTGAATGCTCTGTATCCTTGCTGGACTGGGATATGCTAGAGCTGTAGAGGTGTTTATTGTAGCCCCTAGATACTGGTGTATGTGAGAGGGTTGGAGGTGCAACTTGGTGTAGTTGATTGTGAACCCTAAGTTGTGCAATGTTTGAATTGTCTGATGTGTGTGTGTTGGACACACTGATTAAATGACTTGGCTTTTATGAGCCAATCGTCCAGATAAGGGAAGACATGTATTTGTTGTCTCCTGAGATGTGCTGCTACTACTGCTAGGCACTTTGTGAATACTCTTGGTGCCGTTGTTACTCCGAATGGAAGGACTTTGAACTGATAATGTTGTCCTTCCAGTACAAACCTTAGATACTTTCTGTGAGCAGGATGTATAGGAATGTGGAAGTAGGCGTCCTTTAGGTCTAGTGTTGTAAGAAAATCGCCTTGTTGCAGCAGGTGGAAGCATTTGTTGTAAAGTGATCATATAAGAAAATGATCTGATTGTACTTAATGATTGAGGGGCCTGAGGTCGAGAATTGGTCTTAGTGTCCTGTCCTTCTTGGGAATTAGAAAGTACAGCGAGTAAACCCCTGTTCCTTGTTCATGTAAAGGAACTATTTGTATTGTGTCCTTCTGTAGAAGTGATAGAACTTCTTGTTTGAGCAGAGTAAGGTGTTCTGTAGACATTGGACGCTGCCTGGGTGGAAATGTGTGGAGGGGTTGCTGTAAGTTCTAGGCAGTAACCATACTGGATAATCTGTCTTACCCACCTGTCTGTTGTGATGGAGTTCCAGACAGGCAGGACTTGCGTTAATCTGCCCCACCCACAGGAGTGGAATGCTGTTGGGGGAGCAGGGGGAAGTCACTGTTTTGTGGCAGAAGAGGTTTGATTACTATTGTTACCCCGACCTCTTCCTTTGTTGTTATTCCCTCTATATCCTCCTCTAAAATATCCCTTGTTAGAGGATGTTTGTGTGTTAGATTTGAAGGATGTTGTGTTGTATGCACCGGTTTGCTTGGAGCCCCCTCTATAGAAGGAGCGACGAAAGGAACCTCTAGTTTGTGTGGACTGTAAAGCTCCCATAGATTTGGCAGTGTCTGTATCCTTTTTCATTTTTTCAAGTGCTGTGTCTACTTCTGGTACATACAATTGGTTTTGATTAAATGGTTGATTTAAAATGGTAGTTTGGACTACCTGTTTAAATCCTGAAATGCGTAGCCACGCATGTCTTCTAAGTACGACACTAGTATTCACAGCTCTAGATGCAGTATCTGCTACATCTAGTGCGCACTTGATTGAGGCATTAGATATAAGCTTGCCTTCTTGTATCAGATCATTTGCCTGTGCCTTATATTGGTCAGGTAGATGTTGTAGCAGTTTTTCTAACTGATCATAATGAGCCCTATCATATCGGGAAAGGAGGGCTTGTGTATTAGCTATACGCCATATGTTGGTATCTTGCGCAGCTATTCTTTTGCCTGAGGCATCTATGACCTTGGATTCTTTGTCAGGTGGGGGTGCCTCACTTGAAGTTTGTGAGTTTGCTCTCTTTCTAGCATTTGAAACAACTAGTGAGTCTAATGGTAGTTGTCCTTTAATGTAGATTGGATCTGCAGGTGCAGGCCTATATTTTTTCTCTATTCTAGGGTTTAAAATCCTAGTACGTACAGGATCTTTAAAGACCTCTGGAGCATGTTGATGACCCCTTTGATCATAGGAAAAATTTGCACAGATCTTTGAGATTGTTCAAATGTGTCTAATAAAAAATCTTCCTCTGCCTCATCAGAATGCATAGTTACCCCATGGTAAATGGCAGCTCTGTTCAATAGGTGCCCAAAGCCAATGTTATCTTTTGGGGGAGAAGGTTTGGATGGGTATGACTGTGGGTCAGGAATATCTGGTATATCCTGTGGGTTTGGGTACTCCCAGACTGTATCATCTGTAGGGTATGGTAAAGGCTCATCTGGGTCTATCCCTCTTCCTAAACTATACTCATCATCATTTTGAGGTAAGTGTGAAGATAAAAGAGGAGAATGTGCAGGAGACATCTGTGGTGAAATATTAAGAGGATGACGAGATGAAGGGGAAGGAAGTATAGGTGAAGAAGGGTGCATAGGGGATGTGGCAGAGTCTTTCTTCTTGGCAGGAACCACAGGAGTGGATGTTTCATCTGCCTTCCTCTTCTTGTGTGGTGTAGTGGACACCTGACCTGTCTTTGGGTCAATGTAGATCTTCTTTTGCGGAGGATCTGGCTGGAAAAGTTCTTCTCCTTGTGGAACCTTTGACAGCGCCGATTTTTTCGGTATCGGACGAGGTTGCTGCTTGACTTTAGCCTTAGGAGGTGGTACAGTGTCCTTTGGCGTAGTCTTCGGCACCGAAGGTGTTGTTTTCGGTGTAGTAGACCGCGTCGGAATCAGGTCTTGTCGGTTTCGGCACCGAAGACGATGTCTTTGGAGTGGAAGCTGGTCTCGTCTTTAGAAGTCGACGGTTTCGGAGCCGAGACTTCTTTCAGTTTCAGTGCCGAGGGAGCTGGTGGGATCGGCACGTGTGGCTTGCTCAGTACCGAGCTACCGGAAGGCTTAGTTACTTTTTTCGGAACCGGGCTCGATGGCGGGGCTGTCAAAGTGGTTTTTCGGTCGCAACTGGGCCCCGGAGGCGGAGTGTTGACCTTTGCCTTCAATCTGGGTACTGTGTGTGGTGCAGGGGCAGTAGTACTCATGCGCTGACCCGATGGTATAGACTCATCTGAGTCGTCTGCCTCTGATACGATTTGGAGATCATCAGAATCTTCTTCGGGAACGAGCGGAACCTCCTCGTCGAAGATATCCACCGGTTCCGGAGCTGATCTCTGCATGTCGTGTCGACGGGCCCTCCGATCTCGGATGTTTTTCTTCCATCGAAAGGACGCGCAGGCTGTACAGCTGGATTTGTCGTGTTCTGGCGACAAGCACAGGTTGCAGAGCTCGTGGTGGTCACTGCGTGGAAACTTTGCTACACACCCGGGGTATTTCTTGAATGGCGTCCTTTTCATGAGGTATAGGCCTCACGGCGTGGATAGGCCCGACGGCCTGCGTTGACGACCAGAATCGAGCTGATGGAATCGAAACGATGTTAGTCGGTATCTAAATTAGTTTGAAGAGTTTTGAGAAGTTTTTTGCGCTTCGAAGGGCTTGAAATTCTGTTTTCTAGCCGGAGCGGAAAACTTTCATCCGAACCCAGTGGCGGAAAAAAACAATCTAAGGATGGAGCTGATGCCCATTCGCACTATTGTCCAAGGGAGGAGTCACCTATCTCGTGACTACAAAGACTTCTTCCAAGAAGACAACAACATGCAATCATCGGAGCCCAACACCAGGTGGCCATCTAATGCAAAGTGTAGTATCTGCAGCTCATATGCCTCGAACACTCATTTCTATTCTAAGTTAAAATTATACTTAACAGATGAAGTGTTAATTTAAAAGAAGTAAAACGATCCATATCCTATTTACAGTTCTAGTTGTATCCTTTTTTTCCTACATGCCCATAGAAATGACGCTAATGAGAAACAAACTAGAGGACCAAGCAAGGATTTAAAAAAGTATAGTGCGACCAGACATTGGTTAAAATGATACCATTTTAAAATTGGAAAAATTAATTGGCTTCTTTCCCTCTGGTAAAAACCACAAAAAAATAAACAGATCATTTTGAGGGGATTTCGAATCACAAGGGCAGAGAGTCAGTTCAGAATGTTTGAAGGTCCTCTCCGGGAACCCTAAAATTAAAGGTAATATGTTCAGACGAAATCTCAGAAGGAGAAATATATGATGGGAAATGGGAATGTCTTCTAGGTAGAAATATCCTCCCTCTAACATACGTGGTGTTAACTGGTATGTGAGGGCTGTCTGCTTACAGTAATTCCTTTCCCTGCGGACATATTGAGCCCGCAACATAAATGCATCGGCCAGCTGCTGTTTGGACATCTTCCTAGTAGTAGGGTTCTCAAAAAGCTCAAACAGGCCTAGAGTGGCCATTTCCCGTTCTACGTAGTTTAGCCACCTAAACCTGCAGTGGCTCTCCCTCTTTAAGAAGTCTTATTATATTTTGGGTTAGGGTCACTGTATCACTACGCCATATGGAGAGCCCCAGCTAAAGCGGGCTGATCTGATGAAGTCGGTGATCTACAATAGGCCTAATTCCATGTGGGTTACATGGTTTGAAAACAAGTGCGGAAGGGAAACCACTGAATTAAAGAATCTGTTCTCGATGGTTTGCAATGAATCAATAGCTGTCGTACCCCATACCCCTGCCCCATAGGTAGCTGCCAACTTTGCCTTAGCATAGTAGATCTTTTTAATCAGGATTAGCACCTTAACTGCTTCGAACGATCAGCGCCAGTGCGGAACCTTCTAATAAACGGGTGGGGCCGCGTCGGCCAACGGACGTGCGAAACACTACAGAGCTAGTGCTCGCGACGGCCGTTGGCCAACACCCGCAGCGAAGGGTTAAAGGTTGTGCGCCCAACTTCTTGGAAAAGGCTTTTATTGCCCCTAGACTCCTTTCCACAGCCATGGCCCTTCCTTTGACCAGCTGTGACCATGCTTGTTTATTTTAGAAAAGTACCCCTAAATAAGGGAATGATTCGGCCACCGCAATTTCCCAAAGAATCCATATAAAAGTGTTGTGGTTTCTCTCTTTCGCCAGCCCCTACGACCATTACTAATGACTGACTGGTTAACTTTTAAATCCAACAAGTGCATAAATTCCGAGTAGGCTGTTATGAGGCGCTGCAGGCCTAGCCCTGTTTTGGCCATCAGGATGGCATCATCTGCGTAAGTGAGAATTGGCAGATGGTTGGAGCCTGAAACAGGGACATTCAGGGCTGCGTCCCCAAGAACCCTCTCTACCCCGTTGGTATAGATGGAAAAACGGAACGGACCGAGGACACAGCCTTGCCTTACCCCATTGAGATCTTAAAATGGCGGGTACATTCTCAGTTTTTCCCATAGCGGACGTATGCAGAGGCGTCCGATTACAAGTGACGGATATAGTCAATTATAGCCTGATCGATCCCCATACCTTCCATTATACACCAGAGTTTAGAGTGGGAGACGCAGTCAAATGCTGCAGATAAATCCATAAAAGCAAGATACATTTTCCCACTCTTTGCCCTGGTGCATTTGTCCATGATTAAAACAAGCATTTAAAATGCAACGGTCTCGCCTTTGCAAAAGTTAGAGCTATTGGCATTGTAAATGACAGATTTTTTATTTATGTGTTGGTTTTGAAAACAGGTAAATAAATGGCTTTGTCATTTACATTGCCAATAGCTTTTCTGGCTGCCTAACTTAGTCAACTATGTCGCAAAATTTGGTCCTCCTCCGCCACATAATTCAACGAGGCCTTGCTTAGTGGTGCCTTAAACCAGTCACCTTCGTGCATAGATCTAATTTTGTGTCATTCCCATTTTTCTTTCATTCACTACTGGTACAGCATAGTGCAACGTGTTAGCCCACTTCAGCCATTGGCTAACTTCACTGAGAGCTCCGGCACGATGTGCACTAATTTAGAACAAGTAAGGTCCTGTAATCTCAGCGACTAGTGGCTCGGTGTAGGCTTTTTATTAACAAGATCGATGAAGCAAAAAGGGTTATCTAAATAAAGTTAACAAAACCCAACAAAAAAAGTAAACATTCGCAAAACCAAAGGTTGGAAGCAACGCCAGATCTATGGGCTTCGCCAATGCTTGATTTTATTAACACGTTCTTCTCTAGTCTACGAGGAATAACCATGCCGGGGAGCAGCCAGTCTACTCCAGCTCTCTGCCTGCAGCACGTGCTGAAAATGCGGATACCACATTTCAGTGACTTTCTAATATCTTACAGGACTACACTTGAAGAGATATGCTAGCACTGCCACCTCTCAAATTAAATAACAAAATGGTGCTGCATCCACATCTTTTCAAAACATAAATGTGTGTACGTTAACCGAGGGCAGTGGCTACGAGGAAGGAACTTTCTACTAGAGTACAATATGGCCTAATGTTTATGTTTAAAGTGGCAACGTAAGAACACTAATGTATTTTAGATGATAAAAGAGGCATGTGAACTGCAAGAACGAAACAATGGTGCATTTCTTCTTCGTCCTGCTACGGGCTGAAAAATAATACAAAAAGATCACATAAATCCCGAATGGGCATATGATTTGAATAAGCATTATGTTTCGAATTAGCGACACCCAAGAAAGACTATTTCAATATGGCAGCCATGTTTATAGCGATTAGTACATATGGTATTTTTGACTCTCGCTCAGTTTTTGGCGCTGTGTGTTGGAGGGGCTCAGCTCCAGCATAAGTCTTTGTCTCAAGTCTTCTGCACTGCCCGGTCACAGTTCAGAGCTGAGGATGCAGCACAACCCCACAGCATCTTCAATTAGGCGCCAATAAATACATGAAAACATTCACTGAATAATAACCACAGAATGCCATGACGAAAAAAGGGGCGGGACTTAAAAGAGACACAGAAACGCCCACGAATCGGATCCAGCTGGTGTAAAATCTCGGCTCCCCCACTTCTACACATTGCGTGATCCTGAGAGCACCGCGAGCTCAAAAACAAACTAAATGCCGATTTGTTCATGTTATCAGAGCAGGGCTCGGGCCGGTGCGGGCTGTGCCACTCGCCAGGGCGGTGTCACCAATCGGGAGGCGAGGGAGGGGGGGGGGATAGCGGCCATGCAGGGCCTACCCACAGCTGGATTAAGAAGCTTACAAACGCCCACAGAATGCCATGACGAAAAAAGGACGGGACTTAAAAAAAGACACAGAAACGCCCACGAATCGCATCCAGCCGGGGGAAAGAGTAATTGACACCCATCTCTTCCAATGGCTAGCCTCCATTTATAGAGCTAGCCAATGGAAGAAGGGGCAGGTTAAAGTGCACAGTATTGAGATAACATAAAATCTCAGCCTGCGCCAACACTGCTGCGCAGTGTACGCTAGGTCGAGACCTAAAAAGCCAATGGCTGACGTGAGCGGACTGTGCCCTACTCTGTATGATGTGGTGGGTGGAAAAAAACGACAACCACACATTAATAGACCAATGGATAAATTACCAAAATGTCTTGTTTAATGCCAAAGCTAAAAATGAAAAACACCCCCACAAACAATGAAGCGTTAAGATCACTACACAAAATGAGAAGGAATGAACACTCAGTACAGAAATTAACCCATTTGGGTGGACCAAATGGACAGATGACAGTGCAGAGGTTGGCATTAAGCATGTGATAACGTAGCAACATGCTGCCGAGTGAACTATGCAGCACAGAACTAGTCTGCACCATCATGTGAAGCAAGCACAGGCTTTGCTGCAGACACTGCCACTGACGTCTAAACATACGATGAAGCGGGACCACTGTTCATCTTAAGATAGAGAATGGGCACGGGTATTTGAAATTGCCTTTAAAAAGATATCTAGTTCTTCTACTCTGACCGAAGCACACAGGTGTATAGTTAGATCTCTGGGATCACTCTCTAATAAGGGGACATGTGGAGGTCAATCACTCAAGAAGCATTTATAGAGCGCTGCTTGTCACCCGAGAGGGTATCCAGGCGCTCAAATCCTCCCTTACACCACCACTATTGAAGGTGTGCATTAGACCGCTGGGACACAGATTCACAACCATCAAAACGACAACTGGGGTAGCCAAATATCACCAAAAGCCTCAATCACAAATGAGATCTCTGTTAAAATGTGAGAAAATCACTTCTTGGTGCTGGGAGGAAACCAGCCGAATCTAGCCCATTATAACGTGACTAAACCCTTTGACCACAACACAAAACAAGTAGAAAATAAATGTTGGGTACTTGATGAGCAGGTTATTTCAGTTCAGTATGAAGGGGGTGGGGTGCTTGTGTTTCCATTGATGTAATTTCGAATTTGACGAAATACAGTAGTAACGTGACTAAAAACAGTGTGCAAAGTGCTGCTGTGATCAGCCGAGACCATTTTGCTGGGTTGGGCAGGCCTACGGTTGCAGGTCTTGCCAGTGCCAGCAATTTGGTGTGTCTTAGGGTCACTTTCTCGCACCAACGAGTAACTGGGGTCATCAGTAGGTCCGTTTTTCGTCCTATTGAGCGCCAGTGGGAGTCCATTACTAGCAATTGGGTACAGTCGAACATGGGGGTAGTCTTGAGTCGCTGGGGTGGGCACGGCACTTACATGAAAAGGAAAGATGCGGGGGAAGGGATGTGGATACGACACTGGTTATGGGGAGGTTAGACTCTAACAAGGAGCTGCTATCATCATTATGCCTGACCCAGACCCCGATATCTGCCCTCAACTCACACACGGTGCCCCAGTTTGGGGAAGAGCGTCCTCGCAGAACTGTGGTGCCATTCAAGGCACCTTTCTCCCACTATACAAAGGATACCTTTGTGGTTACCAGAAGTGATTGAAGTACTGCAGTCAGAGAGCCTGGGCGCAGCTGGCCCCCGATCCTCGACTGAAGGAAGCGATGGAGAGTCCTTGGCTGGTAATGGAGAGCTACTCACCAGTATTGCCTAGGCACTTCCTTGGCTGCCAAAGTTAGCGGGATTTACCTCCAGGGGAAATTTAGACTACTGAGGCGAGATAAGGTTCTGGCAGAAGATTGATCGAGTTGCTGACTGCAGAAAAGCAATGGATCCCAGACCCTTCAAGCCGAGTAGTTGGCTTAGGGAATGGAGGGAAGTGGGGTGGTGGTGTCAAGAGAGGAGATGAACGAGAAGACTAAGAGTGGTTTTTGTAGACATTTTTGTGTTAATTATTGAAAAACTGAGAGTCGTGAAGCCAAAAGATTCCATGAAGTGGCAGAGGAAAAAAGGTGCGTTTGATCCTATAATAAGAAAGCATGCACACACCTACCTGGGATCTGCAAATTCAAACATAACTCCCTGCGCACCCCAAATAAAGTGCTTTAAGAAATCTGAAGAAATGATAGCTCAAAATTGAGTCAGACTGGTTTGCTTAGCAAGGCTCCCCCCCAGTTTTGCTTTAAGATCCCATGGGTTAACTCTTATCCCAATTGGAAGGCTGCTCAACACCTTTACTGTGGCTTCTGCTATGGTGTTAGAACACCTACAGTGGGAGTGGAGTGTTTGGCGGGACAAGGTGGGGCATATTTTGTAATAAACCAAGAGTCCTTGGCACAAAGGAATGCAGCTCCGCATAACATCGAAAAAGAGTTACCATTGGGCCTTTTAGGGCAGAACCTCTAGAAGGGTTTGTGCGTTCCCAGAGGGTCGTAGTTCCAAGAAAAGAGTTCAGATTTCCTCACAATCTGTTAGCTTCACAGGCCAACTTGTTCATTTTCATCTGCTAGGCTTTGGTTCAGTGGTCCCTACTTCAAGTGTATGCAAATAGGTTGCTCTGATTTCTGTGCTTGCTATGTGCCTTTCTAAGCTGTCTTGGAGCCAGTCTTTAAGGAATCAGCGAAGACAAAGTTGATCCTGTATTAGCTTGGTTAATTTTAAAATGCACCCTTAGCATTTAATATGAAGCCCTTTACAGGTGTGTGGCTTAGGTCAGGGTTTTTTTACCAGTCTAAGGTATTTATTAACAGGTGTTTTCGGCTCCGTGCTGGCATTTCAGGGTACCTGATGTACATCATTAGATGCATTTTATGAAAGAAGCGAACCTCCTAACATCTGTGCCACACACTCATTGCCTTTAAAAGTAGATAACTACTAAGGAAATTAAAGGTCGGAAGATTTCAACTCATTTAAACATCAAATTGCAGTGGTCTCTGGAACTTGAAGCATTGGGTAGGAGGCGTGTTACCAGGAGCTTAACATGGGGCATGTTCAATCAGTTTAGTTTGTGCACATTGTCTTGAGGGCCATTTGTGTGCTGTAGAGAGAGTGGGGCTCTGGGCAAGGAAACCCTGTTTTAGAGTCACTGCTTTTGCCAGTAAGGAGGAGAGAGCGCACGATGCTTTAAGCTACGAAGCCTACATTTGTAAGGATTTTAAACTATTCTGTCAAAACAATCTTGCTGTATATTAGTTAAAAAATATGTTTAGCAAGCAGCTCAAGCGCATTTGTTTTACAAAGCCCAACCCTTATAATTAACAGTTTCTGCAATTTAGACAATGTATTACACTTTCTATTGATTTTTGCTAACTGCAAACCTGTATTAAATAAGGGCCTAAGGCTCTTGGTCTCTGAAGAGCAGCTGTTTACTTTGAGGACGAGATTTGTTCTCTTGCTTTAGTTCACTGGGACTTGAGAGCATGGCCAAATCTGGCCCTGGATCGTCTCTCTGTAATAAGTCCCTACGTAAACCCTCCACCAAGTCAAGCAGAACATAACTCAGCTGCTCCGCATCTGCGCTCCCCATCCTGGGAACTGGTGCTGCGCCAGTGCATGCGGGAGGGGCGGGCCAACTCCTCCGCTATTCTGACATTTACTTGTTCACTTTGTGAGGGAATGCATGTTTACAGTTCAAGGATTGGTTCGTTGAACACTAGGCATTCACATAACCAGGATTATGCTAGTGTATCAGAAGAACAGACGTAAAATCAATACTGCTAAAAAATGTAGACTATTAGTAGCACTAATTGTTATCTGCGAAAAAACTCAGTTACTTGTCCTGGAGTACTGCAAAACTAGAGGCAGAAAGATCACGGCTATGCCTGTAGTTCTGATATTGCACTGTTCATTAAAATTCTCGTTGGTTCCTTGCCCTGGCTTTGTCATTCTTCGTGTATCCTGCCACCTAGTGACGGTATTGGAAACTGCTTGAAAAATAGCTTCTTCAAAGGTTTGTGCCACATATGAACATGCCATGGATGGTACTTCCATCCCTTCCATGTTTGTAAAATAAATCTTTACCTTTCTTAGTTTTCTCATGTTTGACTTTGTTAACTTGCCTCTAGCCAAGAGTAGTCTTACAATGTTTTTTTTTTTCTCTTACACACTCATCTTCAGAAGCTGCTTTCCGAGAAGCCTTCTTTCTTAAGTTTCTGGTATGCCAAATGGATGCATAAGCAAACTGCAAGGCCTTTGCATTTCAGAACCATTCACTGTATTCCATCAGGACACTGTGGTCCCACGGACCTATTCCCTCCCACCTTGTTCCCTAAAGTTCTGATGCAGGTTCATTGGAATGAAGGGATTGTTTTTCAAATGTCTGCATTTTCCTCAGTGGTGCCGATATCGCCTCATTTGTCAGGTAAGTTACTTCCTGTACCACTTGCGGTCTAGATTGCTGGCTCATCTCCAGCCGGTACCTGGACGCACTGCACGATTATCTAAGTGGCAGTATCCTCCTGATGCAAACCTGGCAAACACCTATTTTGGTTGTCTACAGGCATTCAGGTATCCGTACTCCCCTTAAAATAAACAGTGCCCTTTAATCAGTCTCCTGACACAGGCAGCCTCCCATTCTACTTCATAAATATACCTTCTAAATATCAGTCACTCTTACACTACGATTGGGAAGAGTTTAGGATAGTGCACTTGTACACTGTGACGGGGAGGGCATGTACTTTATTTAGGATTGTGGGTAACTGCCTTTGAGATGGAGACGCAGGTAATGGAGCAAAGGAGTGCCAACATGGATTTACTTAGATCAATGACGTGGTGTTCCAAAGACAAAACATCTTGGTCATTTTACACAGGGGGACAGAGATGGGGACAGGAATGCTAGTAGATGTGATGTTGCACTAAGACATGGAATCCACAAACACCAGGGCAGTAAGTACTTAGACAAAGTATCATGCTTACAGGGATAGGGATTTTCTTGAAACTGATTACATAGACACAGATGAAGAATGTACAGACCGGCAATGACGTGGACACTTCATTTGTCTTCTACTGTGGGACAAGAACATGTACACACCCACTCGCAACCCACACAAAACAATAGATACTGAATAACTCTTATGCTTTTGGTTGAAAATTGCAAAAACGAACCTCTTATTGGAGCCCCTGTGTTGCAAAGTAAACCATATTGAAACATGTTATTATGTACTTCTTTATTCAAGATCAGGATCCCCAGAAAAGAGTAGTGTTCTAGGACATGCATGCTTTAGGCGACTGCATTATGCCAAAATAACATCAAGCATATGCAACAGGTCTCGCATTGTGAGAGTTTAAGCTGTTGGCACTGTAAATGACAATACCTTTTATTTATGTGTTTAAGTGCGTATTTACGCACTACTCGCAGGTTTTCAAAACACATAAATAAAAGGCATTGTCATTTACAATGCCAATAGCTCAAACTCTTGCAAATGCGAGATCTAATGCATTGCAAATGTTTGGTGCTCTCCTGGCAGCAAGGGCTTCAATGGCCTGTGCTGCCTGGCCACGGAGGGTGATTTCTTGGCAGCAATGGTTTCAATTAGTTGCAGCTGCCTACGTTCTCTGCGTGACTTCACGCAGGTGCGCGGCCTTCAAGAAGCTGTGTAGCCTGCGACCTGAAGTCTGCATGAGCGAGCTGCACAGCCTGTGCTCTCTAGGCAGCACGATCTTCAAAGAGCCACAGTAGCCTATGCTCTTTCTGCAGCATGGGTTTTAAGAAGCTGCGTGGTTTGCGCTCTCCAGGAAGCAAGAGCTTCAAGGAGCCTGCAGCGGCTTGTGCTCCCGGACTGGCGCAAGGGTTAAGGGGCCTGTGCTGCAGCGGTGTATATTTTATGGTCAGCAAGGGTTTCAATGAGCTGTCCAAGGTTTGTGCTCCTTGCTTAAAGCAGCTTCAAGGAACACAGTGGCCTGTGCTCCCTGCTTAGCGATAGCTTCAAGGTGCTAAAAAGGCCTGTGTTCACCAGACATTAAAGGTTACCTGTGCCCTCTAGGTATCATAGGCTCTAAGGAACTAGCTACTGCGTTGTGTGCTCCGGACTCCAGAGCCTCAGGAAGCTGCAGCGGCCAGTGCTTCCGGAACTGCGGGTTCTTCTGTTTGCGCTCCCACGGTCTTCAAGTCGCTGCACAGTCCCACTACTTGGAGAAACGGGGAGCAGAGCGGCCAGGGAAGAAACGGAGCGGCCGACATCAAGAGAACAAGACCTCTAGAAACACTCTCCCGCTCAGGACTAAGAGACATGGACGAGGGAGGGAGACCTGGGGAAACATTCACCGCTCTGTACCAAGAGACAGCGTGAGAGTAAGCGGGGGAGAGAGAGACCCTAGATAACACTCTCCCGCCTGGCACCCTGAGACTACGAGAGAAGTGGCCAAGGGAGAGACCTGGTGAAAATACTCTCAATGCAACAAATAAAAAGAATAAATAGTCACTTACCTCAAGGGCAGCGTCCCATGAATGATGTGGTGGCCGCCATTGATAAACAAAAAGTGAAAGCGGGCAAGGCACGCAGATAGTAAAACAAGCGCACGCCGCCGCATGCGTTCACAGCGCTTGTCGGCTGGCTCGTGCACAGGTCCTGTGCTAACGCGAGGGAATCTGACGCCGGCACCGTACGCGCTCACAGCGCTTGTCGGCGCGCGGCCAGCTCCTGACGCTTTTTTTTACACCCACCCCAACAGGAATCGCCAGCGCTAGCTCGACCGAAACTAGTAAGCAGATTTCACCCCGGAGTTCCCTAGGAGACTAGAGGGAGTCTACTCTGGATGCATGGGGCTACAAAAACGAGAAGCTACACTCAGGGATTGCACTCTGGACTTCCATTGCAGTCCTGAATAGGTAAGATCTAACTATCGTCAGGTAAGTACGGGGGAGGGGTGTGTGTGTGCGCGTGTGTTTGTGTGTGTGTGTGCTTCCGAGAGTGTGGCTGTGGGTGCGCGCGTGATTGTGAGTGGCTGCCGCTGTGAATGTGGAGCAAGAGATGTGCACGGCTGGGGGGGGTGCGCGTCCACGAGGTGCAATCGGCGCTCGGGCCCAGGCCTGTCTCCGTTGAGAGCCGACTCAACTGCAATAGGACCTAATAAAAACAGTTCAGGCACTGGTCTACGGTCCCTTTTCCTCACCGAAACCCATATTGAGTTAGCATTAGGATTTCTCTGTCCTGTGCCCAGGACTCCAGTCTTGATAAAAGGATACAACCCATAATTATACAATTGAGCAATTAAATTAACTAGCCTTGCCTAGTCGAGGCAACCTTCACATTTTGGGTGTTGCGAAACAAGTGCTGTCAAAAGGATAATGTTACTTGCCTAGTGAGCATCTGTTCTTGGCATGTAGGGCTGTAGATTCACATGCTTTGCATACTCCTGCCATCTAGTTTTGGGTCTGGATGTTTGCAAGTTGTTTATCTTCGAAGAAGTCTTTCCTAGTCACAAGGTAAGTTGACTCCTCCTTTCGGTGATAGTGCGCATGGTCATCGACTCCACTGTTAGATTCTTTTCCCGCAAGAGGGTGAGAATGGAGTAAGTAAGTGTAGTATAGAGATGTCCATGCGTATGAATGTATTAACGAAGAACTGCAACAACTATAGGTACCTGGGGAGGGGGTAGGCACATGTGAATCTACAGCCCTTCATGCCTAGAACAGATGCTTACTGGGTAAGTAACATTATCTGTTCAAGGAATGTGTGCTGTAGATACATATGCTTTGTATAGACTACAAAGCAGTATACACTCAAAGTGGTGGCTTACCTGTAGATGTTGCAGTTGTTTGAAAAAGTGTCTTAAGTACTGCTTGGCCTACATTAGCTTGTTGACATGCTAACACATCTACACAATAGTGTTTGGTAAATGTGTGTGGTATAGGCCATATAGCTGCCTTACATGTGTCAGCTATAGGAATGTTACCTAAAAAGGCAACAGAAGCCCCTATTTTGCGAGTGGAATGTGTCCTAGGTGGTATGGATAAAGTTCTTTCAGTTTTTGTGTAGCATATTTTCATGCATTTAACAATCCATCTTGCAATACCAGATTTAGAGATGGCAGTGCCTTTGTGAGGTGGAGCAAATGCAACAAACGGTTGTTTTGTTTTGCGATAGTGTTTTGTCCTATCAATGTAGTACGATAAAGCTCTTTTACGCCAAGCATGTGTAGAGCGTGTTCTGCTACAGAATCAGGTTGAGGAAAAAACACTGGTAACTCAACCAGTTGGTTTATATGAAAAGCACAAACCACTTTGGGGAGAAATTTTGAGTTGGTGCGGAGAACTACACTGTCTTTGTGTAGTTGAAAGAAGGGTTCTTCCAAGGTGAGATACAGGCATTAGCCTGTATCTCACCAACTCTCCTGAATGATGTGAATGCAATGAGTAAAGCAACTTTCCATGAGAGAAACGGCAAAGAGCACTTATGCAATGGTTCAAAAGGTGGACCCATGAGCCTTGTGAGGACAATGTTGAGGTTCCATGCTCTCTGGTGGTAGGCTTTCTCGCTTCTTTTAGGATATTCATAGTCTGGTGGTAGGTTTAAATAACCAGATTATGACTTCAGGAGCCAGATCCCTAAGTTCAGTTCTTTGGGATTTGGATGTCTGAGTTTTCCATGGTTCCGTGTGAGGAGCCTGGAGGTGAGGTGCTGTTTTTGATGTGGAACTAGTAACAGCTCCAACAGGGTGGTGTACCATGGTTGACGGGCCATATGGGAGCTACTAGAATTAGTGCAAGGGAAGTTTGCCGGAGCTTCCCAACTAGAAACAGAATGAGCGGGATAGGAGGAAAAGCCTAGGCAAATGTCCCTGACCAGTTCATCCATAGGGTATTGCCCTTTGACAGTGGATGTGGGAACCTGGAGCCGAAGCTTGGGCATTTTGCGTTTTCTGCTGTGGCGAAAAAGTCTATTTGTGGGAATCCCCATTGTTGAAAGTATGGAAGGAGAATTTGGGGGGGGAAGTTCCCACTTATGAATTTGCGGTCTCCTTCTGCTGAGAAGGTCACAATCTGATTGTTTACTCCTGGGAAGTTTCCTGCCAGAAGATAAATCTTGTGATGGATTGCCCAATTCCAAATGGCTTGAGTGAGTCGTGAAAGTTGGAGATTGCGGTCATGTTGTCTGTTCGGACTAGGACAGTTTTGCTTATGAGGTGAGTTTGAAAAGCTTTGAGCGCTAGAAAAATTGCCCAGAGCTCTAGATGGTTGACGTGGAGGCTTTTGTGCTGTTTTGCTCAGCAGGCCTTGTATCGTGTAATCTTGAAGATGGGCACCCCAAACTGGAAGAGATGCGTCTGCTGTGAGCACGATCTGTGGTATAGGGTTGATGAAAGGCAGTACTCTTGATAAATATTGTGAGTTCCACCACAGCAGAGAGCGATGGGTATGGCCATCTACCAACATTAGATTGGTTAATTGACCCTGCGACTGATTCCACTGACGTGCCAAGCACTCTTGTATTGGAAGCATGTGAAGTCTTGCACGGGGTACAATTACGATGCAAGACGCCATCATTCCCAACAGTTGCATGAACACTCTGGTTGGTAAGGCTTGGTTGGACTGAAACTGTAGTATCATAGCTTGAATATTGTGAATTCCGGCGATATTGGGAGAGGCTAGAGTTTTGACTGTATCTAGAGCTCCTCCTAGGTAGGACTGCATCTGCGAAGGATGCAGGTGAGATTTTAGTGCATTGACCGTAAAGCCCAGTTTTTTTTTTTAAACTTTCTTTATGTTTTTCAATGTTCATATCCAGCACAGTAAATTCAGCAAGGTACAAGCCTACAACTGAAACGCTCTCATTTACGAGTAATCTACTGAATAATTGTAACAGTCGGTAAGTTGCATAGTTATAATAAGGATAGTGGAGGCTTGTAGCTGCCCCTCGCGTACCCCCGTAAAGCCCAGTTGATGAAGTAGGTCTATTGTGATGTGTGTGTCGTAGACAATTTTGGTAAGTGCTCACTTTGATGAGCCAGTCGTCTAAATAGGGGAAGACATGAATATGCTGCCTTCTGAGATGAGCCGTGATTACTGCCAGACATTTGGTAAATACTCTGGGCGCTGTAATCACTCTGAAGGGAAGTACTTTGAATTGGTAATGCTTGCCTGCTATCACAAATCTTATGTATTTGCGATGAGCTGAGTGAAAACACGAAAATATGCGTCTTAAGTCTAGAGTAGACTGCCTTTTGTCAAAGTGGAAGTACCTGTTGAAGGGTCACCATGTGAAAGTGTTCTGACAGTGTATATTGGTTTAACGCTCTGAGATCCAGAATACATCTTAGGGAACCGTCCTTTTTGGGAATGAGAACATACAGAGAGTAAACCCTTGAGCCTTGGCACTGTGCTGGAACCGGCTCTATAGCTCCTTTCAGTAAGAGCGATTGCACTTCTTGTTCGAGCAATTGTAGTTGTTTTGGAGACAATTTGTGAGATCGAGGTGGCATATTTGGAGGGTTGCTGGTAAGCTCCAGGCAATAACCATGTTGGATAATTCCAATCACCCGTGTGTCTGTTGTTATAGATTGCCAAATGGGGGGAAATTGTTGAAGTCTTCCCCCCGACAGGTGTGGTATGGTTGGGGGGGAAGCATGAGTAAGTCACTGCTTATTAGGGGAAGGGGAGTTACAGGTGTGTTGCCTTTACCCCTACCCCACTCAAAGTGGTGGCTTACCTGTAGATGTTGCAGTTGTTTGAAAAAGTGTCTTAAGTACTGCTTGGCCTACATTAGCTTGTTGACATGCTAACACATCTACACAATAGTGTTTGGTAAATGTGTGTGGTATAGGCCATATAGCTGCCTTACATGTGTCAGCTATAGGAATGTTACCTAAAAAGGCAACAGAAGCCCCTATTTTGCGAGTGGAATGTGTCCTAGGTGGTATGGATAAAGTTCTTTCAGTTTTTGTGTAGCATATTTTCATGCATTTAACAATCCATCTTGCAATACCAGATTTAGAGATGGCAGTGCCTTTGTGAGGTGGAGCAAATGCAACAAACGGTTGTTTTGTTTTGCGATAGTGTTTTGTCCTATCAATGTAGTACGATAAAGCTCTTTTACGCCAAGCATGTGTAGAGCGTGTTCTGCTACAGAATCAGGTTGAGGAAAAAACACTGGTAACTCAACCAGTTGGTTTATATGAAAAGCACAAACCACTTTGGGGAGAAATTTTGAGTTGGTGCGGAGAACTACACTGTCTTTGTGTAGTTGAAAGAAGGGTTCTTCCAAGGTGAGATACAGGCATTAGCCTGTATCTCACCAACTCTCCTGAATGATGTGAATGCAATGAGTAAAGCAACTTTCCATGAGAGAAACGGCAAAGAGCACTTATGCAATGGTTCAAAAGGTGGACCCATGAGCCTTGTGAGGACAATGTTGAGGTTCCATGCTCTCTGGTGGTAGGCTTTCTCGCTTCTTTTAGGATATTCATAGTCTGGTGGTAGGTTTAAATAACCAGATTATGACTTCAGGAGCCAGATCCCTAAGTTCAGTTCTTTGGGATTTGGATGTCTGAGTTCTCCATGGTTCCGTGTGAGGAGCCTGGAGGTGAGGTGCTGTTTTTGATGTGGAACTAGTAACAGCTCCAACAGGGTGGTGTACCATGGTTGACGGGCCATATGGGAGCTACTAGAATTAGTGCAAGGGAAGTTTGCCGGAGCTTCCCAACTAGAAACAGAATGAGCGGGATAGGAGGAAAAGCCTAGGCAAATGTCCCTGACCAGTTCATCCATAGGGTATTGCCCTTTGACAGTGGATGTGGGAACCTGGAGCCGAAGCTTGGGCATTTTGCGTTTTCTGCTGTGGCGAAAAAGTCTATTTGTGGGAATCCCCATTGTTGAAAGTATGGAAGGAGAATTTGGGGGGGGAAGTTCCCACTTATGAATTTGCGGTCTCCTTCTGCTGAGAAGGTCACAATCTGATTGTTTACTCCTGGGAAGTTTCCTGCCAGAAGATAAATCTTGTGATGGATTGCCCAATTCCAAATGGCTTGAGTGAGTCGTGAAAGTTGGAGATTGCGGTCATGTTGTCTGTTCGGACTAGGACAGTTTTGCTTATGAGGTGAGTTTGAAAAGCTTTGAGCGCTAGAAAAATTGCCCAGAGCTCTAGATGGTTGACGTGGAGGCTTTTGTGCTGTTTTGCTCAGCAGGCCTTGTATCGTGTAATCTTGAAGATGGGCACCCCAAACTGGAATAGATGCGTCTGCTGTGAGCACGATCTGTGGTATAGGGTTGATGAAAGGCAGTACTCTTGATAAATATTGTGAGTTCCACCACAGCAGAGAGCGATGGGTATGGCCATCTACCAACATTAGATTGGTTAATTGACCCTGCGACTGATTCCACTGACGTGCCAAGCACTCTTGTATTGGAAGCATGTGAAGTCTTGCACGGGGTACAATTACGATGCAAGACGCCATCATTCCCAACAGTTGCATGAACACTCTGGTTGGTAAGGCTTGGTTGGACTGAAACTGTAGTATCATAGCTTGAATATTGTGAATTCCGGCGATATTGGGAGAGGCTAGAGTTTTGACTGTATCTAGAGCTCCTCCTAGGTAGGACTGCATCTGCGAAGGATGCAGGTGAGATTTTAGTGCATTGACCGTAAAGCCCAGTTTTTTTTTTTAAACTTTCTTTATGTTTTTCAATGTTCATATCCAGCACAGTAAATTCAGCAAGGTACAAGCCTACAACTGAAACGCTCTCATTTACGAGTAATCTACTGAATAATTGTAACAGTCGGTAAGTTGCATAGTTATAATAAGGATAGTGGAGGCTTGTAGCTGCCCCTCGCGTACCCCCGTAAAGCCCAGTTGATGAAGTAGGTCTATTGTGATGTGTGTGTCGTAGACAATTTTGGTAAGTGCTCACTTTGATGAGCCAGTCGTCTAAATAGGGGAAGACATGAATATGCTGCCTTCTGAGATGAGCCGTGATTACTGCCAGACATTTGGTAAATACTCTGGGCGCTGTAATCACTCTGAAGGGAAGTATTTTGAATTGGTAATGCTTGCCTGCTATCACAAATCTTATGTATTTGCGATGAGCTGAGTGAAAACACGAAAATATGCGTCTTAAGTCTAGAGTAGACTGCCTTTTGTCAAAGTGGAAGTACCTGTTGAAGGGTCACCATGTGAAAGTGTTCTGACAGTGTATATTGGTTTAACGCTCTGAGATCCAGAATACATCTTAGGGAACCGTCCTTTTTGGGAATGAGAACATACAGAGAGTAAACCCTTGAGCCTTGGCACTGTGCTGGAACCGGCTCTATAGCTCCTTTCAGTAAGAGCGATTGCACTTCTTGTTCGAGCAATTGTAGTTGTTTTGGAGACAATTTGTGAGATCGAGGTGGCATATTTGGAGGGTTGCTGGTAAGCTCCAGGCAATAACCATGTTGGATAATTCCAATCACCCGTGTGTCTGTTGTTATAGATTGCCAAATGGGGGGAAATTGTTGAAGTCTTCCCCCCGACAGGTGTGGTATGGTTGGGGGGGAAGCATGAGTAAGTCACTGCTTATTAGGGGAAGGGGAGTTACAGGTGTGTTGCCTTTACCCCTACCTTTAGAGTTGTTCCCTCTCTAACCTCCTCAAGAAAAGCCTCTTGATGGAGAGGACTGGTTATTACCTTTGTAAATGGAGGTATTCTGGTCTGAGGATGTGGTTTTGTAGGTTTGTAGGAGAATGGAGCGCTCCCATGGATTTGGCCACTTCAGTGTCCTTTTTCTTTTTTTCTAATGCCTGATCTACCTCAGGACCAAAAAGTTGTTTATCAAATGGTGTGTTTAGTATGGATTGTTAGACCTCAGGTTTAAACCCGGAGATCCTTAACCAAGCAAAATGCTTGTGTTGATCTCTCTAGCCGCAGTATCGGCAGCATGTAGCGCACACCTTGTGGAGTACTTTGAAATAAATTTTCCCTCATTTACCAAATCCTGCGCTTTTGCTTTATGCTCACCTGGGAGATTGCAAATGCTACTTACCAGTATGCATCTGTTCTTGGCATGTAGGGCTGCTGACATTCATATCTGTGCATAGTCCGCCACCTAGTGTTGGGTCCGGATGATTGCACATTGTTGTCCTGGAAGAGTCTTCGAAGTATCACGAGATAGGTGGCTCCTCCCCTGGACTACAGTGCGCATGGGCATCGCCTCCATCCCCAGATTGTTTTTAGCCATAGGCAGAGATGGAGTGCAGAAGTGAGTGATGACCATGCTATGAGCATATGTTTGTATATGAATACATACTGCAGCTGCTACAGGCGCCGGGGAGGAGGGTGGGCGATATGAATGTCAGCAGCCCTACATGCCAAGAACAGATGCATACTGGTAAGTAGCATTTGCAGTTCGAGGCATGTGGGCTGCTGAATTCATATCTGTGCATAGAATACATAGCAGTCCCTCCATTAGCGGCGGCCGCCCGTGCCAGCTGCAGCAGTCTGAAAAAGCGTTTTTAGAACAGCCTGACCAACAGCTGCCTGTTGTTTTGAATGCACGTCTACACAGTAGTGCTTGGTGAAAGTATGAGTGGTAGACCATGTGGCTGCTCTACAGATGTCTTCCAAGGGAATGTTACCTAAGAACGCCATAGAGGCCCCCAACTTTCTAGTGGAGTGGGCCCTCGGTGGTATAGTGAGAGTGCGCTTTGCTTTAGCGTAGCAGATCTGAATGCACTTTACTATCCATCTAGCTATTCCTGCTTTGGAGATTGCGTTTCCCTTGTGTTGAGTGGCAAAAGCAACAAAAAGTTGTTTGGTTTTGCGGAAATCTTTTGTCCTGTCCACATAATACATCAAGGCCCTTTTTACATCAAGAGTGTGGAGCATCCGCTCCGCCAGCGTCTCCGGGTTTTGGAAGAACACCGGCAATTCAATAGTTTGGTTCATGTGGAACTGTGAGACCACTTTGGGCAAGAATTTAGGGTTAGTGCGGAGCACCACCCTGTTGGCATGGACCTGGAAGAAAGGTTCTTGGATGGTGAGCGCCTGCAGTTCGCTAACCCTCCGTAGCGATGTGATTGCTACTAAGAAAGCCACCTTCCAGGTCAGAAACTGCAGTTCGCAAGAGTGTAGTGGCTCAAAGGGGGGACCCATCAGCCTTGTAAGAACCACATTGAGGTTCCATTCCGGTGCTGGTGGAGTCCTTGGTGGAATGACTCTCTTGAGTCCTTCCAGAAAAGCCTTGATAGCAGGGACCTTAAAGAGTGACAGGTGTTGCCTATTTTGGAGGTATGCGGCCATAGCCGACAGGTGAATGCGGATGGAAGAGTAAGCTAGATTACACCGATATAGGTGAAAGAGGTAACATATGATGTTTTGAATGGAAGCGTCTAGCGGGTCAATGCTGTGCTCCACGCAGTAGACGACAAACCTCTTCCATTTAGCCGCATAACAAGCTCTAGTAGTGGGCTTTCTCGCTTCCCGAATGATGTCCATGCAATCGGGAGGAAGATTAAGGTAGCCAAACTCTAGGACTTCAGGAGCCAGATCGCCAGGTTGAGCTGTTGCGGATCTGGGTGCTGAATGTCGCCATGGCTCTGCGTCAGAAGGCTGGGAGTGAGATGAAGCCTTTGATGCGGTACCACGGAGAGTTCCAGAAACGTGGTGTACCATGGTTGGCGAGCCCACGTAGGAGCAACCAGGATGAGAGTCATCGAGTGCTGCCTGAGCTTGCGTGCCACCAGCGGTATCAGAGGTGCTGGGGGAAAAGCGTACGCAAATCTGCCTGACCAGTTCATCCACATCGCATTGCCCTGTGATTGGGGGTGTGGGAACCTGGCGGCGAAGCTTTGGCATTTTGCGTTCTCCTTTGTGGCAAACAGGTCTATCTCTGGATGACCCCACCTTTGGAAGTACGGTTGAAGTACTGATGGATGTAACTCCCACTCGTGCATCTGATGGCTGTGTCTGCTGAGCAGATCCGCCATCTGGTTGTCCTTGCCTGGGAGATGTTCTGCCATGAGGAACATGTTTCTCTGAATGGCCCACTTCCACATGCTCTGAGCCAGATGAGACAGCTGTGGAGAGTGTGTTCCCCCCTGCTTCTGGATGTAGTACATGGCGGTCATGTTGTCCGTCCGGATCAACACGACCTTGTTGCACAGATGTACTTTGAACGCCTTTAAGGCCATGAAGATTGCCATCAGTTCCAACACATTGATGTGCATCTTCCTTTGCTGAAGTGTCCATAGTCCCTGCACTGTGTAATGGAGTACATGAGCTCCCCATCCCTGGAGAGAGGCGTCCGTTGTCAGGATGATCTGTGGGACAGGCTCTTGGAATGGTCGGCCCTTGCAGAGGTTTTGTGGCTTCCACCAATGCAGAGAGTTGTACGCCCGACCGCTCACCAACACTAGGTCTGTCAGTTGCCCATGAGCCTGAGTCCACTGACGTGCCAGGCACTCCTGAAGCGGACGCATATGTAGTCTCGCGTGCGGGACAATGGAGATGCAGGAGGCCATCATGCCTATCAACTGCATGAACACCCTCGCTGGAAGCGAGGTCTGGGGTCTGAATCGTTGGATCAGCGCCTGGATGCCGGCGATTCTCACTGAACTCGGCTGCGCAGTGGCCGCCAGAGTGTTGATTGTCGCGCCCAGATACTGACGCACGTGGGCGGGCTGGAGATCGGACTTGGGGTAGTTCAGAGAGAATCCCAGATCGTGCAGGAGGTGAATGGTGCGTGACACGTGGTCTACGCACTGCTGTTCCGTCTTTGCCTGAATAAGCCAGTCGTCGAGGTATGGAAAGACATGGACGTGCTGGCGACGGAGATGCGCTGCTACAGTCGCGAGGCACTTGGTGAAAACTCTTGGTGCCGTGGTGACCCCGAACGGCAGGACCCTGAACTGGTAATGCTGGTCTAAGATCTTGAATCTGAGATACTTCCTGTGTGAAGGATGCAGGGGAATGTGAAAATAGGCATCCTTCAGATCCAGCGTCGCCAGGAAGTCCCCCTGCTGGAGTAGGGGAAGCACCTGCTGCAACGTGAGCATATGGAAGTGCTCTGAGTTGATGTACCAGTTCAGGGGCCTGAGGTCCAGGATCGGCCTGAGTGATCCGTCCTTTTTGGGAATGAGAAAATACAGGGAGTAAACCCCTGTTCCCTGTTCTTGCAATGGAACGAGCTCTATCGCCCCTTTTTGCAGCATGATTAGTACTTCTTGCTGCAACAAGGTCAAGTGCTCGTCGGACATAGCACGGCCTCTTGGCGGTATGTCCGGTGGAATGGACGTAAGTTCTAGACAGTACCCGCACTGAATAAGAGACCTCACCCACCTGTCCGTGGTGATGGACCTCCACGCCGGCAGGAACTGCTGTAGTCTCCCCCCGACAGGTGTTGTGTGATCGGGGGGAAGTGACAAGACGTCACTGCTTGTTGGAGGCGGTGGACCTGGAGGCATTGTTTCCACGTCCCCTGCCCTTGATATTATTGCCTCTGTAGCCACCCCTGCCCTTGTTGTTGTTATACGAGGACTGGGTGTTACCCTTGTAGTATTGCGTGGTTTGGGGTGCCTGGCCTCTTGAGGTGCCTCTTGAATTGGAGCGGCGAAAAGAACCACCCCGAAACTGCTGGCTTTGTAAAGCCCCCATAGACTTGGCAGTTTCGGTATCTTTTTTCATCTTTTCTAGGGAGGCATCTACTTCAGGGCCGAACAGATGGTCAGGATTCACCGTCTGACCCAGTAATGTGGTTTGTATGTCGGGCTTGAACCCAGAAATTCGAAGCCAGGCATGGCGTCTGAGTAACACGCTTGTATTGATAGCCCTGGAGGCAGTGTCTGCTACATCTAGGGCACATTTGATGGATGCATTAGTAATGAGTTTACCCTCCTGAATGAGCATCTCCCCCGCCTCCTTGTATTGGTCAGGCAAGTGTTGTAGGATGGCCTCTAATGTGTCGTAATGGGCCCTATCATAACGTGCAAGCAGGGCTTGGGTGTTAGAGATCCTCCAAATGTTTGCTGCCTGTGCAGCAATGCGTTTGCCCGATGCCTCAAAGATCTTTGACTCTTTGTCTGGGGGAGGAGCATCACCAGTGGTCTGCGAATTCGCCCTCTTTCGAGCGTTGGACACCACCAGGGAGTCCAATGGCAAATGTCCCTTAATATACGTGGGATCCGTGGGCGCCGCCTTATACTTCCTGTCGATGCGAGGATTGACCACCCGCGCCCGGGTGGGCTCCTTAAATACCTCCTGTGCATGCTTCAGCACCCCTTGGAGCATAGGTAGCGTCTTGACTTGCTTTTCGGCTACCGAGAAGGTGTCGACCAAGAAGTCCGCATCCACCGGGTCTGAGTGCAGTTCGACGTCATGGTTCGCTGCAGCTCTTTCTATTAATGCATTAAACGCCGCCGAGTCCCCCGTCGGGGACGTCTTAGTGGCGAAAAGTTGAGTGTCCTGACCCGACTGCAGGTCGTCCGTGTCGCCTCCTGCTGTCCAGGGCACTTGCTCCTCGTCCTGATCCGAGTACGCAGGATATGTGTACTCATCGTATTCCTCCTCCACCTCAGGCACTGGGGAATGGGCCGGCGAGCGTTCCATGGCTTGTGGGGACAGAGGTTCCATCAGAGCCGAAGAGTCCGCAGAGTACTTTTTGTTCTTTAATGGAATCCGAAAGGGTTCCAATGGCGGCTCCGAGGTAATCTTTCTCTTGAGGAGCGACAATTTTCCGGTGTTGGCGTCGATTGTCACCTCTCGACGTTCCTCCACCGCGAGCGGTTGGAGCCGAAGCTTCGATACCACCAAGGCAGCTTTCGGCGTCAATGCTTGTTGAGAATGCCCGCTCTGCTTAGGCGCGAAGGCCTTCGGCGCCGACTTGGGAGGAAGGGTAAAACGGATGGGCGTTTGTCCCTTGGCAGGCTTCGGCGTGGGCCTTGGCACGCCAGCGTCCTGGCTGGGAACCACAGTGGACTGTTGGATCCGCTTCAAGGATTCTCCCACCTTCTTAGTAAGGGATGCCGAGGGCTGGACTGTCTCGAGCGTCTCTTCGTCTCCGAGAGCCCGTTCGTCTGCAGGCCTCTTCTTCGGTGCCGACGCCTCTTGGCCCGTCGCACCGTCGGCGTGACGCTTCTTCGAAGCGTCTTCGGGTCCACGACCCCTCTCGGTGCCGACACAGCCGCGTCGGAAGTCTTCACCTTCGGCGCCGACCCCGAGGACTTCGGGTCGGCCATTTTGGCGCGGCTTTTGTGGTCGGCCATCTTGGCGTGGCTCTTCGAGTCGGCCATTTTGGGTTTCGTGGAAGTTGACGCCTCCAGAACCTTCTTTACCAACGCCAGTTTCGGTTTCGGTTTCGCATCCGAGGGTGCGTGACCGGTTGGCTTCACTTTCGGTTTCTTGCCAGAAATGTCCGTGACCGGGCCCGGGGGCGGGGACGTAGGACTTGTAGTAAGATCTCGGGTAAGGCCCGAAGGCGATCCCTCGACCTGGGCCGTATGACGGGGGGAAACCCCGGAGTCCGTTTGGGGATGCTCTTCCTCTGAGCTATCTCCCATGGCGGCACAAATCAGTTCGTCGTCCCCTACCTCACCGGAGACTTCGTCGCCGGCCTCCTCGTCCGCGTCGTAGGCCTCTTCTTCGGACGCGGGGCCAGAGTCCGACTCTTGCACGCCGGCTTCCTCCTCAATCGACTCCCGAAAGACGACATCAGGTGTGGGTGCCGAAGCCGACAACTGTGCCTGGAGTCGATTAGCCCGGCGAATCTTCAAAGTTTTCTTACTCCTAAACTTTGAACAAGCCATGCAGGTGTCTTCACGGTGATCCGGCGACAAGCATGTGTTGCACACAGGGTGCACGTCGAGGTGCGAGTATTTCGAGTGACATAGCGGACACTTCTTGAATGGAGTCCGCTCCATCGCAAATGAGTTAGTGTAGGCCCGTCCGCGTCGAAGCACGTGGAAGGGTAGTAGGAGATTGGAGCTGAGAGTCAGTAAGAAAACCCGAACGCAACTATACCGACGCCCAGCCTAAAGACCTTTTGGTCTCAAGTAAAATCGAACAACTATCGGTTCCGAAGGAGGGAACCGAAAACACATCCGAACCCTATGGCGGAAAAAAACAATCTGGGGATGGAGGCGATGCCCATGCGCACTGTAGTCCAGGGGAGGAGCCACCTATCTCGTGATACTTCGAAGACTCTTCCAGGACAACAATGTGCAATCATCCGGACCCAACACTAGGTGGCGGACTATGCACAGATATGAATTCAGCAGCCCACATGCCTCGAACATTGAAGTAATTGCTCCATCTCATCCCAGTGTGCCCTGTCATACCTGGCTAACAGGCCCTGTGTATTTGCAATGCGCCAGTGATTAGCTTGAGCAGCTATGCGCTTGCCAGAAGCATCTATTAACTGAGACTCTATCTGGTGAAGTAGTCTTTCCCGATGTTTGGGAATTCGCCCGCTTACGAATATTGGACACTACCAAAGAATCTAGAGGCAACTGGCTTTTTCTAAATACCTGGTCAGTTGGGGAGTCCTTATATTTCTTGTCAACTCTAGGAGTCAAGATGCGTGCCCGCACGGGGTCTTTAAACGTTTAATCAGCGTGCCTCATCATGCTCTTAAGCATAGGAAGTATTTGAAACGACCTATGTGTGGATCCAAAAGTTTCAAACAAAAAATTCATTCTCTAATGATTCTTTCTGCAGTGCCACCCCATGATATTGTGCAACCCTGGCAACGAGTTCCGGAAAGGAAACATTGTCATCTGGAAGAGATGGCTTGGCTGGGTAAAGGTCTGGATCATTATCTGCTGGAGGATCAATTGTGTAATCTCTCCATGTTTCTACTGGTAAATGTGTACCCCTATCGTCAATATCATCGTCATCATGGTGAGTTTGTGGAGAATCCTGAGGTGTGATTTGCAAAGGATTTGAAGGTGGAGAAGGAGGTGGTGGAGGGGATGATGGTGGTGGATGAAAAGGACTGGTAGCATCTGACTTCCTCTTTAAAGGGATCTTGTAATGAGTATTGTCTTCAGGAAGCTTGTTTTTCTGAGGTACTTTGGTATGAATATGACCAGTTTCAGGGTTAATATACAGTCTCTTTTGTTTTCAGATCTGTTTTCGGTGGAACAATGTCTACATTCGGATCCGAAGGGACATCTTTCTGTTTCGGCGCCAGCGTTTTTTATGCTGGTGTGGGCTGGACTTACGGTACTGAAGATTTCGGCTCCGAAGGCTGCTTGACTTTCGGCATGGAGATTTTCTGCTCCGAGATGGATTTGTGTTTGGAACTGGAGGGTTTTGGTTCTGACTCTGATTTTTGCCAACTCGGTACTGAGCCGGAAGGCTTGACTGGCTGTTTCGAAGGCGGGAGGCTGAAAACATCTTCTCTGTGCCGACCTTGGCCAGGAGGCAGAGGTGGTAGTGCCGAAGTCTTGTGCTTTTTGTCAGTGTTTTGGAGGGGCAAGGGGTCTTCCATATTCACGTCACCCTGTTCCTGCGGCAGTTCTTCTGCATCGAGGTCTATCTCTAGCTCCGAATCAGAGTCTTGCATGGAGATTCTTCTTCCTCCACTGCCGCTTCTTGACCGGAGTCTTCAATGAAGATGTCCGGCGTGTCTTCGATGCTTTGACGCTGCATCTCTCGACATCGAGCCCAACCATCGCAAAGACTTTTGTTCGATCGAAACGATCTGCAAGCATCTCAAGTCTTCTTCCTGTGCTCCGGAGACAAGCACAAGCAACACACCTTGTGTGAATCAGTGTGTGAACACTTTGCATGGCACTGAGGGCAGAATTTGAACAGTGTCTGTTCCATTGATGGAGAGCTGAATCGATGCAGTTAGGCCCGAGGGCCATCCACGAAGCTGATTGAAAAGTATATTCCGTTGACCGAAACGATATGCGGAGAAGTGGGAAACGCATTCAATACAATACTTTCGAGGGTCGAGAGGATTGCGCGTCAAGGGGAAACCGAAGAAATGGTTTTAAACCGGAGCTCAACAATACAATCTAACTATGGAGTCGATGACCATGCGCACTATCACTATCTTCCCTCGTGACTAGGAAAGACTTCTTCGAAAAAAAAACAACTTGCAAACATCCTGATCCAACACTAGATGGCAGGAGTATGCAAAGCATGTGTATCTACAGCACACATGCCTCGAACATGCAGTTTCGATGAAAGTCGATCTTAAATAATGGAAACAGGTTTGCAATGGAACTAAAGTTTGGAAAACTATAAACCTTGGGCCTCATCTCTCTGTATCTAAGGACTAGACTATATATAGGTAACAGTGCAAAACTACACCTAAAACCGGTTTCTCCACTCACCCACATCTGAACCACTTACTGTCCCTTGTTACAAGCAAACAAAATGCTCAACATGTAGGTATCTCATCCCTCGTAACTTTAAAAAGATAGCAAGCATACTAGTATTGCACCTTTGAAACAGGTGACAGCAGCATACATATGACACCGCTATGAATGCTAAATAATAGAATTTGCCAGAATAGCATCATTCTTGCAAGAGCACCACAAAGCATATGCAGCTAGGTGTGGGCTTCCCTTCTTAAACAGACAGAACCAGATTCATCTTGTGTCTTGCTTCTCTGGTTTTTACTGTTGTGGAACAAGTGATTTAAGAGTTCTAGATAATTCTATTTATAATTCAAGATCCTTGTCTGACATACCACTTGCCTATAATCAAGCTCTGCTAGTCTTTCAATATATCTGATATGAAGCTCGTGAATCGGCTAACACTAACCTATGTGTAGGCATAGATAAATCCATGCTGAATTACATATTACAAAAGTAATTTTGATCCAATACAGCTATTTACTATTTAAGGGCAAAGCAAGAACATGTCTGTCTCCAATATGGCCCTCTTATATGCTCGCTCAGACAGGGGGTCTCTATCTGGGAGAGGCTGAAATGGTCAGGGGTGCATGCAGCTCTTGATGGCAGCTGCTACGAGAAAGGCAGCCATGGAGTCAACAAATGGCTGCACAGGCTCTGCAGCCACCTGTTACTGCACCGTGTGCTGGAGAGGGGTGGTGCAGACAGCAGTTTAGCTTCTGGGACATATGCCCTGACCTGGCTGCCCCCCAGGGAGAGAGAGTGTGGAATGACAATGCAGGGGAGGAAAGCTTTGGTGGGGCATGGAAACCCATGCCTCATTTAAAACACAAGTAGGTACATGAAGATCCAGTAGCACCTCCACTTTAGAAACCTCTACCCTTGGCTCAGAAATACGACAATGCACATTATTACCTTGGAAACAAAGGGTTCAACATGTAGTTTAATTTTGCCCAGTAAATAGCCAAGTAGTGTCCAGAGAACCCCCGCTGCCTGTCATGCAGCTCAGGTCTGTATGCTGTTCCTGTTCTTGCTGATGGGAGTCTATAATGTGTAAACTTACCACTAGCTAGTGCTTGCCCCGTTGTGAAATAGGCTGGCGCTGCCCCACCAATTGCAGTCCCTGCATTAACGGCTGCTTGCGACTATTTCTGCTTGATTTCCAAGTATGGCTGTTCCCCTGCGTTTGATGCCGTTGTGCTGTTGCTTATTTACTACTGCCCCACATTGCCTTATGCTTTTCGTGCACCTGATTTATAGTAATGCATTTGGCTGTGTGGTACTCTCAGGGTGTTCTGACTACTGTTGCTCCTCGCTTTGATGCCTGTTTGTATTGGCAGTCACAGTAGCCGGCTTTTGTTCATGCCTGTGATGCATCCTGTCTGTGGTGCATGTGTCCCACTGTCCCTGTAATATTTGGTGCTGATGCCTAAGGCTATCAAAACAGGGGAGAGGGAGACATTATTCCAATGTTTCCATCTTTTTTCATGGCCCTTAGCTTGAGGTGCATAATTTATTTATAGATTTTGAAGGTCACAAGTCCTCTTTATTAACTATGACGCACTTAACACAGATATACAAAAGTATAGATGCAGATGGTAGCATCCTTTCATAGGCTTAAGAATATTTTTTGTAAGTTAGAAATAGGTGCATGTGTGATGCTGACCCGTTTATGATCAAGCTGCACAAAAGCATTTCATATACCTTCAGATCTCCCTGCTTGTAATGCATGTGTGCCTCTCTTGCCCATATCTAGTTCCTGGCATTTTTCCATCTAGCCTACACCCAGTGTCGCCTTGTGTTCTAAGATTTTAAAATTCAAAGGCACATGACGGCCAATTATCTGATTATTCACGATTCAAAAATAAAATTGCTCTACCCAGTAAGGATATAATTTTGTATTCTAAGGGACCTCTTGAGATTTATCAGCAAAGCAGTCCAATCAAAATAAAGATCCTAAGCCTTTGTAATATGCAGCAACTTTACCAAGAGGAGAAACACTGTCGAGTGCTGATGACCCAATTTTCCTGGACTAGGGAACCACCACAGAAGTGCTCTCCATTCCTACAAGGAAGACAAAGCAAATACATATAAGGACATCAAGCCATATCAGAGAAACTTTAAGAGAGGTGAAAGATGTACATAAAATACAAAGATAATATGCATGGATGACCTTACTCAAAACCACAGCGAGTTTAACTAGCAGATGGTTTGACGGTTTGAGGTTCAAACATCATATGAAACAGTTAAAGCAACATTGGCTAATGTACAGTCTGTTTGAGTAGAATTATTTAGCTGGGTCACCTGTCTCTAAGTTAATAGTAGTTCTAAGTACCATTGATCAGAATTTTATGAACACCAAATCTGTGGGAAACCTCAGTGTTGTGCCTTGCACTTTGCCTATTTCACATAATATGCATTCAAAACAAAACTTACATGATAAGTTAGGCTGAATTAAGAGAACAAATATGCAATATATGGAGTAAGTTTCAGAATCCACTTCAGAAGGGCGGGGCAAGTTTGTGGGACCAGCAGTTTGCCTATTCTGGTTTTAGTGTGACCCTTTGAGAGTCAACTTCCTAGGACCCATTGCTTTCTCAAAGTTTCCATTCTGATCCCTGAAGAAGACAAGGTAGACCAGAGAGTTTGGTCATGCATGCTAGATGTAGCTGCTATTTCCCCTCCATGACTCCTACACTGTACATTCAATGGCTAAGACTGTATCGCAACCTCAAGTGGGACGACATTCCTGCAGGCGCTCAGACCACTTAAATTCTGGCTGGTACCCAAATATAAAGTTGTGGGTCAGGACTTTGGACCATTTCAGAGCCATGGTTAGAGCAAAAAGCAAACACAAGGAGACGATGGATGGACCGCGGAAACTTTTCAGACACTCGCCCCCCAGACTCAGATCTGGGTTGAATCCATCCTCGTTCTTTAGCTCATTTGGCCACCCCAGTTTAGCCACAGCCATATGCAAATCAGGCTTGATCCTGTTCCTTAAGGGAACAGTCCAGTCTGAACTGCCAAGCCAGGTCTCAAGCATCCTGGGACCGGTTTCGGGATAACACCCCTCATCAGCCAGGCTAGCTGGAATCCAGTGACAAAGCGAGCAAGGGACCCACGTCTTGACATACCCTGCCAACTTAGGGTGAACAAAGCAAATACAAGGAGATGATAAACGGAGCATTGAAACTTTTCAGACACTCATCCTCAGTCACAGATCTGGGTTGAATCCATCAACATACTTTAGCTCACTTCGCCACCCCAGTTCAGACCCAGCAATATGAAAATAAGTCTTGACACTGTTCCTTATGGGAACAGTCCAGCCCGAATTGCCAAAACAGGTCTTCCCTGTACCGGGAACAAGAATCCTGGGACCGGTTTCGGAATAACACCCCTCATGAGCCAGGCTAGCTTCAATCCAGTGGCAAAAAGCTCCCTAAAGGGGGTGATCAAGCAGACAGAAGCTCAACAGTTGATACTTCACAATCCAAATGTTCAGCAAGAGCTGTAAAGATCAGTCCGGATATAAAATATATTTCACAGATATCAAATTGGTAGAGCAAGGAACCTCATACAGGTAATGGAAGTAAGAAAGGCTACAGGGTTGATCACTGTTATTTTATTTAATACTTTTACATGATTGTGTTGTTTCTGGATGGCGGATTAGATCTAGAACTTGAAGTACTCCCCAAGATGGGTCAGTGATTAGCACTCGGTGGCAAGGCCACCTTCATTGCAATGCAAAATCTGGATGGCACGGCCTTTGTTTACCCACCTCTACAAAATTGGTATTCTTGTTTGCAAGATGGCATCACAGATGCCAGCAGTCCAAGAGGAGGGAAATTATAGAAAGAGGAACATTTCTACTTCAAACTATTAACTGTTTATTTTGCAGATAAAGATGTAGTCAAAATGATGCCCCCAAAAATTAATTTTCCTCTCAGATTGGAAAATGTGTTGACAGTCAACCCTGAAGCTGGTACAGGCGGGGAAGAGAGAGAAGGTGATGTGGGGTAGATCCACATGTTTGGCAAAATGTGGCAGAGATTGCTGCAGCATTAATGTTTAGAACATAAGGTCTCAATTAAACCAGAGTACCACTCCAGGACCTAGTCAACTGGTGTTGAAAATATCCAAGTAGTATGAAGGGGTGAAAAAGCACCTCGCTAGAAGTAAGTAGACAAATAATAGCTGGCAGATTCTACATCTAGCAAAATATGCAGCATACAAACACAATCTTTGATTTAATTAAACTTCATTTTTGAGATGAACTGTCTTAAATGCCAATTTCAAGGAGGTTACACCAAATGCCCTACATACAAAGCCATTCTAACAAAGTACAAGTAACAGGGGTTTCGGAAGAGGTACTCAATCTGTGAAATCAAAATTGTACACAGGATTTCAAGTTTAACCAATTCACGAAAAGACGCTTAATTGCTCGGTCTGCAATTTGATTTTCCATTAAAGAGATCAGATATGCAAGTGTTATTTCAATAACATTTGGCTCTCCACAGGTTTTGGGTCACATTGCTTTGTTTCCTGATGAAAAACACTATTGCAATGACTCAATTACCATGCAAAAGAGGTTGGAAGATTTCAGGATTAACTTTGTTTTGACTAACCTCATGGTCCTGTGTCACATGTTCTTCTTCAATACAGAAAGGGGTCTAGTTTAAAAAGATGGATAGCATCAGAGAAACAGTATTTGAATTTGGATGTTCTCCAGGGATTCATAAGTGGTAGGAATTCAGGCACACAAAAGAGCATAGTATCCTTCTCAATATTAAAGAAAGCCTTTCCTGGCCTTAGGGAGGCAGAGAGATCAAGAGATCTCTCTGTTGTTTGAGAAAAGGCAAGAGCTAGAGAAATTGCAAAAGAGATAGAGCAATCAAGAAAGAGAAACTGAGAAATGGGTCAAAAGAGATATGTCAAGATTGAGATACCAATCAGGACAAAGAGAAATACAGAGATAGTGAGAGGGGCTTGAAAAAGATGCTTGGTGGCAAAGAGACAGTCAACGAGGAAGACAGTTAATGAAGGAGACAGTCACTGAGGGCCACCATGAGCAAGTGAGCCAGTGAGCAAGGGAGAGAGAGTGGGAGAGGAAGTAATGGAGCCACGGCATCAGAGAAAGATGGAGAGATAGCCATAGGGGGTTGGTTAGAGCAGTGGGAGCTTCAACAGAGTAGTACAGGTGGGGTAGGGGAAGGGGGGGTGGGGAATATTAAAATAAACCAAAAAAATTACTTACCGTCCTGTGGCACTGCACCCTGGTCTTGCGTTGTCCTCTTATGTTCCTACTTGAAGCAGGAAGCACAACCAGCCTCCTCTAGCCAATCATAATGCTGCAGTGCAGATATGTGATTGTCTGAGCGGGTGGTTCAGTGCTCAGAAAGGCAGTGGGAGCCTGGGCATGTTCCACACCAGGCTGTGTATTACAGCCTGGTGGGGAACATGCAAAGGGCGCATGACTTTTTGTCGGCCCAAGGCGGCTGGCCAAAAAGTCATGCGCATTTAAATTCCCACCACGACTCCCCTCGCTGGCTGTGACACAGCCAAGCCCCGCCAAACACAAAAATAAAATGAAATCATTTTATTTTTCCTTTATCAACAACTCAAAATGTAGTGGGGGGACGTTCCTCCGCCTTAATGGAGGAGCAGCCGCTGGGGTAGAGTAAGAAAGACAATGAGATGGAGAGGGAGGATGTATTGGGGGAAGAGTATGAGGCACTAAGATTGAGAAAAAGGGCAAGGCACAAAGGGAGAAGGTTCAGCAAGCCAAAGAGGAGTAGAAAGACCTAAAAACAGAAGAGGATAGAAAGAGTGGAGAAAATGAAAAGAGCGTGTAATAGGAAAACATGTGGAAGGGAGAAAAGAAAGAGAAACATGGACAACGAAATATAGAGAGGTGGATACAGAAAGAAAAGGTGTTTGGCAAATTTCACTTCCATCCATTGGAGTCAGGATCTTACCTCCACCCAATCAAAAGGAGGAAGTCAAATAATGACAGAGTCTTTTGGATGAAATCCGAAGGAAAAGTCAAGGATCACCACTAACTCCCAATAGAATCATCAGACTCTGACTCACATCCTCATTAGTGATCAAAGACTCACTCACCGTCACCCTTTCAATGACCGAGACAATGTCTCAGCCCAATTCTATTAAGAGTTCTGAAAAGGATCAATATGCCACTTAGTAGGACACAAGACATAGAATGAACTCCCACCATCTTGAGTGAAGGCAACAGGAAGCTCGAGCTCTGCACTTAATCTTATACAGGTAACTCTGAGAAGCCCAGCAGTGGCAGGCCCATCTGGAAACAGTAATACAGTGTGAAAGTGGTTTAAAAAGAAGACAACCTTACTATCTAGGCACTACAACATAGGTTAAAAGGATGCTTGCATTTTTTTTAATCTTACAGCACTAGGTGCTCTGCTGTCAATGGTTCTTCTATCCGGTGCAGTTCATAGTTTCTGGCAGAAGACAATTTTAGCTTGTGTCAACTGCAGTTATTGTAAGTTGAACTGGCTCAACCCTTACCTGTTGCGAAGGCTAACAGTCCAGGGGGAGTTTCCGGGTAGACCACCAACAACCCTTGCCTTGCGCTGAGTTCTCTCATCTCTCTTCCCACAAGAATCAAATGTCACATTTTCTAAAAGTGAAATAAAACATAATAGTCTGCAACAAATGCCTCAAAACAGTTGCACAAAAGAGGAATAAGACAGAAACACTTACCCAAGAAACTATGGAGCAATTACAGTGCAGCATTATAGAAGTAATACATACAAAGTAGCCACTTTTGCAACTCTCAACAAAAGGCTTGAGAACTCACAATTGAAATGAAAAACACTATATAATACCGAAACAAAAACATTGTGCAGGCTGTTGTTTAGATATTTGTTACTCCCTCTTAACAGATGTAGCTGAATTACCTTGTCTCTAAAAGAGGTTACCTGCACACCTTTTCTCAGGGCAAGGGTTCATGTTTAACCTCATGCGCGCTAGCGGAATTCCCGCTCGCACGCTGAGATTTTTTAAATCGCATGTTACGTGACAAGCTGGGCTCGTCGTCAGCGTGCGAGGAGGCTACGCCATGACGAGCCCAGCTCGTCATCAGCGTGGAAGGGGTTAAGATGTGTTTTGGGCATGACCGACCCATGAAGCAGTAAATTCCAAAAACAGACAACAAGGAACTTATTGCTGACTGACAACCATTCCTCTTTACTGGAGACTTTTGTGAGTGAGACCCACAGCTGGTAATAGGAAGTCCTATTGTTACCAATATATGGAGAGTGGACATTCCTTCACCCTTCTTCAACTTCGACTTGTTTAAGCCAGCCCCTTTTAGATGAGTGTACATCTCTCTCTTCAAGCAATTGGCTTTTTGGCGCGTCATTGTACCTCATAGTAATTGGCTACATTGAAATTTGCAAGTGCAGACCCATTTCCGCACCACATCTTCAACAGAGCAAGCAGCTCCATCGCACCCCACCTGCGCTACGCCATCAATCTCTCCCTTGAGACCGCGACCTTCCCAGAGATCTGGAAACACACCGAGATCAACGCCCTACTCAAAAAACCTAGGGCTGACCCAAGAGACCTCAAGAACTTCAGGCCCATTTCTCTGCTCACCTTCCCGGCCAAGTTCATTGAGAAATCCGTAAACAGACAGCTAACCTCGAAGAAAACAGATTCCTGAACCCTTCCCAATCAGGGTTCCGCAGCAACCACAGCACGGAGACTGCCCTCATCGTCGCCACCGACGACATCAGGACCCTTCTGGACAAAGGCGAGACCGCAGCACTCATCCTCCTAGACCTCTCTGCTGCTCTGGATTGGATCACCTCCTTCCTCTCCGGCAGAACCCAGAGCATCTGCCTCCCCCATTCCGTTCCAAAGCCTCCGAGATCATCTGAGACGTACCCCAGGGATGCGCCCTCAGCCCAATGCTGTTCAACATTTACATGGCCCGCTCGCACACGTAGCCCGACAGCACGACCACAACATAATCTCCTACGCCGACGACACTCAGCTGATCCTCTCCCTCACCAAGGACCCAGACCCCATCACCACCAAAGCCAACCTCCACGAAGGAATGAAGGCCGTCACCGACTGGATAAAGACCAGCCGTCTGAAGCTGAACTCGGACAAGATAGAGGTCCTCATCCTCAGCTCCAGCCCTTCAGCCTGGGACGACTCCTGGTGGCCGACAGCACTGGGGGCAGCCCCGACACCCACCGACCCCGCATGCAACCTTGGAACCATCCTCGACTCAACGCTGTTAATGACCAAGCAAGTCAACAACGTCTCCTCCTCCTGCTTCAACACCCTCCGCATGCTCCGCAAGATCTACAGATGGATCCCGACAGATACAAGAAAGACAGTCACCCAGGCCCTCATCAGCAGCAGACTCAACTACAGAAATGCCCTCTACGCTGTAGCCCCGACCAAGCTCATCAAACGACTACAACACATCCAAAACGCCTCGACACGTCTGATCCTCGACATACTACGCCACGGCCACATTACCCCCCACCTGAGAAACCTGCACTGCCTCCCCGTGAACAAGAGGATATCCTTCAAGCTCCTCACCCACGCACACAAGGCACTCCACAAGACCGGCCCAGCCTACCTCAACAGATGGCTCTCCTTCTACATCCACAACCGCCAGCTCCGCTCCGCCGACCTCTCACTCGCCACAGTCCCGCGCATCCGAAGAACAACCACCGGTGGGAGATCCTTCTCCCACCTCGCCGCCAAGACATGGAACACCCTCCCGCTGAGCCTACCACAGACCCAAGACCTGATGACCTTCAGGAGGATACTCAAGACCTGGCTGTTTGATCAGTAGCGCCCCCACCCCCAGCGCCTTGAGACCCTCGGGTATGTAGTGCGCTTTACAAATGATTGATTGGCTATTTTACTTCAGAAAAGTACACTCTCTCTCCTCACATTTAATATCCCATTTAATTATTTATCAGATACATAAAGGATCTACAGAAAGTAATGATTTTCAGTTATTGTTTCACTTCAGCAGACTTTCTTAGAATGCTTTTGAAAAGACTAAAGTGAGAGCCATTGGCTTTCTTTTTTTGCACATCAGGACAGCCAAGATGTCCTTTGCAAATTTGTAAAGATCTGACATTTGTTTATTTATTTATCGGCTGCCGAACTCGGATGCGGATCCTGAGAGGATCTGTGAGCCTCCGATCACGCACGTCTCAACCACAACTTGAGATACGACAGGCCATTGCGCAACAAAGAATCAGACTGAGGGTCCCCTGTCCGAACACTTGAACTGTCATCCCTTTCTTGTCTTGAGAAAGACCCGCCGCTACCACCCACAGGGGCGAATGAGGGTCGAAACGTCAACGCATTCATAGGTCCAGGATCCGCACAGAAATCTTAGGAATCCTTGGTTGAAAATGAACATCTGGCCATTTGAGATCAATCCTGTATATATGTATATATATTAATTCCCTTACACTGTATATATTATCACATTCATTGAACACTTCTTCACAAAAAGTCACACATTTGCACAATGTTTATGACTGTCTAGCCATGTATTGTAAATCTATCCTTGAATGAGGTAATTCGGATATATATGAAAGTAAACCTTGTTATAATTTACATATTATAACGCTTTGATCTTATGACTTGTTTTTTGAGCATTTACTTCTCAATCTTACGTTGTGTATCAGAGAGCCGTTTGTGTTTGTTTGCATTTATAAGCATCCTTTAAATAATCTGCCTTACCCGACAGAACCATTTTTTGTTAAAGATTCTGTAGATGGCCATGTCAACCTGTGAGAGATGCGTCTGCTGTTAGTATGATCTTTATTTTCAAAAGACAAGGGAAACCCAAAAGGAATGCCACTTGGGTCCTTGGGCAGTAGTATATTTTACGGAACAGAGGACCCTAGTATTCAGAAATCAACTAAATGATAGACATATACTAAATAGTATATATGACTACTGTCCAGCCGGACAGAGTTTTTTTTATTTTCAGATATAAGGTTAATTGTGTCAGTATAACATTTATACAAAAGTGGGCACAACCTGTGACCCACAAAGGACAAGACAAGACATATGACAAACCAATTACGTAAAAGCGCACAAAGGCGGTCTGTGCTAATAATCAATTTTACAGACTGGAGTTAAACCATAGCAACCCATTGTTTAACGCAATATGTGAATTGAAATAAAACATATGGTGCAATAAGGTCGACGACGTTTCGATGCAATTACCAGATACATGCATCATCATCAGGACAAAAACTTTTGTGTCAAGTTTGTCTTGAGAGGTTTTACAAGTTCAATACCCCTATGGCAATTTACATAATGTTACAACAACATTTAAACAATACATAAGAAATTTGGGGAGAAACAAAAACAAAAAAAGTAAAAAAATAATTATTAGAACTTGACTAGGTAAAATTACATCATACTTAAGCTGTCAGCTAGCTACTTGGTGCTGTGGTGAAGTGGTGAAATCCTTTACACAGATTGTGTGACATGTTGACACATGCTTGTGACCACTCTGTGACGAATTAGTGACTAATTCCGGTAGGACTTCGTTGTGAAGAGGATTTGGTTATGCACATGCAGTTGCAAGACATATTATATGCGGAAAGTAGTTCAATAAAAGCATGCTTGCGGTCTAACTTAATAAACATCGATTAGTGGTCATGTCGCAAAAGAGGGGGATTTTACACTTGCGCCATGTGTTTAATTTATCAGCTACTTGATGAAACGTGCCAAGGTAGAGTAAGATGATCTGCGGGGCGTTTAGCCATATGCTTGCTCAGTGTAGTAATAAACCGCAGCAGCGGCGGTTCGAGGTGAGTATTCTTATTTCATGCGGAACGGCGCAGTGAAAGTGCTTGTGATTAAAAACGAGACCGGGCATAGTGTGTTCAGAATTACCTTAACTTTGCATAATAGCATTCTGGGGGATTTATTTATCAGACTGTCCAAGCGTGTGGAGAATTAATTGCAACGCCTTAACCATTGGGAGCTATGAAGACAAAATTTAAAATTAGCCTATGGAATATGGACAGGAGTGGGAAGATCATAGGACATGGTGAAACTTACTTAAGGTAATGTAGCCATGCTCGCGTTCTTATTGGGAGTTTCACAGGGGGAGAAGAGGTATTACAATGCCCATGGATGTGAAGGAATAATCACAGCGCATCACCGTTTGTAACTTTGGGGAGAAATTGCTATATTAAGCCTAAGTTAAATGGGCCAGGTCAGGAATGGGCATGATTCTGCCAGGAACTTACTGTGAGTAATGCTCGCGTTCTCAGCGGGTCAAAGATCCATGATAGGGTTATTTAAAAAAACGGAGTCGTGCTCGCGTTCTCGGCGGTTCTGCATTCCATGGTAGGGTTATCTATGGGAGCAGAAGTAATGCAACGGTTAGGGGGTTACCTTATTCGCTGGAGGGTTAGGGAAAGCGCGAGGCTCAGGCGTTACTTACAGTTTTGACATTGCCTGATAGCCGGACAGCTGGGTTCTGGCGGGGATCGCTTCGTGCATGCTGGCGGTAATGCGTGATTATGAAAAGGGGATTGGACTAGAAACAGTGAGAGGACTGTTCCTGAGCGGTACTGTGGGTTTGGCGGCCATCTTAAGGTGGTCATTTGTACACGGAGGGCTGAACAGAGTTCCTGTATATACTCAGTGTACGCTAGTTTTACGTAGATGGACATTAATATTTGGAACTGACATAATCATTGTTATCAGAAAAGGCGCCCTTACTGGACACTGTTAAAATCGGCGACGTGTGAAAATAAAGGAAGGGACTGTGCCTGGCGGTTCTGTGGATTAGGCGGCCATCTTAGAGTGGTCATTGTTCTAAGGGCTGAACATGTTACTGGTAAAAAATCAATAAACAATAGTTCTACACGGGTGGGAATCATTAGTTGGAGTATCATGAAAACCGTCCTTAGTGAACAAGGTTAAAAACGGTGATGAGGGTACGGAGGGGTAGTGATTAGGCGTCCTTCTTAAAGTGGTGAAACATGGAGTGACCAACGTGAAGTGAATGTGCTCGGTGACCTTCTCAAGTCATAACTATTAGACATTTTTTAGCAGCAACATATTGGCAATATTATTGGCTCAGTTAGAGTAGAGAGGTCCAGTCCTCAACTCTGTTGAGTCCCTTTTGTATACTGTCTGTCCTCAGGATCCAATGCAGCTCCTCCTTATTTAGAATTTGCGAAATGTCTGCTCCTCTTGGGGGAGCCTTGACTTGTGTAATTACGGTCCATGTGAAGTCGTTTTCAGAGTGCCCTTTATCTTTAAAATGTTCCACCAGTGGTGCATTGGCAGTTTGGCATCGGATTCGACTTCTATGTTGTCCCATACGCAGCTTGATCTTCTGGCTGGTCTGTCCTATATATATCATCATGCAAGGACAGAAAATTGCATACACCACATTTTGTGAATTGCAGTTTGTAAAGTGATGTCTCGTATATTTGATTGTACCATAAGTGAATATTTTACCCTCTATAGTTGTGTCACACGAAATACATTGCCCACACTTTGCATGGCCTTTCACAGGGGGTAGATTCCACATGTCATTTAAAGTATTTCTTGTGTCAGGTTGAGGGAGTGCAGCACACACCAAATGGTCTTTTATGTTTTTGGCTCTTTTGAACGCAAACATAGGTCGGTCCAAGTTAAGAATGCCAGCATTTAGAACTGGCCAGTGCTTTAAGACACTCTTTTTTTATAGCATTAGATGCGGGGGAGAATGTAGTCACACAAGTAATTTTCTCATGAGCAGTCTTAGGGTGAGGCTCTAGTAAGGTGTCTCTTGGACAATACCATGCTCTTTTCAATGCCCGACGTACCAGTTTACGTGGATAGCCTCTATGTCTCAATTTTTGACTCAATGTTTTTGCTTCCGCAAAATAGTCTTGTTTGTAGTAGCAATTCCTCCGTATGCGGAGGAACTGTGAGTAGGGTAAGGAATCTCTAAGAGCACGGGGATGATGACTTTTATAGTTCAATAGAGTATTCCTTTCTGTAAGTTTACGGTGGAGAGATGTAATCAATTTGCCTTCTGAATGTTTTATTTCAATATCCAGAAAGGGAAGGGAAACCTTGCTGGTGGACATGGTGTACTTAAGTCCTCCACTATTGTTATTAAGCCAGTGAGTAAATTGATTTAGAGAGGTCTCTGAGTCTGACCAGATCATAAAGATGTCATCAATATACCTCTTCCACAGGGCAATGCCACTGTGGAAGGGGTTTGATGTGTCCAAAATGGCATAATTCTCAATATGGTCCATATAAAGAATAGCCAAGTTGGGGGCAAAAATAGCCCCCATAGATTATACGCGGACTTGTTCATAGAACTGTCCCTCAAACAGAAAGAAATTTTTAGTTAGGCAAATCTCTAAGAGCTGCAGAATAAAAGTGGTAGGGACATTGTGGGGCCTAGGGCGTGTATCAAGAACTGTCTCTATCACGCGAAGTGACTCAAATTGAGGGATATTAGTGTAAAGTGATTCCACATCCAGCGTACACATTGTGCTGGATGTGGGATCAAATGGATATTCTTCTATGAGATTAATCATTGACATAGTGTCTCTGATGTAGCAAGAGGTATTAGGGACAAAGGGTTTGATAAAATAATCAATGTAGTGTCCTAGTGGTTCTAAAATTGAACCACAACCAGAGACTATGGGTCTTCCTGGGGGGTGTTCCGAATTTTTGTGAATTTTTGGGAGGCAATATATGACCGGGATTCTTGAGGCTTTTATGTTGAGGAAGTCATATTCTTTTTTTGATTAGTACGTTAGTATGATCTTGGCACAGGGTTGATGAAGGGCCGCCCTTTTGATAAATTGTGTGTTCCACTACTGCAGAGAGCGATAGGTGCAGCGGTCTACCAACACTAGATCTGTTAATGGACCCTGCGACCGATTCCACTGACGTGCTAAGCACACCTGTAGGGGACGCATGTGTAATCTTGCATGAGACACTATTGCAATGCATGATGCCATCATGCATAGCAGTTGCATGAAAGTCCTGACTGTCACGTATTGGTTGGTCTGAAACTGTAGTAACAGAGTTTGAATATGTCAAATTCTGGATGCATTGTGAGAGGCTAGAGCTGTGTGAGTATTTAGAGTTGCTCCCAGATAGGACTGCCTTTGCAATGGTTGAATATGAGACTTTTGCGTATTGACCGTAAAGCCCAATTGATGGAGCAGGTCTAATGTAGTCTGAGTGTGTTACAAACACAGTTAGTATGTGCTGGCTTTCACAAGTCGAACGTCTAGAAAAGGGAAGACATGAATTTATTGTCTTCTGAGATGAGCTGCCACTACTGCTAGACCTTTTGTGAACACTATGGGAGCAGTAGTAACTCCGAATGGAATACTTTGACTGATAGAGATTTCTTGCTATCAGAAATCTGAGATCGTTGCAATGTACCGGGTGAACTGGAATGTGGAAGTATGTGTCCTTTAAGTCTAGTGTGGACATAAAGTCGCCTTGCTGTAGAAGTGGGAGCACTTGCTGAAACGTAACCACATGGAAATGTTCTGACAGTATGTACAGGTTTAACATTCTTAGGTCCAAAATTGTTCTTAGGGACCCATCCTTTTTGGGGATTAGGAAGTACAAAGAATAAACCCCAACCCTTGGTGTTGTAATGGAACTGGTACTATGGCTCCCTTTGTAAAAAGAGCTTGTACATCTTGTTTGAAGAGCTCTGACGAGAGTTTGTGAGTGTGAGGTGGAATATTGGGAGGATTGCTGGTATGCTCCAGGTAATAACCATGTCGGATAATGTCCAGTACCCATTTGTCTGATGTTATGGATCACCAAATGGGGACAAATTGTTTAAGTCTTTGCCCGACTGGTGTAAAATGATCGGGGGAAATAAGGCAAATCATTGGTTATTGGGAGAAGGGGAGTTATATGTTGGAGTGCCTTTATGCCTAACCTTGAAATTGTTTCCTCTGTACCCTCCTCTATAGAAACCTCTAGAGGGAGAAGGTTTTGTGTTGTTTTTATAGGAGGAGGCTTTAGGGTCTGAGGACTAATTTTTTGACCCTCCTCTATAAAATGAGAGATGAAAGGAGCCTCTGTTTGATGGGGACTGAAGCGCTCCCATAGACTTCGCTACTTCTGTGGCTTTCTTCATTTCTTCTAGTGCCTCATAAACTTGAGGTCCAAAAAGGTGTTGTTTGTCCTAGGGAGTATTAAGAATAGATTGCTGCACTTCTGGTTTAAACCCTGAAATCCTAAGCCATGCATGTCGTCTCAAGAGAATGCTGGTGTTAATTCCCATTGCTGCCGTGTCAGCAGCATCTAAAGCACATCTAATGCAAGAATTAGATACACGTTTACCTTCCGGCACTAATTCTTGTGCTTTTTCCTTATGCTCTTCTGGGAAGTGTTGGAGTGGGTCTTCCATTTCGTCCAAGTGAGCCCTATCATATCTGGCTAGTAGGCCTTATGTGTTGTCAATGAGCCATTGGTTAGCAGCGTGAGCAACTACTCTTTTACCTGATGCATCTATTAATTTAGACTCTGTCTGTTGAAGGTGCATCTGCTGAAATATGTAAATGTGATCTTTTGCAATTAGAGTCTACTAATGAATCTATAGGTAATGGTCCCTTAATAAATATGGGATCAGCTGGTGGAGGTTTATATTTCTTGTCAACCCTAGGTTTTAATATGCGGGTACAAACAGGGTCCTTAAAGATGTCATCGACATGTCTCATCATGCCTTTTAACATAAGTAAACTTTGTCTTGTTCTATGTTTAGAACCTAGTGTCTCCAATTAAAAGTTTTCTTTTAAAGATTCTTTGTATACTGTAACCCCATGGTAAGCTGCTGCCCTGGAAATCAACTCTTGATATGCTACATTATCATCAGGAGGCGATGGCTTTGCAGAATATAAATCAGGATCATTATCCAAGAATTGATCGACATTATAGTCATCCCTTGGGTCTGTTTGTAATGGACTATTGTCATCATCATCATCATCATCATCATCCCCTACATCAGGCTGTGTATGTGGAGAGCCCTGAGGTGTTATGTGTAAAGGATCTGAGCCTGGCAATGGTGGTAGTGGTGAAGATGGTGGAGGGGATTGAGGATTAGGATAAATAGGGCTTGTAGCCAGGTCCTTCTTCTTTATAGGTATTTTGTAGCTAGTATCCTCTGAGCCAACTTTCCTTTTGGAAGGTGTACCTCATTTAGGCCAAATTTGTGTCCAGTATCTGAATTAATATAAATGTTATTCTGCTTAGAGTCTAGCTTCTCGTCCATAATGTCCAGGATAGGTTCCGGAGACTTCTGAAGGGCATCTTTCGATTTTGGGTACCAAAGGGTTTGTTGCCAAACCGGACTGGTCTTTTGGGGCTGAAGGTTTTGGTTCTGAATAGGAGCTTCTCCTACGTAATGTCCCGGATAGGTTTCCCGAGGCTTCTGAAGAGCATCTTTCGATTTCGGGCACCGAAGGTTTTCGTGCCGAACAGGACTGGTCTTTCGGAGCCAAAGGATTCGGTTCCGAAGATGACTTTGCTCGACTCTGTCCCGAGCCGGAAGGCTTGACTGTCTGTTTCTGTGCCGGGCCCAAGAGCGGGGATCAAAGGCAGAGGTGGTCCCGAAGCCTTTTACTTAGTCAAAGAGAGTTTGAGGGGCAAAGGGGCTTTATTACTCATGGCAACCTGTCCCGCTGGAACATCTTTGGACTCCAACTCGATTTCCAGCTCAGAATCAGATTCTGGGAAAGAGAAGGCTTACTCCTCTTTGCAGCAGACGCTTCCATCTCTTCATGTTCAATATCTCCCCTGTAGAGATCCGGAGTGTGTTGTACGTTTTGTCGCTGAATGTCTCTTTGCCGAACCAGACATCCCACAAGGTCTTTATTGATCTGAATGACCGACAAGTGTTGCAATCTTTTTCTTTTTTGCTCCGGTGAGGGTACTGGGCGTGGCACCAAGGACAAATTTGAAATGAAGTCTGTTCCATCAGCAGAAGGCTGGCCAACACGAAACAGAGTAGAAGTGAAACTGACGGCGGTAGGCCCAAAGGTCGTTCACGAGGTCTTCTCAACTGAAGATGGAGAGTTTCCTGATCTATTCGATACATGGAGAATAGCGAAACACATATGATAACAATACCATTGAGGGTACAGTGGATTGCGCACCCAGGGGAACCCAATGGACGGTTTCAAACTGGAGCACCGCGAACGTCAGAACCCGATGGCGGAAAGAAAACAATAACAATGGAGTCAATGCCCATGCACAATATCTCCGAAAGGAGGAATCACTTTACCTTGTGACTGAAAAATACTTCTTTGAAGAAAAAGAAGCTGCAAACATCCAGTCTCAACACTAGATGGCAGGAGTATGCAAAGCATGTGTATCTACAGCACACATGCCGCAAACACATATTTGCTTAGCTTGAATTGGAAGGTTTCTGATGCTATACAATCTTGAAGATGGCGAACACACTTGTTTCCATTTGAGTAAAAGACAAAAAACAAAGCTGAATAAGGCTGAAGAGGTTAACCGGCTTAAGCACTGAATTGGGAGATCACCACAAAGGAGTATGGTCACTTTTGCTCATACAAAATGGCAAGTAGCGACTTAGGGACCAGTCTGGCCAGACCCACAGTCGCCTCACTCAGACTTAGGCTTTGGGGTACGGGTGCAGGGGTGCTTTGAAGCCTCTGGTTGCGGTCAGTCAGACTTATTTCAGGACTTGGTGAAGAAGGGAAACAGGGTAGCAGGCCCACTCTGTGCGGGCCTGGTGGATTCTGACATCCCTCGACTGTAGGTCTTGCTTTCTGCTGTTGGGAGTCTGAACTGGACCACCAAGTCTTGATTGCTGCAACTGCTCCCATACCCAGGGTATCGGAGCTGGGCAGCTCCTGGAAGTCCTAGTGTCTCTAAACACCTGTCACTCTGCTCCTGCGGCGAGCACGATGACTATCAACATGGTGGGCCGGCACATGCTGTGCTGTGCCTGCAGATGGAGGAGCAGCTCCTCTACTCCAAGGGAGATCTTTCTCGGTTATTGAGGTGCTGGGCAGTCCTCCAAGAGTTTTTGGGAGGGTGTCCTGCTCTTGGCTAAATCGGTCCCAGCGATTGTTTAAATGCAAGCAGCCTGGCAGGGTTTGGCACCAATATTTGGTGCAGGTGTTCAGCTCTTGCTCTCTTCTGACCTTTTTCTGTTTTCCTTGGTTCCCAGTAGTTGAATCCTGGTGTCCGAGGAACCCCTAAATACCTACCCCTGAGGTCACTACACTCCCTAGATGACCACTTCCTGTGGGCAGTGGGCATCACCTAGTCTCAGAGTTCCTAATTCCACCACACACAAGATGGTGGAATTCCTATTTTTGTGTTCACTTAAGGTTGCCCACCCTAGAGGGGTGTCAAGCCTGGCATGCAACACCTCCTGCATAGCTAATTTCCTGCTTGTCCTGGTGCCAAATGGGTCTCAGGGCAGGGGGTGGCATCCTCCAGGTCTGGGGGAAGCCAGGCTTGTATATCAAATGTGATGGTCTCTTTGAAACTCACTACCTTGACATGCTAATTTAATTACCATCTTGCTGGAGAATTTAATTACCATCTTGCTGGAGGTGTAAACATCTCCTGCCAGAGCAGGCAATGGTTCTGACATCAGTAGGCGGTGCTCTCACCTCTTCAGAAAGGGGTGGGGTCTGAAACGTGCCACCAAACTTCAGAACTAGTAGGGTTCAAGGGATACCTCTAAGGTACCCTCTGGTTACCTGTGTAAATAAATCCATCACTGAAATCAGTGTGGGTTTATTAATACAAGGTGTTTGATACCAAACATCATATGTTTCAGCAAAACCATTATGTAGCTAGGAAGCTTGTTTTAAATAGTGCCCAGTACATACCTTAAGATGGCTTTCCTGTTCACTTGCAATATCTAGTAACAGAACTAGAACCAACAGGGGCATATCTGCTCATGCAGATATGTCCTGACATAAAATATAATGCACCCTGCCTTAGGGTTCAAAGGTGTGCTATAAGAGTGAATTACATATATTTAATGCAGTGACTTTGGCACGGCACACAGAAGTGTGTCATGTCAAGGGGGGACTTCTGCAAAAGAAGCCTAGTTTTCTACAGTATGCATTGAGGGCAAAGCAGCAGGCATGCCCTAGAATATTAGGACAATGAAGGACAAAATGTTCCAGTTGAGTCAGATGTATTCAAATCTAGCTTGAAACTGGGTTTTGGGAAGCATTTGCACATCTTCTAAGTATCCAGAATTTGAATAATGACAACACCCTTTAGAACAAGCATTTACAATGCAATGGTTTCGCCTTTGGAAAAGTTGGAGCTATTGGCATTGTAAATTACAAATTTTGTATTTATGTGTTGGTTTTGAAAATAAATAAATAAATGGCATTGTCATTTACATTGCCATTAGCTTAATCTCTCGCAAATGTGAGACCTATTGTACCCTACGGACGAGCTCAGCAGAGAGCAATTACTACCACACACACCCAGAGCCACACACACACACACACACACACAGAGCCACACACACACACACGCCCAGAGCCACACACACACACACACGCCCAGAGCCACACACACACACCCCCAGAGCCACACACACACACACACCCCCAGAGCCACACACACACACCCCCAGAGCCACACACAGAGCCACACACACACACCCAGAGCCACACACACACACACACACACACCCAGAGCCACACACACACACACACCCAGAGCCACACACACACACACCCCCAGAGCCACACACACACACACACACACCCAGAGCCACACACACGCCCCCAGAGCCACACACACACACCCCCAGAGCCACACACACACACACACAGCCACACACACACACACAGAGCCACACACACCCAGAGCCACACACACACCCCCAGAGCCACACACATACCCACCCAGAGCCACACACACCCACCCAGAGCCACACACACACACAGAGCCACACACACCCACCCAGAGCCACACACACCCACCCAGAGCCACACACACCCACCCAGAGCCACACACACACCCACCCAGAGCCACACACACACCCACCAAGAGCCACACACACCCACCAAGAGCCACACACACCCACCCAGAGCCACACACACCCACTTTGCTCTTCTGAAATGTTGACATGTAGGACAGTGAGCTCTGTGTGGTGAGCTGTGTGTGGTGAGTGTGTCTCGTGAGCAGTGTGTGGTGAGCTGTGTTTGATGAGCTGTGTCTCGTGATCCATCAGTGTGTTGTGAGCTGTGTGGGGTGAGCTATATGTGGTGTGTGGGGATCAGTGTCTGTCCCCCGCGCTGCACTGGTTTTGCCTCCCGGTCGGATCCTGCGCTGTGCGCATGAGCAGTGCCGGCTGCCGCTGCCCCTCGGAGGCTCTTTCATTGTCTCACATCTCTCCCCGGCTACCCCTTTCATCCACCGGACCTCAGCCCAGTCACCGGAGACAACTGGACTGTCATGGCGGGGATGGACCCTGCGGAGGTGAGGTGCCCTGTGCGGCTCTGCCACCCCCCGGGGGCGGCAGGGCTCCTCCTTTCACCCACGGACCCGCTCTGCCTTTCATCAGGGCCCAGGGACGGATCCTGCGGGGATGAGGGGCCCTGTGCAGCTCTGCCATTTCCCGGGGGAGGGGAATTGTGCTCCTCCTTTCACCTTCGGACCCGCTCTGCCTTTCAGCCGTGCCCGACGTCACTGCCAACACTGGGTGGTTTAAGGCGCTTCCTGCTGTTTCTTGACAATGATAGTTGTGAACCTCAGCGCTGCCGCTTCTCGGCGCTCCAGAGATCCGTGCAGTGACCAGGTCCATGTGGAGCACAAGACTGACACCCGAGGGCCCCGGGACCCGGGCTCAGCTGAATAATTAACATAAGGAGCATGAGTCAGACACTGAACAACTGTGGGAAAGCAGAATCGTGGGCTGCGAGGAATGATGTAAACTCCCCGAGGCTGGACAATACCGACAGTCGAGCTGAAAGGAGCCATAACAAGTGGGACCGGAGACACGGGCAGCGGATGCCAGGCGAAACCTAAAAACTGTTAACACTGTCGTGCTCTCTTCATCACCCGTAGTACCCTGAGCAGATGGCACATTTCGCCTCACTGTGCCATGTTCTGCTGCCTATATTCTATGTACAGTTTTAGAATATAGGCGCACACCATCCGAGGGTACTTAAGCGCTTTACATGTGCACCAGATACATTACACAAGAGCACATTCAGTTTTTTGCAGGCACAAGGGTGATTATGTGATTTGCCCAGTATTACAGGATGTTTAGGCGACGCCGTGACTCAAACCTAGCTAACTGCATAGTCGGCAGCTCAGCCATTGCGCCGCATCCTTTAAGTGTTGCGTTTCTGGCTCTGCACATGATGTCTGAAATAGGCCTCTTAAAAAAACAGAAAACCAATACATCAGTGCAGCCCGAAACATTGTGTTTTTTACAAACAGAATTTACATATTTATAAAAGATCTTTAACAAACGCACCCACCCCCTCTGAGTTTTTCCCCAGCATTGCTCATAAGCAGTATAACTTGCCTCGCTGTACTCGGCTTTTACATGCTTGGGGGTCTCGGACACCCAGCTGCCCCTCTTTCCTCGACTGGCTTTGATGCTCTGAGACTTGCTTCCTCGCCCTGCAGTCTTTTGCGGCTGACCCTCAACTCCCCTCACTACACTGGGCTCGGTTCTAAGTTTCTGGTGATATTTCCTGTTGGGGTGAAGGAACTGCTTCCTTGCACTGGTCAGGCCGCTTCTGCAGCCTTGGACAGTAGCACAATGGCACACTATCCCCATCCCCACACATTTCCTGAACGCTGTCTGGGTCGACAGAAGCGTCACATCTGGGCCCACGTGGGGTTAGAGGTGGCGGGTACTGACAGAGGAACAATGCATCGGAAACACGTAGGAAGTTACTGTACAACAAGAACAGGTAAATGTTAGTCTGTGCCAAAAACGTTATAGAAGTTTGCCTATTAATTAGCCCTGTAATGTCATTTTTAAGTAGTCCTTCTGTCAGTGGGGGGACATTTGCGTGTAGGGTGGGGGTTGTTGCCAGTGTTCAATCCTGTCTCGCGGTCTGGTAGTAAACAGTGAAAGTACACAAAGATATGGAACTGAAAGCACCAGTCGCCCCACCCCCACCCTCCTGTCTTTCACCATTCTATGCACACTAAATGTGCACACTGTTCCCGGCTGAGCGCCTCTCTCCCCACTGAGCCCGCCCGTCTGCTGGTTTGACTCATGTCCTGCGCACATCTTGCCCCATAGACAGATTGCGGCTAGCGACCGAGACCTCTGTAAAAAATAAATGTGAAGACAGTTTACAAATCAAAAAAGCTATTAATACAAAACAACAAAATCGACCGATCGGCCAATTGATTCAACCTGAAGAAATGCACCCGCAATAAAAGTCCCAAAAAAACGAGGGTCTTCACATTATTTGTTTACAGAGGCAAATTGATAAAAAAAACATAAAAAGATGGGTATGGAAGTAATACGTAAACTAAAACCAGCAGGAAACTCACCACATCAGATCCTGGGTTAACGTGCTATTTACCCAGGATCTGATGTGGTGAGCAGGCTGCAGTCCCAGTCAGGCGTGCTGCCTGACTGGGACTGCAGACAGTTATCTGCTCTTCCTAACGTGCGGCTTATTGGATGCTTCTGTAAATTTCCAAAGAAGTATGCATCATCCAGGGAGCAGCATCGAAGGGCTCAGGCATTTTCCAGGGTTCGGCAAATCCTTGGAATCCGAAGGAAATTCCTGATATCTCGGCTTCTTCCCGAGTATTGTGCCACAGCCGGCGTGCCCGCAGGAAACAGAACACACAAGAAAGAGGCTGATGTCTGTGTAAGCTCTTAGGGTCGAGGGAACACTTGGGGGTCTCTCAGGTGAGGGTTTTTATTGGACGAGGGGCTATTATTAGCTGCCTCTATCCCGCCCACGGACAGCGGGAGGGGGGGCGGGGGCGGTAACAGGCACACGGACAGCCGGAGGGGAGTGAAATCGCGCAGCCCACCCCTGCAAAAAACACGTCCAAAATGGCCAAAACATCACGAAAAAAAAAAAACATGCACCGCCGCAATGATGTTCTACAAGGGGCGGAGAGGAAAAAAACGCTGGAACGCCCACGAATCGCCTCGGACAATGACGGACGCCTTTCTCTTTCAATGGCTAGCCTCCATTTATGGAGCTAGCCAATGGAACAGAGAGGTGGGAATAAGCCACATACTGTTGTAACATGAGATTTCGCATGCGCGAACGCTGCTGCGCAGAGGACGCCAGGCGAAACCTAAAAAGGACATATTTATAATATCTGAAAGAAAATGGTGTTCTTCTTTCTCCGACAACTCATAACAGGGTGTGCATTTACAATTTTTAACGATCTCAGGATGTAGCAGCATTTGATAAAAGAAAGTTTGTTCTGAGGGTTTGACCAATGCTTTCTCACCTAAGCTGCTATACAAACATTTCAATGGGTTACCCCTTTTACCTGATACTAGTCCTCTACGACTGGTTTTGGCTAGGCAAAATAGTACAGCCAATTTGGTAGCCACTGACTGACAAGCTGGATTTCGCTTTAGGTTTCTAAAACAGTAAAGCTGTTGCAAACATGGAAGTAGTTCATTATAGATATTTGACTAGTTTCTATTGGATCGTAGTAAAACTGACAAGTCAAACCAGACGTCTGATCTCCATTTAATGTGGCATTGCTAAAGAAATGCAGTGTATTAACCTTCAAGTGTTCATTCCTCGAATACTTTTCACCCTAAATTTTGGTATATGATATAAAGTTTGAAAACATTGGGTGAATGCACTTTTGATACAGAGACCCAACTAAGATTAAACAAATGCATACTTTATTAATAATAACTCAAAACACAGTGCATATGTTTATAAGAACATTTATGTCTGATGCCTTATAAATGTTTACCTGCCTCTACCGTACTAGGAGGTTCCCGATCTCCAGCTGTCAAACAAAAGAAAACAAGTATGTAATTTTGTAGTCAGTAAGAGAAATAAACAACATTTGGAAAAGAAAACAGTATTGAGAAGTAAATAAACAATCCATCTTCTTTCTTAGAACATAGGTGGATTATGGGATTCAAAATGGCACTATAAGGTGCTTCACTTACACAGAATTTCTCATGTTCATCTACTATCAGGAATGGTCATCGTTTTTCCTGGGATTATGATGTTCTCATTCAATGCCCAAGAACCCAAAATCTATCACACTTCAGTATAGGGGTTCAATTTCTCTTTCCTTCAAGTGGACCAAGAGGACGTCCAACCCAAAGGTACAGATTTCAGTTAAACCCACTGCTGTGCCCTGCTAGACCTGCCTTATGCAGTGCCAATGTACTAAGGGTTAAAGTGACACCTTCGACACAAGAGAGATCCCGTTATGTATTTTCATTGCAACGTAATATCTTCTCCACTGCAGTCACTTATTTTGTCACACTCTTTACACTCAATCTGATTGCACTCTACAAATTCTAGCAACTGGCCCATTTTATTATCTGAATCATCCCTTCTCGGTATCCATAATTAATTCAACACCAATTCTTCCCAACAAAATAAATGCTGCACTTAGTCAATCTAAGTAGTATAGTGCATTATAACCATAATGAATCCCATACAACTTCAAGCCAATATACACTGTTAGAAACATTAAGTTGTATCATATGTATGCACTGCTTAACTAAACAATCAATTAAGCTGGAGGCTTCAGGTTCTACATTGTCATACCATGTATTTTGAGTACTGATTTAAAACACTCTGCATCCATGAACTGAATTAGAACTTACACTAATGTTAATCTTGGCCGTGGCCATCCTCCTAAAGAGAATCTTCAAGAGGTATGCACGTCAGCAAGATATGCAATCGTTCCTTATATTTTAAATGGTCACATAACATCAACAATTTCTGTCATTACAAGGCAAAAAAAGTCTAAATGACTTAAACAGACATGATAACCCCTTCCATGCTCATGACGAGCTCAGCTCGTCATGCAGTACAGTGCTCCTGTGCTCATGACAAGCTGAGCTCGTCATGACCACACCAGTTTTTATTGCTGTCCAGCACAGCAGAGGAATCTCTCAAGCAGCGATGTGTTGCCTGCACATGTTATTGCTTACCACACAGGTCTTTACAACTACCTCCTCTTCCTCTGTGGCCATTCATGGGACACCAATGACAGTCCTGCAGCACACTTATGACTGCACATATATCTTCTTATGCCTGACAATTCTATCAAGGTATTCCTTACTAAGTGCCACTCATCTTTACATTTTTCTTTTCAGAAAACCTTGTTAAGTTACCTTATCTTATACAAATCCACTCTGGAAAAAACAGGCTGTCATTTTTGTTTATCCCTTGAGGATCCTCTTTTTTCCAACATATTCGACTCACTCCTGTATTAAGAAGTCTTTGTACCAACTTACCTACTCCAATTCATGTAAACTGCTACTCAAGTGCCTTCAGCTTGATGATCCATCTTTACATCCACTTCCTCTAGGTGTTATTATAAAATATAAAATGCATTCTTTCTACCAACAATGTACTGCAGCTTGAAATATATTCATTTATGTTTGCTAATGAATGGGCTACAGTGCTCATGCTTTATCAAACACACAAATGAACCTTAAAGGCCACACCCTACAAAAACATACAGAAGTGTTGTTCTGTCCAGTAACGCATAGGTGCTTCCTTCCGTGTCCACCCCCAAATACCTGGCCTACGCTGCACCCACCGCTCTGGCCATTCTTTTACTGGTTTACCCTACCAATATCATGTACTGTAGCGTCTATAGTCAAAATTGTCTTGCAACTTAAGACAAAGGCAAAAAACGTTCTGTTGCCAGACTTACTACACACTTCCTTAATCTTTCCACAAGACTTAGAAAAGTCTGCACCAGAACTTCATCTTTATGATCAATTTTTTGCTAAGTTTCATACCACCTTAGCTCTGATGAGCTACATTCAGACGTTTAATGATAGATATTAGATATATTAATACCAATAATAACCTCCCTCTTATCAAGAAGTTATGCTGGAAATAGCACACTAGCCAAATAACCAAAAGACGGTGTATTGCCTAATGAAAGAAGTTCGTAGAAAAATAAGCAGATGTAGTATCTAATGTGATGAACAATAATACATTATTAAGTTCATAGCATTTTCCAAACAATCTGCACTGGGTGGCAATCTACCAATATACATTTTTTTGTCTAAAATATTTAAGATGGTTTATTTTGTTTCAAGCATAGCCTGAGAGTCACAGATAGAGACCAATTGGGCATAAATGTCTTGAATATTCAACAATTTACTCTGCATCTATTACTCTCTTCCTCTTGACCTACATGCTTGGACCTTTTCAATCTCCTTATTCATCTCGAGGTAAGGCTGCACGTACTCAAGGATTAAAGATAAATTGTGGCTACAGCACGGTGACAAGTTTGGGAAATATTAAAAAATTGCAAATTGTAGTACGCTTTTTAGTAATACAATAGTACTACAAATGTGCTGCAAAATGCTATTAACACACCTTTAGTCAAAGGGATTATCTCGCCTCTCCCATCTTTTTCTGTGCTCAGATCTCCACCATGACCTCAGTGGGCACATGCATGCAAGTATACATTTTAGCAGTATATGTAGGCGGTATTGAGGGGAGTGGCTGGAAAGGATTAGTTACTTACCTGCAATCCTAGTTCTCATCCAGGGGTATACTCATCAAAGTCATAATCTGTGAAGTTGTGTGGCTCACTGGTTAGAGGCGGCAGACCCGAGAGCAGAGGACGGCCCGGGACCAGGGTTTGATTCCCGACGCGGCAGGTTTCTGGACCAGGGTCAGCGGACTCGATAATTCTCTCGCCTCGGTGCCCACTTTGATCAGCGATCACACTCGGCAACTCTGGGCACTAGCTTGCCTCATTTTCACTAACGGCCCCACCAGACCGCCGGGGATGCCTGGTCTCACCCTGGAGATACCCATTAAGGGACCATCTCTCAGGGAAGCCAGGAAGGGTTTCGCAGCGGTCGAAGCGCGGAGGTACCCCTTCGGGAGTGATTCCAGCGCTATATAAGCACACAATTAATTAATTTTTAATTAATCTATGAATAATCCCCGCCCATGTGTGGGATCCCGGAGCATATAGAAAATAAACATATATATATATATATATATATATATATATATATATATATATATATATATATATATATATATATACATATATACATATATATATATATATATATAAATCATGGACAAATTACTGTTTTACACGCAGGACCCACTGGAGGGAAATAATTGGGTTCAGGCGAACAACAAAGCCCAGCATGCACCATAAGGTGGTTCTCCAGTATTGGTGTCTTTCATAGATTCACATGCTTGAATATTCCCCGTCATCGAAGTGGGAGTCCCACGGTACATAAAATAGCAATAAATGCTAAAAATATACATATATGTGAGAACATAACATAAGAAAAACTAGAAGTAAATACATAACCTTTAAAACAATTCCTCCATAGGAATGCATGATAGAGAAAGAAAATACTTGTAACATCTCATTGTCATTATGTTAGTCCAAACTACAGCCAGCATCCTCTAGAACCTTCTACTCAGAAGCTCAAGCCCTCAGATTTTCGTAGCACCAAAGTGAACCAGAGTGCATGAGGAGAAAAGAGCCTCTTAGGGGAGGAGGGCGGGTCGCAAGTGAATCTGTGAAAGACACCAATACTGGAGAACCACCTCTTTACAAGTAAGTAACAATTGTTCTTCTCCAGTATTAGGGGTGTCTTTCATAGATTCACATGCTTGAATAGAATAGAGAGCAGTAACCTCCAATAAGAATGCTAAACACAGCATGGAAATGCACGAAGACAGTAGTAATACAGTCATGGAAGCTGAAAAAGCAATCTTTGAGAATATATATATATATATATATATTCACTGAAAAAAACCATAGGTTTCAGGCCTTATATAGTTAGGAATTAGCTTCAAAAAAACCTTTGAAATTCACTCAAAAAAAGTTTTAGGGGTGTTTTAGTTTGCTGGACATTTCACTCATACAAAAGCATTGAAATTGCTCCTATATAGTTAGTTGGACTAACTATATTTCGCGCACCCGCAATGCACTGCTGATGATGTCACATATTAGATCATTTATGACATGGTCAGTGACATCACTGATGACATCTCAAATGACATCACTGATGACATCATCCACATGACAATTACATACATTTTTTCATACACTAGTAAATGTCCAAGGAATGCAATCGCTGCTCAGTCAGAGACTTTGGCTCAGCGAAGAAAGTTTTCAAGAACACAGGTTCGTTTAAATGAAAGTCTGTAGGCACCTTAGGTAGGAAAGATGGGTTGGTGCGAGGCACCACGCCGTCAGGTTTGAATTGAAGAGAAGGCGGTTTGATAGTAAAGGCGTGGAGGTCACTTACATGACGAGATGAGGTCAGAGCCAGAAGAAGAGCAACCTTCCAGGTGAGGAACTTAATGTCCGCCCTATGGATGGGCTCAAATGGTGAGTTCATAAGTTGCGACAGAACAACATTGAGATGCCACGGTGGAGGAGGGCGCCGAATAGACGGGAACTTCCGGAAAAGCCCTTTGAAAAACTGGCGGAGAATTCTGGACGAGCAGAGGGAGGAGGAGCCATCCTGCCGGAAGCAAGAGATTGCAGCTAGGAAAACTCTCAAGGTAGCATGCGAGAGTCCCGATTGAGCGAGACTCAAAAAGAACGGAAGAAGCTGCTCCATAGAAGAGTGGATTGGATGGACATTTGCTGCCATGCACCAATGACAAAATCTCTTCCACTTGAGTTTGTACGTTTTGATGGTAGACTGAGCCCTAGCATGAGCGAGGATCTCTCTGCAGTCTTGAGAGATATTCAAGTTTGCGAACTCAAGGTGCTCAGGTTCCATGCCGACAATTGTAGAGTGGATGGATCCGGATGGCAAACCTGGCCCTTGTCCATCGTCAGGAGGTCTGGACGAGGACGAAGAGGAATGGGCTTGCACTGGGACAGAAGGAGCAACTCCGATAACCACGCCTGTCTGAGCCATCGAGGGGCAATCAATAGAATGTGGCAAGTCTGCCTCTGCATCTTCCACAGCACCCGTGGTACTAACGGGATCCGCAGAAAGGCGCCAGCGAATAGATTGCACCAGTCGATCAAAAGGGCATTCCCGCACGATCCAGGGTGGGGATGCCAACTTGCGTAAAATGGGCATTTCCGATTCTCTGGTGTCGCAAAGAGGTCTAGAGATGGGCGACCCCATCGATGAAACACAAGATCCAGAGTCGGCTGATGCAGCTCCCATTCGTGTGTCGACGATGTGCACCTGGTGAGGGAGTCTGCCAGGATGTTTGAAACGCCCGGCAGGTGCACTGCCGTCACGGTAATCTGATGACGTAGAGCCCAATCCCAAATCGACTGAGCCAGCCGAGACAAGCGTTGAGACTTGGTCCCCTCCCTGCTTGTTCACATAGTGCATGCTGGTGGTATTGTCCGTTTGAATAAGCACTGACTCCCCTTGAATTACAGGGAGAAACAACTTGAGTCCCAGAAAGATCGCCATCAACTCTAGCCTGTTGATATGCCAAGAGCGTTGGGGTGGAGACCATTTGCCCTTGATGGAAAGACCTTGACGATGAGCACCCCAGCCGTCCAGAGAGGCGTCCGTTGTGAGCGTGAGATCTGGCGCGTTGACGAGGAAGGATGTTCCAGTCGCCAGGTTGGTCGACTGTGCCCACCAGCACAGGCCCTTTCTCATGTGAGCTGTAACAGCCACTTGGTCGTTGAAAGATCCGGAGACCTGACGCCACTGTACGTCCAGTTCCTCTTGAATGGGACGGGTCCGCAGTCTGCAATGTGGGATCAGTGCAATACAAGATGATGCCATCTCCAAAAATGACTTTAACGTCGGGACAGAACCGGACTGCCTTGACCGAATGAGAGACACTAGGCGGAGGATTTTCTGTTGTCGTGGGAGACGAACGCCTTTGAAAGCATAGTGTCCAAGAACGCTCCCAAGAAAGTCCTGGTTTGCGCTGGTGCAAACTGTGACTTGTCGACATTGATGGTCAAGCCGAGGGATTGAAACACATCTTGACAAAGACGAGTGTCTTGGCTCAGTTGATGACGTGATTGAAACTTGAGGAGGCAATCATCCAAGTATGGAAAAATGTGGACGCCTCGGAGGCGTAGGTGAGCCACCACAGGAGCCAACACCTTCGTGAACACACGAGGGGCGGAGCGAAGTCCGAAAGGCAACACCTTGAACTGATAATGTGATTGCCCCACCTTGAAGCACAGGTACCTGCGATGCTGTTGGAGAATTGGGATATGAAAATATGCGTCTAGAAGATCTATGGTGGTCATAAAATCGCCGCTGGCCAGAAGACGCAGGATTTCCAGTAGAGTCAGCATGCGGAAAGATTGACTCTAAGTATCTGTTGAGAGCCCTCAAATCCAGAATTGGACGCCAATCTCCTGTCTTCTTGAGTATGAGGAAGAATCGAGAGTAAAAACCCTCTCCTCTCTGAGACACTGGAACCACTTTGACTGCACCTGTCTGAACAAGAAGACGGACTTGCTGGTAAAGCTCCTCAAGATGGGGAGGAGACGGGCCAGACGGTGGGGTATGAGGAGGAATCTTGACGAACTAAGAAATGACCCTTCATCACAATGTCCAAAACCTAGCGGTCCGAGGTGATGGAGGACCACTGAGAATAAAACCGAGAGATTCAACCTCCAACACTTTGAGGATGGCAAAAGTCATTGGCGTTTGGGGGTGGATCCCCAATAGGATGACTTTCCCCTATAAGGCTTTGAGGACTGCTGTCGATTTGATTGCTGTTGATTGGAAGAGTAGCGTTGGTTGCTCTGATTGTAGGAGCGATATTGGGATTGTCCTCCTCAAAAAGTTGAAGTGCCGCGTCCGCGTGCACCCCGAAATGGCTGTTTCCGAAATTGCAAAGTGCCCAGTGATTTAGCCGTATCAGTGTCCTTTTTAATGGACTCCAAAGCATCATCAATGTGGGAACCAAACAGCGATTCACCATCATAAGGCATATCAAGGATCTTGGATTGAACTTCCTGCCTGAAGGAGGTGGACTTCAACCTACCCTGGCTCGTAGGGCAGCCACACTAGCAAGCTGGCGGAAACCAGTGCACGCAATATGGACTGCGCAGTCAATCATCTCTTCAGATGCTCTTTGTCCGTCCTGGATGAGTTGCAGAGCGTCCGCCTTGGAAGCGTCCGGGATGAGGTTGACTAGGGCAGATATGTCCGACCACATCTGCCGGTCGTAGCGGCCCAAGATGGCTAAGGCATTTGCCGCCCGTACTGTAGTGGAAGCCATGGTGGAGAATTTTCGTCCAATGGCGTCTAGGCGCCGACCCTCTCTATCTGGAGGTGCTGTGATTGGAGACGCTGGATTACGGGCCCGACGCTGTGCCGCTTGAGTTACAACTAAATCCGGCTTAGGGTGAGAGACCAGGCATGCTGGTTGGGGCCTTATATTTTTTCTCAAGGCGCAGTACTTGGGCAGGTAACAAATTCGGAGCCTGCATGAGCTTAACTCCCTCCTTCCATATAAAATCAATTATTGGAATCGTGTGGACTTGTTTGAAAGGCTGATTTTTGAAGTCATAGAGGAAACAGTCCTCCCCTCTCTGTGTCCTTGGCAATTTAAAGCGCTGAGCCGCTCGATCCATCAAAAGATGAAAACTGGCAAGATCGACTGGAGGGGAATCTCCAGATTCTCCCGGTTGAGGGGAGGGCGTCTGCATTTGGTAGTTGTCCCACTCTGCCATACCGGTTGAGGCATCATCATTATCCGTGTCATCGTGGACCTCTCTGTCCTCCCTTTCTGGAATTGCCTCATCATCCGCATCCTGTGGATACACAATAGTGTGAATCTTGACCGACGTTTGAACCTGAGGTGAAGGCGTCGATGGCAAAGGCGGCAGAACATTTGGCGAAGCTGTGGTAGTCGCAGCAGGTAACGGTTTAGGAGTACCTTGTGGCGTTGGTGGAAAATGCCGGTTGTAGTCGTCCAGCATATGCTGGAGATTTGAAATCAAAGACAAAGGCAAAGTAGCCATTGGGACTTGGACGAACTGTTCCTCAGCGTGAGACTCCTGGTTGCCGCCTTCGTCATCACTGCCGGAATCTTGACATTTGATGATGAGATCAGACGGACTGTGTGCCGCCCCGAAAGTGTCATCCACATTACCAGAGTCCGAGTTAGGCTCAGAGGTAGTGGCAAACATAGGTGAAGGAGGCTACAGCTCAGAAGCAGACAATTGGTGGCATGTCAGTGGACGGTGATGGTGTGACGAATCAGTGCCAACGGATGCAGAAACTGAAGTAGATAGAGGCACAAGAGGCAACGAGGCAAAAGAAGATGGTGCCACCGTTGACGGTGCCGTCGACGTTATCGTTGACAGTGCTGAATTGGCCGTCGACGAACATGATTTCGATGAATCCAGCATCAATGGTAGGCTCGTCGACGGAGCCGTTGTCGGTGGAGCCGTCGTCGACGGAAGTTTCTTAGATGGCAAAGCCGCCGAAGTCGTCGATGCAGTAGACACCCCTGTAGACGGAGTCCTCGTCAAAAAAGCTTTAGTTGACGGAGTCTTCGTCGTCGACGAAGACTTTTTGATAAGTTTAGTCGACGATGTTGATTTCTTCGTCAACGAGGTGATTGGAATAGTCAACGAGACAGTCTGAAAAGCCAAAGAAACTCCCGTCGATGTAGAGGCCGTCGATCTGCCCGTCGTCTATGAGCTAAAAGCGGACGTCGTCAGTGTCGTCGTCGTCGACGATGTATACACTGCAGATCTCGTCATCGGAATGCTCGTAGACGCTCCCGTCGATGATGAAGCATGTTTAGTTGTGGAAACATGCTGTGAGGCAGCAAAAGACGCCCGAGAGCCAGGTCTCATGGGCGTAGCAGTAGTAGGAGCTGGTGGGACACCACAGAGGCAAAAGGCAGGGCCAGTTTCTTCTTTTTTAGAAAAGGAGAAGGCATATCCTGTACACTACCATGCTTAGAGACTGAAGAGGAGGGTCCAGATTGAAAACTCTCAGCATCAGACAGAGCAGAATCCTTGTCTTTAAGACGTTGGAGCCAAAGGAGGAGACAACCATCTCTGTCCTTTAGAGTCTTGTTAGAAAAGGTTCTACAAAACTTGCAGCTGCCAACTTCATGCTCAGGGTAGAGACAATAAATACATTTCTTGTGGGGGCCCTCTTTAAAAAGACGCAACTTCCCACAAGAAGAGCAAGGTTGCAATAAAGACTTCTTACTTGACATGATGAAAGTTCAGGAAACAAGAAGCAGTTGAGGAAAAAACTGAGCAGAGCTCAGGGAGACTCCCTTCACACGACGTGCAGTAGAAAATCTGAGGGCTTGAGCTTCTGAGGAGAAGGTTCTAGAGGGTGCTAGCGAGTGATTGGCTGTAGTTTGGACTAACATAATGACAATGAGATGATACAAGTGTTTTCTTTCTCTATCATGCATTCCTATGGAGGAATTGTTTTAGAGGTTCAGTTATGTATTTACTTCTAGTATTTCTTATGTTATGTTCTCACATATATGTATATTTTTAGCATTGATTGCTATTTTATGTACCGTGGGACTCCCACTTCGACGACGGGGAATATTCAAGCATGTGAATCTATGAAATACACCCCTAATACTGGAGAACCGCAGTGCACTAGTAGCGGCCCACTGGAGGGCAATTCCCATTTAATTTGCATGCGGTTTTAAGGTGCCTGAACAGACCTGCCTGTTTGACAGCCACACCTTTGAGAAAGGAGCTGGGGGCTCCGAAACCGGTCAGGCGCTTGGAATCTCAGGACTGCAACATCTGTTCCCCTCATAATTAAAGTTTGTGAGAACATCTGTTACTGAGTGCGTCCTCATGCTTTTGGACACTCTTGTGGAAATATATATATATATATATATATATATATATATATATATATATATACATACATACATATATATATACATATACATATACATATGTGAAAACATATATTTGCAGCCTAGAACATTTCCAAACTGGCAAAGCTGCTGAAAATTACATGAATTTGCATTCACACAGTTGTACTCGCCCAACCCCTAAGGAAGAAAAAGAGCAGTAAACATTTGCATACAACAATGCTTTATTGCCATAGAAAAACCTGTAATTGCAGGCATTTGCCAGTCGGCTGCAGTAGAGTATAAAGAAACAAAGAAAGACTGACACCTTGCCTTTAAGGCATTAGAGTAGGGGTACAATGCCTTTAAGACTTGAAGGCGACCCCCTGCTCCCATGATGCACCACAGGTGGCAGTTGGGTCAGTTCTTTTTGGAGGTGCAGAACACCTGAGTAGATCGATAGTAAAATCTCATAACTTTATGATAATGCTCGACCGGGGAGGTGGGCGGGAGCTTATGACTTTGAGGAGTATACCCCTGGATGAGAACTAGGATTACAGGTAAGTAACTAATCCTTCTCATCCAGGGGATACTCATCAATAGTCCTAATCTATGAATAGATTAGCAAGCTCATACTCAAAGTCTCGCGGATGAGCAAATAAGTATGCAGTAAGACATGAATCAACATCACAATTAGAATGCAGTTATGCAAATAAATTCCTCAACGAGGCCTGTCCCACTTGGGCATTGGCCTGTGCATCTGAATCTAGGCAATAATGGCGGGTAAAGGTATGTACTGAACGCCATGTAGCCGCTTTGCAAATCTCAGAGATTGGAATATTACGTAGGAGAGCTGTAGTAGAAGCTTTCCCTCTAGTAGAGTGTGCATGAGGTCTACCCTGTAAAGCCTTGTTAGCTACCTGATAAGACAGAGCTATACAGGAGACGATCCAGCGAGAAATGGATCTTTTTGAGGCTGACAGACCAATATTAGTTGACCCATAATTCACAAGGAGCCGGTCAGACTTCCTAAACGGAAGGGTTTTTGCCAGGTAAAACTTCAGAACCCTCCGGAGATCTAGAGAGTGTAAAGACCTCTCTGAGGGAGTGGTAGGTTGAGGAAAAAAGGTAGGCAGGGTGATAGACTGATTGATATGAAAGTCTGAGACTTCCTTGGGCAGGAAGCCTGGATATGTCCTCAGTACCACCCTGTTGGCATGAAACACTGTGTAAGGTTCCTTAAAGCACAGGGCCTGGATTTCGCTAACCCTACGGGAAGAGGTGATAGCCACTAAAAAGGCAGCTTTCCAGGTCAAGTGCTGCAAAAAAGCCTTGTGTATAGGCTCGAAAGGAGCACCCATCAATTTAGTGAGCACAATGTTAAACTCCCAGGGAGGGGAGGGGGACCTCACTAGTGGAAACACTTTAAGCTCCTCCAAGAAATCTTTCACCACAGGCATAAGGAAGAATGAGGTCTGAGAAGGTGACTTCCTATAGGCTGTGATTGCCGCTAAGTCAACCCTGATGGAGGGGTATTTCAGGCCTGACTTTGCCAAATGCAATAGGTAGGGTAGAATAACTTGCTCCTGACCGTGGATAGGGTCAAGAGAGTTGTCAAGACACCACATGAAAAATCTCTTCCACTTGGAAGCAGATTACTTCCTAGTGGAGGGTCTCTTGGCTTCCTTAAGAATGTTCATGCAGTCTGCTGAAAGGTCTAGGTGGCCATATTGGATGACCTCAGGAGCCATGCCGTCAAGCGAAGGGAAGGAAGGTTGGGTGAAACACCTTCCCCTGATCCTTGGTCAACAAGTCTGGACGGCAAGGAAGTCGCCGGTGAGGGACTTCCGACAGCTGGAGGAGATCCGGGTACCACCACTGGCGTGGCCTCTCCGGCGCTATCAGGATCATCCTGGTGTTGGTCCTGTAGAATTTCTGAATCACTGCCGGGATCGAAGGCAGAAGAGGAAAGGTATACAGCAATGTCTGCGACCAGCTGATCAAAAGTGCGTCCCCCCGTGAGCCCTGTTGGGGGAACCTGGATGCGAAGATGGGGCATTTTGCGTTTGCCGCGTCTGCAAACAGGTCTATATCTGGTACGCCCCATTGTTGAAACACCTCCTGTGCGACCTCTTTGTTGAGCACCCAATCGATAGCTTCTACGAAGTCTCTGCTTAGGCAGTGCTCCTGGACATTCTGGATCCCTGGTAGGTGAACTGCCACGATGGATAGGCCTCTTGCCAGGAGCCAGTGCCAAATGGCTTGAGCTTCCAGGGATAGAACTCATGACTTGGTGCCTCCCTGCTTGCTCAGATAGAACATGGTTGTCGTATTGTCCGTCTGAACTTGAATGCAGTTGGTGTGCAGAGAAGGATAGGGGGATTTGAGCGCCAGATAGACGGCTCGAAGTTCCAGGAACTTGATTTGGTAGCCTCGCACTACTTCGTACCAGAGACCTTGGACCTGAAGCTGGTCCATATGAGCACCTCAGTCTTGCAGAGAGGCATCCTTGACCACTGACTGAGATGGGGGAGGTCGATGAAATGGAACTCCCTGCAGAAGGTGGGAACGTTTCATCCACCATCTGATTGAGTCTCTAGCACCTTGTTGAAGAGAAACCCGGTAGTCCCAGTGACCTGATCTCTGAGACCATTGATCCTCGAGAGCTTGCTGCAGAGGCCTCATGTGAAGGCGTGCATTGGCCACGATGTAGATCCACGAGGCCATCGATCCCAGGAGAGACGACACTTGCCTGGCTGTGGGACTGTGAGTGTCCAGCAGGAGACGACACTTCAGGAGCATGGATGACAACCTCTCCTCCGAAGGACACACGCTTGCCTGCACGGAGTCCAGGGAAGCACCCAGGTAGTGAATCCGTTGGGAAGGATTGAGTACTGACTTTTTGAAGTTGACCTGCAACCCCAATGAATTCATCAGGTTGAGACAGAACGATAGATGGTTCTGAAGCACCGCCGGAGTGGAGCTTTTTAGAAGCCAATCGTCTAGATAGGGATAGACTAAGATCTTCCGCCTGCGGAGAAAAGCAGCCACCACCGCCTTGCACTTGGAGAATGTCCGTGGGGTGGATTTGAGGCCAAACAGAAGCACTCAATACTAGTAGTGATGATTTCCGATCTAAAAACCTGTGAAACTTTTGATGCTTCACTGAGACGGGTATGTGAAAGTAAGCGACCTGCAGGTCGATGGCACACATCCAGTCTCCCTGATGAAGATGCAGAAAGATCTGGTGCAGGGATAGCATACCGAATTTATCTTTTTTGATAAACCTGTTCAGTAGACGTAGGTCGATAATAGGCCTGTATTCTTTGGCTACTCCTCGTTTTTGGACGAGAAAGTAGCAGGAGTATACTCCTTGATTTCTTCGCATGGGAGGGACCTCTCTATGGCCTTCTTTCTGAGAAGGACAGAAACTTCGTCCTGCAGCAGTTGACTGTTGAAGCGGGGAAGGTGCTTTAGTTGAGGAAAAACATGCGGAGGAGGGGACTTGAACCTCAGCAAGTAACCATGCTGCTCAATACTCAGCACCCATCTGTCCTTTGTTATGGATCTCCACTCTTCCAGATGATGAGATACACTCCCTTCCACCGGGCTGGCGAACAGTTGAGGAGGAAGCCACAGCTCAGGGCTTGGGAGGCTGCTTGGAGGCGGACTGCTGTTTGTTGTTGTTCCCTCTGCCTCTGCCAGGGCGTCTCTGCTGGAACCGGGATTTTTGCTGTGTTTGGGATGACTACTGAGGGGTTTGAACCCTCTGCTGGTAAGAACGTTTGTCCCCCTGACGAAAGCGCTTCTTAAATTCTATACGCTTCTCCAAACCCACAGCTTTAACAGTGTCCATTTCCGATTTCATCCCAGTCATCTCGTCGTCAGCGTGTGACCCAAATAGAGATGTACCATTAAAAGGAACGTTCAATATCTTCTTTTGAGTATCCGGCTTGAGGCCTGTGAGGCGGAGCCAAGCCGAACATCATGAGCAGATTCCATGGGAGTAGCCATGTGCCGCGAGGTCGGAAACATCCGCCGCAGCACTTGGTTGGCTACAAGCCCTCCCTCCTGTAGGATCTCGGCGAAGTCCTGCCGGTCTTCCTTAGGAAGCTTCTCCGTGAAGCGAGTAAGGGAGTCCCAGAGCGACCTGTCGTACCTTCCGAGTAGAGCAGAGGCACTGGCCACCTTCATATATGAAGCTGAAGTGTTGCATACTTTTCTCCCAAACGAATCCATGAGTTTACTATCCTTTTCCGGGGGTACCGAGGATGAGGTGGAAGCAGAAAGGGATTTCATGGCAGCCGCCATGATGATCGAGTCAGCTGGTGGGTTCCACCTGAGGAACAAGGGGTCCTCTGCAGGAGCCTTATACTTCTTGGTGATTCTGGATGGTAAAGAACCCACTGTCGCAGGCGTGAGGAAGGTAGACATCGCCGGTTCTATGATGCCAGGCAGCAGAGGTCTGGGAGCTGTCCGGTGATGTAGGGTATCAAAGATTATTGATGTGGGCACCACAGGGGTATGCAGAGAGAGGTTAAGCTTCTTTGCCCCCTACCCAGCACGTCCGTAAAGGTTGTAATATCATCTATAGGTGAGACTCGTGAAGGAGGCGTAGAGGAGAAGGTCGGAAAATAGTCCCGGACCGTAGGTTTCGCAGAAGAGGGCCAAGTCGGAGATCTTGTGCGTCCTCTTTTATGTGGCCTTTCATGATGACGGCTGTGCCGACCCCTGGATCTAGACCGATGTTTAGAAGGAGATCTTGGCCTGGGGGGAGATCTTGGTCTGGTAGGTGTTCTTGACCTTGCAGGGGATCGTGATTTGGCAGGAGATCTTGGCCTGGTTGAGGATCGTGGCCTCCGAGGCGGAGACTTAGATGGTCTGAACGGAGTGCTGGTCCTTGGACCAGATGGTGAGAATATGCGGGAGTAATCTGAGTCTGGACTGCTGTGACCGCCCGATACAGCCCCCTGAGGACGGCGAAGTGACACACTGCGTGATTTGTCCGCAGATCTGGAGGAAACTTCTGGAGAGATCTCCACAATGTTCAACCCAAAAGATGAAGATCTGTCTCCTGATGATGCTCTGGACCCAGGTGACTCCACTATAACCGCGACCTCTTCTTTCAACGTCGAGAGCTTCGACGTCAATGATGTTTGTGTGGCCATTGGCGTCGAGCGAGGCCTCGATGCTCTGACGTCGAACACCCACGCCGTGATGACCTTGACTGTGATCTTCGTCGTCGAGTTGGTGACCTCGACGTCGATCTTCCTCGACGGCGAACCTTCATGCGGTCGTGTTGACGACAAACTTCTTCGACGTCCTAGCGTCGCCTCGATGTCGACCTCCTAGACGTCGAATGGTGGAATCTCGACAACCCTCTTGACGGCGGCACACCAGCCGGCGGCGATGTGGGAGCCGTCATAACTCCCGACGCTAACCCCCTCGAGGGTGGCAGAGAGTATCTCGACGTCGACGGAAGCCTCGACGTCGACGGAGACTTGGACATGCCAGCAGCCACAGACTTCGAGCCCTAAGTGTGGCGTCTCAACACCGACTTACTTGGATGCGGCGGAGACTCTTGACGTCGCGATGGTGTTCCAGAAGAGTATCTGGGCCTCTTAGACGGTGACTTCGACGGAGATTCTCGTCCTCTCTTCCTCTTCCTGGGGGCAGGAGAAGCGGAATGTCGCAGTTTTTGACCATGCTTGCTTGAGGACGACGTCCTGGGGCCTCCATGGCCACCCACCTGATGATTTCTGCCTTTCTCCAACATGGCATGGAGTCTGATACGTTCTCTGTCACGAAAGATCCGTCTGGAGAACTTCTGACAATGGTGGCACTGTTCAGGATTGTGTGCAGATGGAAGGCACACAATACACACTGAGTGTGGGTCAGCCAGTGCCATTTTCTTGTCACAAGAAGGACACTTTCGGAATAAAGCAGGCATTCTGACAGAAAATGTTAGTGGAATTCCACAAAAAACAAAAGCAGAAGCCTTAATAAACCAGAAGATGTCGAATTTTCTGAAAAAATTCACTTAAACCAAACAATTTCAGTCAAAAACTGAAGAGCTTAAGCTCCAGGTTCCTCTGAAAAGGAGCCGGAAAAAAGAACTGACCCAACTGCCACCTGTGGTGCATAATGGGAGCAGGGGGTCACCTTCAGGTCTTAAAGGCACGGTACTCCTACTCTAATGCCTTAAAGGCAAGGTGGCAGTCTTTCTTTGTTTCTTTATACTCTACTGCAGCCTACTGGCAAATGCCTGCAATTACAGGTTTTTCTATGGCAATAAAACAATGTTGTATGCAAATGTTTACTGCTCTCTTTCTTCCTTAGGGGTTGGGAGAGTACAACTGTGTGAATGCTAATTCATGTAATTTTCAGCAGCTTTGCCAGTTTAGGAATGTTCTAGGCTGCAAATATATGTTTTCACATATATATACACATATATATAAATATATATGTATTTTCTATATGCTCCGGGATGCCGCACATGGGCGGGGATTATTCATAGATTATGACTATTGATGAGTATCCCCTAGATGAGAAACATTGAATACCTACAACTAAAGGGGAGGGGATTATGGAGGAGTAAGGTGCTCTGTGGGGTGGTTAGTAAGGGGTTTAAGAAAGAACATGCATCCAGCCATAAAACTGTAAGCACACAAACTGCCTGTATAAAGTTACTACAGCCAAAAAGGGACCCAGAGTGGTAGTAAACTAAAGGTGAAGTTAGTCCAGCATGACACAAGGCCTCCTATTGGTTTTACAACCTCACCCCATAGAAAATAATGGAGATGGGGACTTAAAATAAAACCTCATACATGCATCTCAAACTTGCCAATAAACAGAAAGTGGCATATAGAGGACTCAATGAAGAAGTCTAGACCACACATTAATTTCGGATAAAAGCAATATAAAATTAACATTCCAGTACTCTTTACAGCAAATTGGATGTAGAGATGCAGAGCAAAAGATTCACACACCAGGAGTCTCTTGTATATCAAAGAATATAAAAGAAACCCATTATTGACTACAGCCAAAAGCATGTAATCTCTGAGACAGTAGCACAACCAAAAAAAAAATATTGTCCCTTCTCTTAACCCCTTAAGTGCTGCGTCGGGGCGTTGGCCGACGGCAGCACTACCTCCCCAGTGCTGCGCACGTGCATTGAACGTTTATTCAGCACTAGTTCGAATGGACAGCGCAGCACTGGGGAGGGAATTGCGCCGCTCCTAAGGTGTTAAAGAAGACGGTCCTGAAACAGAAGTTGGTAAAATATTAATTTTTACTGGTGTCATGATGCTCGCAGCCGGTCATTGGAAAATCCCATCCTCCTCAGCAGAGAAGAAAAGGCATGCAGGAACATATGTTACATCTTCAGAATAAGAAAATACATATGGGTCAATTTGCAGTCTAATGAACATGTCTCGAATTTTGCTCCATGAGGGAACACACTGGGTTTTCACGCCACATTTGTTTCCACAGCCATGTTCAAAATGTTTTCAAGTTTCAGTAAGGAAATCTAAGCTTAGCTTGTTACCCAGGTAGATCCAAAAGTGACTTTGTGAGTAATGATTGCATGCCTGCTCATGTATTGTGAATGCTGCCTCGCCATTTTTTGCTACCTTCCCAGGGTAGGTGTAGGTCCCTTCTGGATAAACACTGAGAGGTTAGCAGAAGGTATACTGGGTTGTGTTGGATATAGTACGTAATGTTACATCACCAGGTTTATAAGTGAGTCACAAGGGATTGAGTGTATGGGACTCAACATCACTAATTACATGTTCCTGAGTCATTCCAGATATATCTAGATACCCGGAGAGTCACAATTATGCATAGTTGTGGCCTGCTGCAACAAGCATTTGTAAATCATCTTTTTTCAAGTATTGCACAAAGCCAACAGTTCAGGTGGGACTTCTTCACCAGTCTGAGACTAAGGGGTCGATTTCGATATCGTCGTTCGGAAGGGCTCCGAATCAGATTTGGGTTTGCCGCATTGAATTCGGAACCCTTGTTTCCGATCGAATCGTACCCAGTTCCGAACGACCAAGTAAGATGCCCGGAAACTGTAAGAGATGTCAGAATTGGCTCTGAAAGGCATTTGTATGGTTCGGGCCTTTCGGAGCCGAATTGTACAGCTCTATGGACTCAATTTCTGAGCGAGTGATTACGATGAGCAATTTGGACAGCCGTTCCGATTCGGTGTACCCAGAACTAAATGACTGTCGGAAACTGTCTTTGGGGGCCCGTAGCAGGGCCCCCTTCACCCGGGGCCTTCCGAATCAGGCCTGTGGGGTTAATCATGGGTCCCCCTTTCCTACCATACACAGTGTGGCAGGCACCAGGGGGTGCCTACAACAGGGTGCACGAGTTCCCCCAGACACCCCATTCTTCAATGGGAGCCTGTTTTTGTTCGGAACACAGGCTCCCATTGAAGTCAATGGAGTCCGACCAAATCGTATCCGGAAGCATCCGGATGCATCCAAATCACTCGGTCAGACTCCCCCGCTCCGAGTTATCCTGAAAGCATTCTGGAACTGATTCAGTCGCAATGCTTTCCGGGCGACATCGGAATCAGGCCCTAAAATGGAAGATTTTAAAAAATAAAAGCATCTATGTAAAAGCTACTATAAATCCCTCTAATAACCGGATGTGAACCAACACTTGTACATGTTTGTCCCAACAGACTATAGACAGTGGTCTGACATAGTCTCTATGTGAAGAAGCCAGGACTGCAGGTGTAAATCTGAAGACCCCTTAAGAAATTGCTTCGAGCATGAAGATAATTTACCACCATGAATTATTACATTGCATATACCAACCTCTAATTAAACCTACTGCATTAGTGCCGTTCATATCAGACCAATTGTCTAATCCAGATTGAATGGGGTTCTCATGGTATCATTGGCAACTGATAGAGGCAAGGTCATTTTTGGAGTGGTGTTGAGCTGTAGAGTATTTTTCTCAGGTACTTCAGCTGCAACAGAAAATGTGCTGCCATTCTCAGAATGAGGTATATTTTACAGCATAGAGGATATTTCTTCCAACTCACTCAATATTTTTTTCACCACCACGGGACAGACCTTTTCCCACTATTCCTCTTGGTGCTCAGGGTTTGAAGATTCCATGTAAAACAATTCTCCTTTGAGGCACTGCTCAATAAGGTATGAACCAATGGGAACTCAGTGATTGAATGAGACACTACCGCAAAAAAGCTCCACAACATCTGGTTGCTTCTCCCTTATAGAGCTTCCCAGCACCAAACATCTCTTCTCATTCCCTCACTGATTTCACAAAGAATGCAAGATGGCTTCTCATATGCATTCCATATTGATACACCTTTCATATAAAGATAAAGGGACAATAAGAGTTGAAGATATAAAGGAAAGAAGAGGCAATTATTTTATAAATCAACTCACTGCAGGGCTTGATGGCACAATAATCAAACTGGGTGTTGGGATCCATGGTATAACACCAGGGTCCATGGCGATCCCGGTCTGGATTTCGGCAGTAATTCTCTACCAGGTCAGCTTCAGGGTTTGTTGAGGGAGTGAACCTGGAGAAGTAATGCAGAAAATTACACATTAAACAATGTGCCATCTGCAATCTCATGGATTTAGGCTACATGCTTTTCCAATCAAACGATCTTAAAACCTCATTCCAAGTGGTCTTCTGTGATTACAACACTCTCTCCTTTAATTAATTAGATGATTCCCTCTGATAAGGTCTCCTGGCCCTTCTCTGAGAAGGGTATCTGTATGTGTTTCTCTTTGAGACACCTCTTCCTCAAAGAAGGCCCTCCTTTGAGAAAATGTGACAAGCTCACAAAGTTGTACTGCCTGTTCTTTTGTTGTTGGCTTTATGTATTAGCAAGGTTCAAGTGTCACTTCAAGGAGATAATAATGGCTCAGCATCCACTGCAACTGAATTGTTTTGTATGGTTAAAATGTGCTATATTGTATTATTTAGCTGTTTATGTCTTTACTGTGCATAGAAATTGGAATTGATCAAGTCAATTCACATAATTAAGCATGTTACCAAAAGGGAGATCAACACAAAAAACATAAATACAATGTTTATAAAGACTGATGTTTTTTTTAAACGTTCATATTGAATAGAAAAAAATAAAATGCATCTAAAACCCCTTCATGAAAATCAGAAAAATCAGAGTGACTACTTAATGGAGCTCTCCTTTAACAAAGAGGCATGCACTTGGAAAATAAAGACCCCATTTGAAAATCATTAAAATTGCTGTTCAGATTACTATAAAGGTGCAAATAACAAAGATTTGGCATTCTCCTGCATACATGGCAAAAATGTATCATGACCTATTCACAAACCACATTTTGAGGTACAGTATATTTGGTAGTACTAAAATAGTGCTAGTAACGTGCTACAAAATGCTATTCACTAACCTCCAAGTGGAGGTCAACGCCATCAACTTTCCTATCTTTTGTGTGTGGTGATCTCCACCCCGACTGTGGAGATGCCTGCACAAGTAGGTATTCATTTTAGTAGTATTCATAGGCGGGGAAGTGGCTGGGAAATGGAGAATGCTTCCCTCAAAATGGCGAGTTTAGGGTAGGAGTAAAGAGTGGTTCGAAAGAATCACAGAGGAGTTGTAGGAAGGACTTACACCCCCCCAACACAAAAAAGTAAGTCCACTGTTACCTACATACTCCACTTCTATAGTCATATAGTTAATAAAGCAGAAAAGCGACCCAAGACCGTAATTAATGGACTTCAGTTCAGAGAGGGAGTAGGTATCGCACAATGCATGGGCTACCACAGGTCCTGCAGCACCTTCCCATAGAAAGTAATGGAGGCAGGGGCTTAAAATAAAATAGAATTAATGTTAAGTTAACTAAACTTATTTTAACTTTTTAAAAATATAATCTGTTTATTATAAAATAGTTTAACATTTTGAAATTATAAAAATGAATATAATATTTTCTAAACAATGCTTAAATTCATTTTAATTGATATTGATATTGATATTGATATTGAGATGTATTTATAAAGCGCTCGTTCGCCCGGGGGCTTCATGGCGCTATAGACAGGGACACAACGCATCAGTCACAGGAAGCAAAGAGGAACTCATCAAAACGCTTGAGAAAAGAGCCATGTTTTGAGGGAGTGTCTGAAACTAAGGATGTTTTCGCACATTTTAAGGTAAAGAGGAAGGGAGTTCCAGAAGGCAGCTGCAAGGTGGTCAAAGCAGCTGCCTCCAAGACGCTTCCTTTTATAAGTAGGGACAGTCAGAAGATGTTTATGCATGGAGCGAAGATTCCTAGGGGGGTCATATTTTTTAAACAGATCTCTGATGAATAGGGGGCCTGATTGTTGTAAGGACTTAAATAAAATACAACCAGTCTTAAAAGCCACCCGTTGCTCAACAGGCAGCCAATGTAGTTGTTTTAAGCCCAGTCTGACAGACTGCCTCTTAGGTAGATTCAGAATGAGTCTAGCTGCCTGATTCTGAATCAGCTGGAGGCGCTTTAACTCGCCGACCGGGAGGCCAAGATAGAGACTGTTGGAGAAATCCAATCTAGACAGAACCAGGGAGATAACAATCTGTGTGAGCGCCTCCAAAGAGAAGAAACGAGCAATTTTCTTAATTTTCTTCAGCTGAAATAGACTGGAGGACACCACTGCGCTGACCTGCCTTTTCAGAGACAGATCTTCGCTAAGGAAGATTCCTAGGCTCTTAACCGAGGACGATTTAAGTGGGGGGGCTCCCATGCTGGACGGCCAAAAGCCAGGGTTCCAGCTGAGTACACTCTGCCCAGGCAAGACCAACTCAGTCTTGCCTGGGTTGAGCTTCAGGTGATTGCAGCTCATCCAACTCAGGATGTGAGACATGGTGTTTTGAAACACTACCACTGAGTCCTCGGTGTTTAAGGGAAAGATGAGCTGCAAATCATCTGCGTAATTGAAGATGGTGACTCTGGTATCCCTGAGGGAGTACAGCAGGGGGCGTAGGTAAAGATTAAAAAGCAAAGGTGACAGGGAGGAGCCCTGAGGGACTCCACAGGTAGTAGGGATAGTGGGGGCCGTGAAGGGGCCCAGTCTCACGGATTGGGTGCGGCCAGTAATAAATGAGCGAATCCAGCTCAGCGCAGGACCCCTAAGGCCGGCCTGTTCGACACGGTTGACCAAGATGGTATAGTCAACCGTGTCGAATGCCGCTGATAGGTCTAATAAAACCAGCGCCTGATGGATCCCCTTGTCTGCATTCCGCCTCAAAGTATTCTGAACTGAGACGATGACTGCTTCAGTGGAGTGAAGAGGACGGAAGCCAGCCTGGTTAGGCGCAAGGTACTGTGTTTTTTCCAAGAATTGGGACATGCTATCACAGACATGAACCTCCAATATCTTGGCACAGTACGGCAGCAGGGAAATAAACTTATTTTTTACTATATATTAAATTAATTCAATTCAATTCAAACAAGCATTGGAAATGCAATAGGTCTCGCATTAGGAAAGTTTGAACTATTGGTCTTATAAATGACTTTTTTTTATTTATGTGTTGTTTTTTAAAATAGCTAAATTAATAGCTTTGTCATTTACAATGCCAATAGTTATAACTTTCGCAAATGTGACACCTATAGCATTTGTAATGCAACATGTTTTGTATTTACGTGACTTAGATGTATTCATATTACAAATAACAATGGCTTTTAATTTTTTTAAATAATTAATACTTAAATAATTTATTTAATTTGTAATGTCAATAGCTTAAACTTTTGTAAATAACTTTTGTGAAGATTATGTTCAGTGTTTTTTATTGTGACGAAAATCCAAGAACAGAAGTGAAATATGAACATCTTTTTGTGATTTGTAGTAAAGCTTGAAAGCTTGAAAACAGCTTGAAACACTGAAAGAACATATTTGAACCAGTGATGCTGTGGTGGTGCGGAGTGATGCTGTGGTTGCGCCGAGTGATGCTGTGGTTGCGCCGAGTGATGCTGTGGTTGCGCCGAGTGATGCTGTGGTTGCGCCGAGTGATGCTGTGGTTGCGCCGAGTGATGCTGTGGTTGCGCCGAGTGATGCTGTGGTTGCGCCGAGTGATGCTGTGGTTGCGCCGAGTGATGCTGTGGTTGCGCCGAGTGATGATGTGGTTGCGCCGAGTGATGCTGTGGTTGCGCCGAGTGATGATGTGGTTGCGCCGAGTGATGATGTGGTTGCGCCGAGTGATGCTGTGGTTGCGCCGAGTGATGCTGTGGTTGCGCCGAGTGATGCTGTGGTTGCGCCGAGTGATGCTGTGGTTGCGCCGAGTGATGCTGTGGTTGCGCCGAGTGATGCTGTGGTTGCGCCGAGTGATGCTGTGGTTGCGCCGAGTGATGCTGTGGTTGCGCCGAGTGATGCTGTGGTTGCGCCGAGTGATGCTGTGGTTGCGCCGAGTGATGCTGTGGTTGCGCCGAGTGATGCTGGGGTGGTGCTGAGTGATGCTGGGGTGGTGCCGAGTGATGCTGGGGTGGCACTGAGTGATAATGTGGTGGTGCTGAGTGATAATGTGGTGGTGCTGAGTGATAATGTGGTGGTGCGGAGTGATGCTGGGGTAGCGCTGAGTGATGATGTGGTGATGCTGAGTGGTGCTGTGGTGATGCTGAGTGATGATGTGGTGATGGTGAGTGGTGCTGAGTGGTGATGGTGAGTGGTGCTGAGTGATGCTGTGGTGGTGCTGAGTGATGCTGTGGTGGTGCTGAGTGGGAGATGGGGAGAGGGAGAAAAAGGAGAGCAGGGGGAGGGAGAGGGTAAAGAGAGGGAGAGAGTAGAGAGGGGGGAGAGGAGAGAGAGAGAGAGAGAGAGGGGGAGAGGGGGAGAGAGGAGAGAGAGACGGAGACGGGGAGAGAGGAGAGGGAAGAGAGGGAAAGGGAGAGAGGGAGAGGGAAGTGAGAGAAAGGGAGAGAGGGAAAGGGAGAGAGGGTAGAGGGAGAGAGGGGGAGGACGAGAGCTAAGGACGGAGGGGAGGGAGAGAGGGAGAGAGAGAGGAGAGCAGGCAGAGGGGGAGATGGGGAGAGGGAGAAAAAGGAGAGCAGGGGGAAAGTAAATAGAGGGAGAGAGGAGAGAGATGGGGAGAGAGGAGGGAGAGGGTGAGGGGAGGGAAAGAGAGGGAGGACGAGAGGGAAGGAGGGAGAGGAAAGGGAGTGGAGTGAGAGAGGGAGAGAGGTAAAGAAAAATGGAAAACTGGGAAGCCTTGCTTCAAAAAGAGGCATACCTTATGTTTTACTTATTTGTAACACAATACTGATATTGCCGACCACATTAAACATGTTAGGATGTTGTCAGAGCATGTGATTTCATAAGAGTTCCATCTATTAATTGGAGAACTTCAAATTGTCACCCTACATAAATCTAAATGAAACAAACGTATGTTCGACATGATATAGACTACCGATTTAAGGTGTGCATTAGTCACACAGACAGGCAGTTAGGTGTCAATCGAAGAGAGGCCGCTACTGCACGCTTAAACAAAAGACTAATCTTAACCCCTTCCACGCTGATGACGAGCTGGGCTCGTCATGGCGTAGCCTCCTCGCACGCTGATGACGAGCCCAGCTCGTCACGTAACATGCGCTTTTAAAAATCTCAGCGTACGAGCGGAATTCCGCTAGCGCGCATGAGGTTAATATTGCCACATAAATCTGCAGGTGCATGTGAATTTATTGTACCAGCTAACCCATAAAAATCACACGTTGATTTACTAATACGTGTACACATCTCTGTAAAACGTAATAACCCCATGTAAAACATGCTAGCCAAACTACTAACTTTAGTAAAACCTATAATTCAGTGGATCTATAGAAGCATAACATGCACACATGAAAGCAGAAGAAATCGGCAAGCAGCAATGTTGGCAATGCTAGTGCAAGAGAAATATGTATATGCAAGTCATCGCTCTGCTCTATTCTAAAATCTAAAGACCTAACTGTGTACAATATTTGGTCGAAGACGTTACTATAGGAGCAATGTGCCAGAGAAAGCATACATTTCCTCTTAGCTGCACAGCATTTGTAAGTAGTTGGTTCAAAGGATGGTAAAAGAGAAGCTACGCTTCCTAAGAAGTATTGCGTTTTAACCAGAACAAAAGTTTGCTATTACTGTAATAGGCGCAATTACAGATATTAACACGTTTGCCTTCTCTTCATGGTTTGAATGTGATTGCGACATACTGTTACTCATAGTCTTTTAATGTTACTCTTAATTGCACTGAAATTATTACAATGTTACACACAAGCAAATCGAAAGTTTGGTAGCTATGTGTAAAGAACAACAGAATTAGCATGGGCAGAGTACATGGCTGTACGAAGGGTCACTACCTGCCGTAATCAGTACATTTTAACACACTGCACTTTTGTTGCGCAGCGAATCTGACTGCATGCAAGTGTGCATGTAAAAGATGAATATGATCACAGCTAAGCTGCATAGGAATGCTAAGCTACGATAACAATTAACATGACAGGAAATGCATGCGGCGTATAGAAATATGTGATGGCATTTTTAAAAAATATTAAAAGCGATTTTTCAATATGTTGAATTTTAAATTAATGCTAGCATTGAAGTTTAGGTAATGCTTCGATCTCGGACCTGGAGACCTAGGTTCCAGTCTCAGTAAGGGCACTAAACAAAATGAACATCCTGTGCATATGCTCAAATGACGTAATCTCCTTGTGCCTAACAAAAATGAATGCGTGTCCTCATGTAACGTAACTGATGGTATATAAAGCGCTCTGTTATCAGATTGGTTCAGGTGTAATTCACACTATATATAAAACTCTAAAAACAATTGTTATTAATTGTTCTTTTGCATGCGGCACTATGAATTCAAAAGCAATGCATGAAAGCACGCTCATGTTACACAATATGTACTTAGTGAGTTTAGAACAATGTAAACAAGTTAAATAGGGAGACACGGCCTGGAGGCCGTGAAACTGAAAGCACGGCCGGCCGGCCGTGAAAGCCTTTGATGCAGCAGGGGGTGGAGCGGGAAGAGCTGCTGGCGGCACAAGTTAAATAAGGAGACACGGCCTGACGGCCGTGAAACTGAAAGCAAGGCCGGCCGGCCGTGAAAGCCTTTCATGCAGCAGGGGGTGGAGCGGGAAGAGCTGCTGGCAGCACGAAGCTGGGCAACAGATGGCTGGCGATTTGATGCTGTGCACGTGCATTTTAACTCATTGCGCTTGCGGTTTTGCGGCTTGAAGTTTTTACTGAGCAAAAGAGATTTTTTAGATTAAAGTCTTTTACAACATGTGTCATGTTTTTTTTAGAGATGGCTGGGCAAGAGACCTCAAGGTTTGACCAGAGATCCTCGAGCCCAATCAAGGTAAGTGTTCGTCTTACGAAGGATAGCCAAGGAATTCCACCAGATCCTAATGTGGCCATAACCACTTTAAGTTCCTTCTTATAGCCGACTAGCTCAGGAGTACTCCACAGCCGCCTCCAATAGAGTAGGGGCCGTGCAGCAATGACATCTGCAATTGGACGGACGTTCAAGTCCAATCTGAGCGGGACCAGAGGAGTACTTCTTGGCAGGTTCAATAACTGCCTTATAAAATTATTTTCTGTGGTGGATAGGTCTCTTGCTGATTTGTGACCCCAGAGTTCCGCCCCATAAAGAGATGATGCCCTGGCTTGAACTCTAAAGATTTCAAGGGGGGCACTTATTATTTTATAAGTACAATTATTTTGCACTTTTAAAATTCTCCCAGCTGCCTGGGTTAGTCTTAAATTGGCCTTGGCTATTTGGGGACCCCACCCCATTTTGTCATTCAGGGTTAGACCTAGGTAATCAAAGGTTGGGACCCTTTCTAAGGGTCTACCTTCCATCATTGGACGGGGGCAGTTGATAGTACTAGCATTAAAAACCATGTACTTGGTCTTATTGATGTTGACCACCAAGTATCAACGCTTACAGAATTTAACAAACTGATTCAACACCCGCTGCATACCCATTGGGGATTTTGAAAGCAACAGGGTGTCGTCCGCAAACATTAACACAGGAAATTTTTGGGCGGCTAGCAGGGGCAGCTGGTGACATTTGAAAGTGGTGAGGCGTAAACTGATATGCATACTGCACTGTAGCGAGCGAGCCTGAACCACATAAGGGGTGTTTGGGGGGGTTACTAGCCCCCCCCCCCTCCTCCCGAGAAAAGTTTGAAAAAAGAGAAGAAAATCGTGCATTTTCAAGCAAACTTGAGAAAGCTGGAAGGTTAATAAAGCAATTTTTTCCTTGCAGTTTGCATGCAGCTCTTAGATGACAGTTAATAGCTCACTGTTGTATGTTAGGATTTTAACTTACAAACTGCAAGTAACAAAAGGATCTCTCTGACAAAAGCAGTGACTCACTGACCTATTTACATCATATGCATTTTGTCATCTGCATCAGGTACGTGTTCTTTGCAGCAGACACATTAACCTTCTGCGCTGCCGCCTGCTGCTATTTCACTACTGGGACAACAAACATAGGCTAGCTCTGCATCACTTCCATGACTGTTAGTGGTTGAGCTTTTATATATCCACAAAATAAACTATGGGTCAAAATGAAGCAGAAACTTCACAAAAGTTCTACCAATAATCTATTCTCTATCATAGTAAGAGTGATCCCTCTAACTTGTCAGATTTGTGGTAATTACAAATAACTTAATCGGTTAAGATGCACAATTTGCTCAGTTATTGAAAAGTTTAAAGGCTCCAAATTATGGGACATAATGAGTCACCTGAGTGCATTACCTACCTTTAGATTTTGTGTAGTAGCTGGATTTCCAACATCCATTACAGTTGGAGTATTTTTTTTATAATGGCATTCCCTATAAAATAGATCATTAACTTATTCATTAACAAATCTGTGCACTGACAGAACATAAAGGTCAGCCAATGAAAAAGCAAATTCGATACGCAAATAACATTTATTAATTTAGATCTTCAGTTTCTATTGTCTGCTACTTGGAAATACTTTGTTGCAGATCAACATTTCATAGCATTTTGATATAAGCAGTCCTCTCAAATAGGTACTTACTAGCTTGGGGGAACGATACAGAACAAGTGATCTATACGACTGCTCACATCCTATAGTCTAAGTTGACTGATAACCTAATATTATGGGGCCATTTCTGTCCCTACTTTCTTTCTTCAAATGAGCTCTTTGAGTCTTTGGCAGTAGACATTGTCACCTTAGAGGAGGATACCATTTTACGTATGTCTGAAATTAGTTGTTGCCAATACCATTTTATATAAGTCTGCAAATTAATTATGTGTTGCCAAAGTGATGACTTTGACTCTACCTTCAGATTTAGAGACTGAAGGGAGATATCTTATATGTCTGGAAACAAAAACTGGAGTAAATTAACCTTAATATTAGGATGCGTTTCCTAATCAGCAAATATGATTCCTACGTGGTCAATGCCGAGGACAGCATACCAGAAAATATGTATGACCTTGAATGAAATAAATCATAAAAGCTTGTTATACAAATGCCTATCATTTTGAACCCGTTGTGTGTGCGTAGAGTGATTGCGGCCATGCGTTGAATTAAGAGGCGTGACTGCGTTCAAATTGCACTCCGAATAATGCAGTCTTCAAATACGCAATCTGGTCTGGCATAGGAAACACATTATTTTCAGCGGCTTATGCTGCCCTTGGTAGAGATTGCACATGTTCATTAAATTCCCAGAGGCCCTGGGGTGATATGGGTTGAATGGCAGCGCAGGCCTATGTATGTGTAGGTGGCAGGCCCGTGGAGGGGTGGAATTTGTGCTGGCACTGGACTGGAAAGGCAGTAGCTAGTGGGCCTACTCAAAAAAATGTGGGAAGCGCTTCGGCTTGTCTAGACTATCATAAATTATGTACAGTCTTACTACTAAACTGTATGCACACTGTGGCCTGGTACTAACTGTAACTAGCAGTGTGTGTACACGAACACGACAGCAACTTCCTCCAGCCCATGCTCAGCCTCTCCTGTGCTTCACACCTCGAGTCCCGGCACAACTCACAGTCAGCAGGTGGCAGTGGACTGGAGAGAGGCAGACAGTAGGCGTAGGCCTACTCAAAAAAATGTGGGAAACGCGGCTTGTCTAGACTCTCACTCTACAGTCTTACTATTACTAAGCCTCACCACATTGGCTTGCATCACAGGAGATTCTGGATATTAAAAAGCGCTATCTCCGCCACATAAAAAGAAATTGTCAAGGGTCTTCCGTTAGCAGTATTTAATAGAACCTTCAACGCGGTGCATGGCGACTGCGACAGCAGCGGCTCGATCAAATGATCGGAGCATGTCAATCTAATCTGTGGCGCTGCTGGGCAGGTAGAACCACAACATACCCCAGCCTGTAACGCAATATTCTATGGAACGAGTTATCTGTGAAAGCAGCGAATATTCATCTGCGTTTTCTCTCAACAGCTGCATGACTGCGTACCTTTGGAGACAACAAAAACGATTACTATCCGTGAGTTTTTTCTCACATCTGTTGTACTCGCGCTATACAAAATTAGCAAGTATGCGTTCCACTCAATTTAATAACACTATCACAAATTGTATGTGTTAAGTGGTGCAGGAAGAACCACGAGGTAAACACCGAATCTTAGCTGGGACACGCTGAGAACAACGGACGGGGTTATACTAACAAGGACAACAAAAATGGGTCAAAATTGGCAACATCTCAGAGTCACTGTCTGCCAGTTTCTATATCATTTTGCAGTCCAAATAATACTACTAAACTGTATGCACTCAGCACTGTGGCCTTACCTGGCTGGTACTAACTGTAACTAGTACTAGCTAGCAGTGTAGTAGTGTACACGACGAGTCACGACAGCAAGTGGCAAGTCAACACACTCACAGCAGCACAGTCAAAGTCGTGACGGTGAGGCGCCTCAGGCGGGAGTCAGTCACGTTCTGCTGCTTGCGGCACAAGGCAAGCCCCAGGCTAGAAGATTCCTTCGACGTCACAGAGGCGCGCACATCCCGAAATGGCCAGTCACACAGTGATTGACCATTATGCAGTGCTGCGGAGGCAGGGCCCAGATAAACCTGCACCCCCTGGACCCTCTCTAAGGGGAACTTATTTCACAGGTATTTTATGCACATGCTCGGGCCAGATTCGGCCCCAAAATTCAATTGCGCACTACGGCACTGCTGCAGCTGAGTGTGTGGAAAGGCTGTCACTCAAGCTGCAGCAGGCCAGCCCCCTGGCCCTGCGTACTCGGGTGTGTCCCGGATTCCCGGCGGGGGCAGAGCCGCTTATAATTCATCAGTGACATTGATCATTCATCAGCACAATATTTTTAGTGTCGACTTGACGGTGGGTCCATGTGGGTAGTGGGGCTACGCCCCTACGCACCAATGGACGCACAGCGGCTGGCGGCTAGTTTGGGAGAGTCGATGTCGTTAGTGGCAAGGAGATCATCAATAAGCCCGTTAAGGAAGAGGGAAAATCGGGATGGGGCATGCACACAGCCCTGTCTGACGCGTTTCTCAATCGGAAAGGGTCCAGTTAACTGGCCTTGCTTGCCAAAATGAACTCTGGCAAAAGTGCCATCATGTAAAATCTTAAATTGATGACAAATATGGCGGAACCCCCATTGCTAGTAAAATGGACCATAACTGGTTCCGGTCCACCATATCGAATGCGGACTTTAAGTCTACAAACGTAAGGTATAGACTACCCTCTTCCAAGGCAACATGCTTCCAATAAAGGACCTGTAGCCGGAATAGTTGGTCAGTTGTCGCTGTTTTGGCCCTAAATCCTGCCTGAAGTGGAGTCAAGATGTTGTTTTCATTGGTCCAAGCCTGTAAGCGCTGTAAAAGGAGCCTGGCGTGCGTGAACTTTTTAGGTCACATCGATAAGGCTGATGGGCCTATAATTAGAAGGTTCAAGCGGGGAGCCCTTCTTATAAATAGGAATTATTTCTGCCCCTAACCAAGTACTTGGGAGTGGTAAGCCCTGCAGTATTGCATATTAAATTAATATAAATGTTTCTTTGGATTCGACTGTTTTTATTTAAATTGTAAACAAATAATTTTTATTTATATATTCATAGTAAATAAATAGTTCATTGAAAATTAAGCTAATGCTCCTGAAAAAGGGATTTAAGAAAATACATATTTTAAACAGATAATCAAACAAACATTTTTGTAGGAAGACAAATAAAGTACACTTTTCTAAGGTTTGCAGATGTATTTCAGGTTCCTCGATTATGAAAATGGTCCTGTAGGAACTGGGGTCACCAGTTCCCCAGGGGTAGCCTGGCACGAGCAGGTAGGCACCCGAAAGCTTAAGTGTTAAGTGACTACACAGCACACGCATCCACTGAAACAAACGCACACGCAATGACCGAGACGACACCAGTGAGTTTGATTAAAACAATCAAATAGTTTTATCTAGAATAAAAGTAAGGGTAATCAATAATCACAGTAACTCTAGTTCATCAAAGCATTTCATTAGAGGGGAGTAAAGGGAGCAGTTCAATAATCAATGTAGCATATTGCACTAAACATGTCATTAGAGGATTAGCATTTCATAACTTAGCACTAAACATTTCAGACAGAATAAACATGTCATATGGCCACAATAATCATGGCATTAGGCAGGGATAAACAACCCTGACATAGAACAAGGTCATTAGACTGGGATAAGCCTGTCATCGGGTAAAGGTGAACACTTCCTTACATAAGAATAAACCTTTTTATATGCACTCAGGAACCCCCAAGACATTAGAGGTCAGGCAACATCACATTAGGTAAGGCCAACATTTTATTAGGCAAAACCCAAACATTTCCTAATCAGGAGTAAACAGGTCATTAGAACCCAGGCCCCATCTTATTATGTCGGAACAAAACCTTTCATTAGGCAGGCACAAGCAGCTTACTGTGGTAGCAGGGGTAGAAACCACTTGCCTGAGAAGTAGTAAAACTTTACCTTACGCAAGAGTTTCCATCTACTTAATCAGGAACAACCATTTCATTACTCCAGAATAAACATTTTCTTTAACCCGAACAAGCAGGCATAAACATTTTAGCACCCAAGAGTAACCCGGTTGGTAGGAACAAGTTACAACACTGGGGCATAAAGAACAGTTAGTTCAGCATAGGAAAACCATCCCCTAAGCATGGGGAAAACATTTAATGGCATAACCATGTTAACAGGACTAACCATTCCATTATTGGAAAACCGTTTCATCAGCAGTAGTGAAACCTCTTATTAGCCAGGTTTAAACCATGCATAATTAACTTTACCCCAGGCAGGGGTTAAATCCCATCAATTCAGGCCCCAACTGTGTCTTTTGGGGCCCTGGCCCCGTTCCAGTACTTACCGGGGGGCAATGGAGCCAACAGGGCCTAGCAACAGCTTTCCCCAGGGGAGTGGCGAACTCAGGGCCTCCTCGGGGCCTTCCGCCCTCCTCCCCGGGGTTACCTTTTCTCTTCGGCATTTCCAGGGCCCTTGCGGAGGTTTTCAGTAGGGGGAGGGCTCCTATTCTCCTTCTTGAGCCCTCCGGTGGTCTTCGGCTCCTCGGGGAGCCCTGCGGAGATTCCTGGTCAGGAGGGGGGGGGGCTCTTGCTCTTCCCCGGGCCCTTCGCTGTATCCCGCTCTGCTGGGGGCTGGCTATGGGGCCCCACCGGGCTATCCTGGGCCCCACAGCGATGGTAGGGCCGGCCCAGAGGGGGGTAGATGGGCGGAGGGGGCTCTCACTCCTCCGGGTAGATACTCGCGCCGGTTCAGGCTTCCCCGGGAGGCTCCGCAGTAAATGTAAACGTAAATGTGTTGTACTTGTATAGCGCACAGCTACCCTGGACCGGGGTCTCCCGTCGCTTGTACTCATACCGCTAAGGAACCCTTCCTGGCTTTTCCCTGTGAAATGTCCACTCCTGTGCATCCCCAATGTGAAGCCAGGCATCCCAGCGCTGTTGGGGTCGTTGTGGAGATTAAGCAAGCTATTGCCCAGAGTTGCAGAATGGGACCCATGATTAAAGTAGGCACTGAGGCGAGAATATCAGGTCCGAGGAATTTAAGCCCAATAACCGCCGAGGCGGGAATCGAACCCTGGTCCCGGGCAAGAGCTCTGTATCAAGGTCTGCCGCTCTAACCATTGAGCCACACTTCTCCACGGACAGTAAGGTAGAGCCGGCCGCCAATCACCGCGCGGCCGGCAAGGGGGGTGCGGCCAAGATGGCCAATAGCTGTGTTGCACGGGCGGGGGCGCGGCCAATGACACGGCGCCCCGTCACGTGGTTGAGAGGCCGGCTTCAAGGCCTTGTAGGGCCTAGTGCGGCCTAATGCGGGATGCGGCGGCCCGCTCTGAGGGCCGCTGGGACAATGTGGGCAGCAGTGTGGGCCTCAGCAGCTCGGCGCCTGACCGCGACGGAGCTGGCGGGCCCTCAGAAGGCTTCCGGGCCGCAGCGGTGATTACGACCCTCAGCAATGCGGCGGCGGCCCTCTACAGGCACCGAGGGCCCCCGGGGGCAAATTACAGCTCTCCATAACGGCGCTTCTTAAGGGCTGCGGCGGTCAGTGGGGATTAAGGTAGCGCCTCATGAGACAGCGCCTCAGGGCCCTCACACAGCACGCCAGCAGGCAGGGGGGGGCGCTGAAGAATTACAGACCCTCCAGGCACAGGGGTCGCGGGGCACAGCGCTGAAGGCACCACAGCAGTTCTTGGCACCTGAGGGATGTAGCGCTCCTCAGGGGCCGCAATAGGAGAGCGCTAGAAAGGCAGTTTAGTCACATGAGGCAGTCCAAACAGCGGGGGTAATTTAGGCAGTTCTGGAGGCTAGCGCTGCGCAGTGATAGCGCTTAGCAGTCACTTCAGTGGGGGCACTTTCCTCAGGTCAGGCCACACAGCCAGTCCAGGCCTCTTGTCACTGGATATGAGGAAGGACAAGCAGATGGGCAGTTCAGGATGCTAGCGCTAGGAAGGAGGAGCGCTCAGCAGAACAGGCAGTTTAGTCAGGGGGAGCTTGGCAGGACAGTCCGATACCTGGTGGATCCCCAGTAGTCCTGTGGTAGATAGGTGTCTTCTTGGCGCCTGATGGTTCCTGCGCCCTTTGTAGTTAGCAGTTTCTTGAAGGGGGGGTTGAGTTGAGGGCTGGTATCAAGTCTCCTCAGCAGGTCACTGAAGATGGTCCCTGGGTTCCCCTCCCGCCGGGCCAGATCAGTGGGCTAGTTCAGGGTTCCTCACTCTACTTGGAAAGCAGCACCTAAGCCCTGTCACTCCCAGTGGCATAGGCCCCTGACTAGGCCCTACCGCCTAAATCTCCCCCGTGGGTCCCCTAGGTCAGTGATGCCCTAACTGACTAGAAAGTTTCCCTCCCTTTCCTTTTATAGCGACAGTTGGCAGTGGCAGTTGGTGTCACCTCCCCTGTTCTAGAAGGTTCCAGGAGCTTCCATCATTCTAGCTATGGGTAGGCTGGCAGGCTGATATCGCAACATTGTTTAAGGGTTCCAGCCAGCAACTGGCTACTAGAGTGCATCTAAAAAGATTGGGTCGCCGTAGCAGGGGTCAGTGGCAGCCATGTTGGGGGAAGAGAGCACCTGCATCTTAGAATTGATTTTAACATTACACAGGGCATCTCAACTACACAGGGCCTATACAACTTTACTACGAGGTGGGTAAACATCCAGAATTAGGGGGGGGGGCGAAAAGCGAAAAATTTCAGGAAAAAGGGCCAAGTCCAACAGGTCGATACAGCAACTAATTCTATGGCAGGACCGGAGGCTTCGGATTATGCCTTCTTCCTTCACTTTATTTTCCACAAAGCAGCGAAAAACAATACAAAACTACATTTCCCATGAACACTTGGGAAAGAAAGTCTTAATACGAGTCCTTCAACTATGTCCGCACTCCTGCCAGCTCCCAGAATGCATCAGCGCTGGTTCCTCTTCATCTTTCTGCACTGCTCAGCAGCAAGTTAAGTTGTTTTTCTTCTTTCTCCTGGAGTTTTTGGGTTTCTGAAGCGCTGTCTGTGGCGATTGTGGCGCTAGCCATACCCTTTGTTTTCAGATTCCCTTAGCGGTCGCGGGCCGCGTGGTGTTTGCCTAACGCGATTTTGGCCCCAGTCTTGAGTGTGGTGCGGTCCTCCCGCAGCTAGGGGTCAGTCTTTCCTCTCTGTGGTTCGCGCGAGTGGGTGCCCTGAAAGCAGGGAATTTCAAGCGCGCTGCCCACAGAGCTTTGCTGACCCTTTTCGCCACCTGGTGTGACAACCTGAGGGGTAGGTTTATCCCATTTTGTCACGAGTGAACGCCCTGGTGGGTCTGTATATTGGTGATTGAACACCCTGAGGGGTCGTAATTCAGGCACCTTCCCTGTGGTGCTGTGGGACACTGTCCCGGGTGGCTGCCCCATAACTAGGTGGGCTGGAGTGTCTCCAGGGCTTTACCTGTATATTGTGCACCTAAGTGCCACCCATATTGGTCTGGGCTCCCTCCCAGCTTAAAATTAAGCCTGTTTGGGCATATTTAACTACTGTGGCCAGGGACTCTTGTGTCCAAGCGAAGCCAAATTTAACTCACTATGCAGGAGGAGCGTGGCCAGTACAACGAGGAGGACCTTCCTAATTACATCTCCTGGGATGACGATTTTTTATCAGTCAGTGGATGATTCCATTTATAGGGCGGTAGATCATGCCATGGCTCCCCTTCAGCAGCGCCTCACGGCGAAGATGGAGGAGGCTATTACTAAACTAGCGACCCTTGTTCCTCAGGCCCCTCTCCCTACACCCCCTTCCTCGTCACCCTCTGCCAAGAAGCCCTGTACAGATGGGTGTAAATGCTGAGGCATTTGCGCATTTAAAAAACGCATTTTCAGCGCCAGAGCTATCCCAGCCGCTCCAGTTGCCCCAAGTTGAGGCTTGCCCCCCTTCTCCCAGAACTGTATCTTACTGACCCTGGGGACGATGGGGATTCCCTGGATACGGATGAGGAAGCATGTTCTTCCAGGTCTTGGCTTCTAGCTCCGTCCCAGGCCCCTACTGGGGTTTCCGATATGTTGGACCCGGATGAAATTGTCCACCCTCTGTCTTCGGACTGGTTCCCGGGGATAAGGTGGCCCATTATGTCGGGAGTCGCCTGCGTAAGCCCGTTGATAAAGATACACGCAGCCGCCTTAGGGTGGAATGTCTGCGCCCCTCCTTGGAGGGCAAAGTGGCATTGACTCCGGACATTGACCCGAAGATGGCCACATTTTTGGCAAAGTTTATCAGAGACCCGAAGAAGGGCATAGATCGATCGTGGTGCAGCTGCCAGGATAAGCTGTTAGATGCTGTTGGGCAGATGACCAAAATTTTGGACATGGCCGAAGAGGCCAAGGTGTCCGGTGATCTCATATCTCCGGAGGTTCTCTCTAACTGGGCGCAGAGGGCGATTGTGTTCTTAGGAAACGCCAACTGCGCGTTATCCACAGAGAGAAGAAGGTCGCTGCTTATTGAAATTGATCCCAAGTTGAGGGACCTCGCCTCTTCAGAGGCTGGCGCAGTGGCACAAGGGGGCCTGTTCGGAGACCCCTTCGTCAAGGAGCTGGGCAAGTTTGTGGCAACATTTACTTCCCTTGACAGGGCGTAGTCTAACATCAAGAAGGTTTGTACCCCTCGAGTTTGAGAGGGCCAGACGTGGCAGGAGCCGCTTGTTCGGCCGTGGGGGTAGCTCAGACCGTGGGCAAGGCTCCGGACGTGGGCAATTCCAGGATAATGCCCGCTTCAACAACTTTTACCCCACAAGAGGACAGAGGTTCTGTGGCCGTGGAGGCCAGAGAGGCCAGCAGCAAGGTGCTGGAAGAGGTGAGTGTACTACCCTCAGCGAGTTTGCGGGTAAGGGGGCGCTTGGCACAGTTTTTCCAGGCTTGGGTCTCCCACACAAGCGATGCTTGGGTGCTGCAGACGGTCCAGGGCTTCCAGCTGGAGTTTCATGGCCGTCCTCGTCAGCCTCATCGCCCCGTCCCATTTCTTTTTCGCAGCGCGATGCAGACTTGGTGAGTGAAGAGGTTTTCGCCCTCCTGCAAAAAGGGGCAATTTGCTGCACTTGCGAACATCTGGGAGGTTTCCTCAGCAATCTCTTCTTGGTCGAAAAGGTCGGTGGGGGCCGTCGGACGGTCATCAACTTAAAAGAATTCAATGAGTGGTTGGTATACCGCCATTTCAAAATGGAAGGTATACACCTCCTTTGGGACGTGTTGCGTCGGTCAGATTGGATGGTCAGACTCGACCTGAAGGACGCATACCTTACGGTTCCCTATCTTTCCTCCCCATCGCCGTTTCCTACAGTTCAGATGGGACGGGCAGGTGTACGAATTCACCACACTCCTTTTCGGTCTATCCTTCGCTCCGTGGTGCTTCACGAAGGTCCTTCGACCAGTAGTGGAGTTTCTGTGGGCGCGGGGTGCCAGGATGATAGTTTACCTGGACGACATGCTGTTTCTGGATCAATGTCCCAAGCGGCTTTCCCAGTAGGGGAGCATCCTTTGGTGTGCCGTCTTCTAAAAGGGATTCGACTCTCGCTCCCTCCGGAACACGCTACTAAGTCCTTTGGGATGTGGACAGTGTGTTGAATCTTTTTCTTTCTTGGCAACCAAACAGGTTCCTTTCTCGCAAAGAGGTAATGGCCAAGTTGGCTATGTTGTTGTGCCTGGTGTCTTGCAGGCAAGTTTCTGATGTGCGAGCTTTGGATATCTCGGCCAGGGTGTTCTCGCCGGATGGTGTTTCCTTTACAGTGAGTAGATGAACGAAATCGCACACAAGTTATTTCTTATCTGGCTTTTCCAGATTCCCCTAAGTTATGTGTAGTGCAATGCCTCCGTGCTTATGAAGAAGAGATGACTGATGACTCCCGCCCCCCGAGCAAAAGACAGCTGCTCATTGCGTTACGCAATTCATACCAAGCAGTTTCTTCACTGACCATCGCCAGATGGGTGCATTGGGTTATGCAGGAGGCAGGAATCAAGACCAAGCAGTTTGGTGCCCATTTAGCCAGAGGTGCGATGGCCTCTAAAGTATTTGCCCTTGGGGCACGTCTGGAGGATCTGATGCGAGCGGCCGATTGGTCCTCAGATTCCACTTTTAAAAGGTTCTATTTCAAGCCGGTGTTAGAAGTGGCGAGGGTAGTTGTCGACAAGCTTTGAACTAGCATAATCCAAAGCCTCCAGTCCTGCCATAGAATGAAAATTTGCCTAGCCTTCGTGCTGGTAAGTTTCAATTCTATTAAGGACTCGGAGGCGAGGATTATCCCTCCCAATGACTTCAAAGAAGTGGACCCTCCCCGTATGGTTGTAAGTAATCCATTTTCTGAACTGTTTCAGCTTGTTTTACTGTTGATGCATTTGCTAAAGCATTCTTTGAGGTATTGGAATTGGTGTCCGGAGGTTCAGTCATTGACACTGCCTCTTTTACAGGAAATGACGGTCCCAAGCAGGATGCATGAAAACTGTTCAACATGTGCTTCACGCGAAGTAAGAGGAAGAGGAACCAGCGCTGATGCATTATGGGAGCTGGCAGAAGTGCGGACATAGTTGAAGGACTCATGTTAAGAAGGCCTAATACTCGCCTCCGAGTCCTTAACCCTTTGAATGCTGATGACGGAACCGCTCCGTCATCAGCTGCGGTGGCGCTGTGCTGATGATGGAGCGGTTCCGTCATGGCCCGCTCGGCGCTCCTGCCCGGCGCGAATTCCGCGCCTGCGCTGAGCGTTCTATTGAGCGGGCGGGGCCATGACGGAACCGCTCCGTCATAAGCACAGCGCAACCGGCGCTGGTGACGGAGAGGTTCCGTCACCAGCATGCGCCCGCCGCATTTCCGCCCCGCCCCTTAGCACTGCGGCGGAATAGCTGCCACAGTGAAGGGGTTAATAGAATTGAAACTTACCAGCACGAAGGCTAGGCAAATTTTCATTATGTATCCTATTGAACAATGGAGGATCATTTCAATTACAATGATTTTGAGGTATGGATCTATTATTGTTACTATTATTTGCTATTGCTTGATTTACAGTGTCAAATCTATACACAGGAATATTCCCTATTGCTGTACACTTTATTGTTGGCAGTCCTTTTTAAAAACAAAAAGCTATAAGTTGCCATACGTTTAAGGACGTATGGTATATGAGTGGTCATGCACTGTTCTGTTTAACATGTTCTTGCTAATTTAAACAGGAGTAGGTTGCCCTGGTATGTTGGAAGATGGAGTGTTGTCAGTAGCCTGGGATTGAGGTCTAGTTCAAAGAGGAGGGTCAAGTGCATGAATGGCTCTTTATTGAAAGTAGCTAGGAGCTAGTCAAGACCTTGGCAAAAACAGACCTGTAACTTTCGATGGACCTGGTATCTGGCATTTCAGGGCCCATCACAATTACAGGTTGTGTTTTTTTACACAGATTTTTCCTGCTGAAAGGGGTTTTCCAGGCAGTATTTTTTTACACAATTTTCAGCGAAAAATATGTGAAGTATGTTTTCACCACCCTTATCACAGCATGAGAAGTTGTACTCACACGAGGTAATGAGCTAGCCAGAGCTTTATCTAGACACATGATTTAAAACTGTAGTAGACTTCCCATAATCTTGCTGAAAAGAGGAATCATTTATAAGGTTAACTTATATTATTAAAAAATTGTGCAAAGGAGTCCAAAATTAGTATGAATTCATTAGTACATAACCATTTCATAGTACCCCACTAGGGATGACCTGCAATAGGGCATAAAAAGGTGATCATAACAATATCCATCCACACGTGTGCAGTATTGTAGGATCATAAGTATAGAGTTTAAAGACCTGCTCTTTCTGTGACCAAAGGATAAGGAGGTAGACAGCCTTATGTGTTGAGAAACTTCAATTTCAATTCAATTCAGTCTTTATTTCGATCATGCGGATCATAAAAGACACACATAATATTTAATCGTTCTAGTCGGAGAAATATGTTTTCACTAGTTAGTAAGTAAAAACCCCCATTGAGCTTAAGAGTGCAGAAACTGAGGCCATGCTTCTTCCTAAGCTTTACTACCAGTCGTTGACACCTGCTGCTTGGAGAGGTTGGTACGAATTCTCCACATCCAGCCTAAAAAGAAGTTGAGTAACTGTTGTAACTCACATTCCTCCTTTGCTACTGGCGCCATGGTGCTTGCAGTCCTTCCTGTGCACTACTGACAGCCACACAGTAAAGGGCCTGCTGCCTGGGACACCCATCAGTGGCGACTGTGCCTCCACTAGTATTTAACCACTTTGATCCAGGCAGTGCATTTGGCATTCCACTTAGAGTCGGGAACATCTTTCAGCAGGACACAGGTGATTAGAGCATGCAGCCTACCTCGAACATATCTTATGCACCTTAGATCTGACCATATACGCTAACATTGAACAATATAATTATGCAACAACCAACAGTGATGGGTGCCCAGCCACAAAACTAAATTAGGAAACGTGTATTGCCGCAACGCAGCACAGGCGCTGCCAGCACTCTGACTTGCTCCATCGCTTCTCTGCACTTCCGTAGCCTGCCCGCCCCCAGCCGCCCGACCCCTTCAGCCACCTTGGAGGTCCGGCCGCTGTGTGGAGTGTGGGCGTGGACTACAGTTCCCAGCAGCGCTAGCGGCGCACACCGAGACCTTTGCGCGCCAGGAGGCGCTTCAAAACAGCGTCACCCCGACCGAGGGGGTGAATCTTACCCAGCGAGAACCTTGCCACGATCCGCAACGCAGCACAGGCGCTGCCAGCACTCTGACTTGCTCCATCGCTTCTCTGCACTTCCGTAGCCTGCCCGCCCCCAGCCGCCCGACCCCTTCAGCCACCTTGGAGGTCCGGCCGCTGTGTGGAGTGTGGGCGTGGACTACAGTTCCCAGCAGCGCTAGCGGCGCACACCGAGACCTTTGCGCGCCAGGAGGCGCTTCAAAACAGCGTCACCCCGACCGAGGGGGTGAATCTTACCCAGCGAGAACCTTGCCACGATCCGCAACGCAGCACAGGCGCTGCCAGCACTCTGACTTGCTCCATCGCTTCTCTGCACTTCCGTAGCCTGCCCGCCCCCAGCCGCCCGACCCCTTCAGCCACCTTGGAGGTCCGGCCGCTGTGTGGAGTGTGGGCGTGGACTACAGTTCCCAGCAGCGCTAGCGGCGCACACCGAGACCTTTGCGCGCCAGGAGGCGCTTCAAAACAGCGTCACCCCGACCGAGGGGGTGAATCTTACCCAGCGAGAACCTTGCCACGATCCGCAACGCAGCACAGGCGCTGCCAGCACTCTGACTTGCTCCATCGCTTCTCTGCACTTCCGTAGCCTGCCCGCCCCCAGCCGCCCGACCCCTTCAGCCACCTTGGAGGTCCGGCCGCTGTGTGGAGTGTGGGCGTGGACTACAGTTCCCAGCAGCGCTAGCGGCGCACACCGAGACCTTTGCGCGCCAGGAGGCGCTTCAAAACAGCGTCACCCCGACCGAGGGGGTGAATCTTACCCAGCGAGAACCTTGCCACGATCCGCAACGCAGCACAGGCGCTGCCAGCACTCTGACTTGCTCCATCGCTTCTCTGCACTTCCGTAGCCTGCCCGCCCCCAGCCGCCCGACCCCTTCAGCCACCTTGGAGGTCCGGCCGCTGTGTGGAGTGTGGGCGTGGACTACAGTTCCCAGCAGCGCTAGCGGCGCACACCGAGACCTTTGCGCGCCAGGAGGCGCTTCAAAACAGCGTCACCCCGACCGAGGGGGTGAATCTTACCCAGCGAGAACCTTGCCACGATCCGCAACGCAGCACAGGCGCTGCCAGCACTCTGACTTGCTCCATCGCTTCTCTGCACTTCCGTAGCCTGCCCGCCCCCAGCCGCCCGACCCCTTCAGCCACCTTGGAGGTCCGGCCGCTGTGTGGAGTGTGGGCGTGGACTACAGTTCCCAGCAGCGCTAGCGGCGCACACCGAGACCTTTGCGCGCCAGGAGGCGCTTCAAAACAGCGTCACCCCGACCGAGGGGGTGAATCTTACCCAGCGAGAACCTTGCCACGATCCGCAACGCAGCACAGGCGCTGCCAGCACTCTGACTTGCTCCATCGCTTCTCTGCACTTCCGTAGCCTGCCCGCCCCCAGCCGCCCGACCCCTTCAGCCACCTTGGAGGTCCGGCCGCTGTGTGGAGTGTGGGCGTGGACTACAGTTCCCAGCAGCGCTAGCGGCGCACACCGAGACCTTTGCGCGCCAGGAGGCGCTTCAAAACAGCGTCACCCCGACCGAGGGGGTGAATCTTACCCAGCGAGAACCTTGCCACGATCCGCAACGCAGCACAGGCGCTGCCAGCACTCTGACTTGCTCCATCGCTTCTCTGCACTTCCGTAGCCTGCCCGCCCCCAGCCGCCCGACCCCTTCAGCCACCTTGGAGGTCCGGCCGCTGTGTGGAGTGTGGGCGTGGACTACAGTTCCCAGCAGCGCTAGCGGCGCACACCGAGACCTTTGCGCGCCAGGAGGCGCTTCAAAACAGCGTCACCCCGACCGAGGGGGTGAATCTTACCCAGCGAGAACCTTGCCACGATCCGCAACGCAGCACAGGCGCTGCCAGCACTCTGACTTGCTCCATCGCTTCTCTGCACTTCCGTAGCCTGCCCGCCCCCAGCCGCCCGACCCCTTCAGCCACCTTGGAGGTCCGGCCGCTGTGTGGAGTGTGGGCGTGGACTACAGTTCCCAGCAGCGCTAGCGGCGCACACCGAGACCTTTGCGCGCCAGGAGGCGCTTCAAAACAGCGTCACCCCGACCGAGGGGGTGAATCTTACCCAGCGAGAACCTTGCCACGATCCGCAACGCAGCACAGGCGCTGCCAGCACTCTGACTTGCTCCATCGCTTCTCTGCACTTCCGTAGCCTGCCCGCCCCCAGCCGCCCGACCCCTTCAGCCACCTTGGAGGTCCGGCCGCTGTGTGGAGTGTGGGCGTGGACTACAGTTCCCAGCAGCGCTAGCGGCGCACACCGAGACCTTTGCGCGCCAGGAGGCGCTTCAAAACAGCGTCACCCCGACCGAGGGGGTGAATCTTACCCAGCGAGAACCTTGCCACGATCCGCAACGCAGCACAGGCGCTGCCAGCACTCTGACTTGCTCCATCGCTTCTCTGCACTTCCGTAGCCTGCCCGCCCCCAGCCGCCCGACCCCTTCAGCCACCTTGGAGGTCCGGCCGCTGTGTGGAGTGTGGGCGTGGACTACAGTTCCCAGCAGCGCTAGCGGCGCACACCGAGACCTTTGCGCGCCAGGAGGCGCTTCAAAACAGCGTCACCCCCGCCTCGCGGGACGCGAGCGGGACGCCGGGCGAAGCCCGGGCCAAGGGCGGGCCCGTTTCAGCCCGTTCCAGACTGTGCAGGACTGGACTGGGCCACGGTATTTCCATTTATTGTCATATATTACCTGTTTTAGTACTATATTGCTGAATACTACTTCTGCATTAGCCCCAATACACATCTGAACTTCTGTACTATTTGGATTCCATCTAACAATGAATAAACGGACCAGAAGTAAAAAGACCTCTAGCCTAACTGACATCACCGGCCCACTAGACTTATTCATCACCAAGACTCATGAGGTCATAGACAATAGTATTCAGATTCTACAACGCAGGGTATCCCATGAACTGGAGGTTGCAAGAAGGTCGTCCATGGGGCCCCTGGCCTCTGCACAAACTCCTCAAAAGGGTCCAACCGCCTCCCTGCTTAAGCAGGTTGACAATATGAGTGTACAAATTCATACTGTACCAAATAGTGTTGACCTATCCGCTACCCAACTTTCTTTGGGGTCCAATTCCTCTGAGGATCTGGAAATGACACCGGACCTACAATTCTCCCAAAATACACAGGAAAATGAAGATATTGTAGATCTTGACCCCACAGGTAATGGGGAAGGGGCTATAGCAAAGAAGCCAACCACAATCATGGAAAATGCCCCACTTGAGGCAGCATCGGCTGCGCAAAACACCAAGACCTCCCGTAAATCTACCACTAACATCATTGTACCTGGCCAACCAACTTCTATTAATAATGGCATTAATTGTACAGTAACACCCCATGTCTCCTGTCCTAGTGAGGCTCTAGGAACACAAACACTGGGCGTTGACATACAGAGACCATGCTCTGCCTGTATAACATTACACGACTTCATCACAAGCAGTCTGGGGCAACTGCTAAAACACCACCTGCTACCCCTAGAGAAGAGCATTATGATTATAGAGAAACAACTAGCTAAATTAAATGCTCCAGCATTTAAGCAAAATACACTAGGCACGCTTGCTAAGGGTCCTGGAACTGTAAATAATACAAATTCGAAGGCCCAACGTCCAACTGCATCAGGCATTCAGCCTAAGCCACAACCACCCAAAAAAGCCGTAAATCCAGAAGCTCAAAAATCTAATAATCATAATATACAATCCACCCCACATCCTGTGACAGTAGAAGGGCCGGGGAAACAAAAAGGCCCTACTGAGAACTCCCAAAAAACTCCGGCTTTGGCGGAGTCCACTATTCAAACAGTGAAACAAAAGGATACCATATCAACATCTCAAAAAACCCATCCACCACAGCTACAAACAAATGAGAGGAAGGCCCCAAGGTATAGACGCCCGATACATCTCCCGCCTGAAGCTACCCCGTATACTGTTATACTTACAGGGGTCACAGAGCTGGCGGATGACACGGACGAACCCCCCTGGTCCTTACGAAACAAAGTACTACAGTGGTTAAGCCAAAACAGACCCCTCCACCCTCACAATCATGGTAGAATTGTTTCCATGAGGAGAGTGGCCTGGATTGGTGAAACCAAAAAATCCTTAAAGGGCGACTGCATTGTACTCAGTTGCGAGGATCCCGCCACGGCTGAGTACATTTCCTCATGGCCAGCCCTAGAAAAAAGGGGGGGCGTTGATGTACAACGCCTTTCCTTTTTCTATCCCCCTCTGAACATCCCTAATTATGGTGATCCAAATAGCTGGGAGGAACCACAGGACTGGACCTGGACGCAGGTCGGGCACTATAATGGGAATAGGAATAGGTTCAGGAATAATAAAAACAACTGGAATGGAGGGTGGGAAAATCACCCCTGGCCACCGAGAAGAGAGATTGCATACCCTGATTACTGGAGGGGGTTTCCCACGAGGAACAGGTATGACTGCTTGGATATGGTCGATTGACCAATAATGACAACAAATTCTAAATCGACAAATCCAGGCACTCCTGTAGATACCCCTATTAGCGAGAAGCAGACTGTCATTTCTAACAGACCATCAGTAGGGCATACGCCTGATCCTCCTTCACAGAACATACTTTGTACCCCCACAACCCCACAGATTCCCATTCAAATACATAGGGAGCAAGGATTAAATCTGGAGGGCATAGAGAGTCCAATCCCTCAGGTAGCGGCAATAGAATCCATCAGACACAAACTAAATTTGAAAATTACATCCTGGAATATAGCGGGGCTGAGCAACAAGGTAGGGGCCTACCCGCTCTTATCATTCATGGCAAAACAGGATATAATATGTTTGCAGGAATGCTGGGACCGGGAGGAAACACATATTGAGGGCTTCAGCACTCACTATATCCCGGCAACACAGGGAAATCGAGGCAGAGGGTCGGGGGGTCTTTGCATCTTTACTTCCAATCTGTGTAACATAAAACTATCTACACACCTGCCGAGTGGTTCCAATATAGAGGTAGCTAGATCCCTGCAAGGACTTCTAATTAAAGTAAGGGGCTGGTCCCTCTTTCTGGTAAATATATACATAAATGTGCCCAAAACCGAGCCGAAAGCCTTAATAGCGGAGCTGAATACAATGCTCACGATGGGGGACCAGAACGCAGACTGCATTATGATAGCAGGAGACTTTAATTGCCACCTGTGCCCCTATAGTGCCACAAAAAATTGTGGAATCTATAACTTAAGAGGGGATCCCACCACACATTTCGAACACTCGATTATTGGGAATATGCTTAATCAATTAATGCATGACTGGGACATGGGGTTCGCTAATGAACTCTGTGAGCCTCAAGTAGCTTTCCAGACAACATTCTTTGGGTGGGGGCAAGGCACCACAATTGATTACATCCTAGTGACCAATAAGAATCAGGGATGCCTGGTGGGCTTTAACATGGAAGATTTGGCATTAAGTGACCATTTCCCAATAAGCACTACAATCGTGATTGACAAAGATGAGTCCCCTGAGCTAAGCATACCAAGCATCCTTCACGGCCGATCGGTCTCTCGCAAGAAAAAATGGCTACGCTATAAAATGGGGGAAAATTGATGGTACAACTTTTCTAAAAGACCTAGTGCAGAAAGAAATGGACCAATTCATGGTCTGCCTAGAATCCAACACCACTCCCCAGCAAATTATAGCGGCATATGGGAATATTGTCGCCACTATAAACGATAAACTTACAAAAAAATTAAAAAGAGACATAGCAAAGAGAGAATATGGCTGGTTTAACTCCGCCTGTTCTAAAGCTCACAAAGACCTATTACAGGCTCTAAAGACACTTCCCAAGGATAATAATGCCATTAGGCTAGCCAGACGTGTCTATAAGCACACGCTACATCAAAGACAAGATGAACTTAAAAACCAGGCTTGGGAAGCTTTAGTAAAGGCAAGCTCCATAAGGGACAACGTCTCTTTTTGGAAGGAAATCAATGCCCCTTTCTTCTCCCAGGACAACAGGACAGATTCGATGGAGGTAGCAATACCGGAAGATTCCTGGATTGACTACTTTTCCTCCTTATACAAAAAAGAGGCATTAAACATGACTCTAGAATATAACATCTATAATAGCAACCAAGATAACTTCCCACTAAACACTGTTTTTTCCCCTGCGGAGGTTGAATTAGCAATCTCGCAAAGCGCAAACTTAAAAGCCCCAGGCCCAGATGGAGTCCCCATTGACTTATTTAAAGTCAATGCAGAAATGTGGGCTCCATTACTAGCAAATGCATTAAATGCGTACAGCACATTGGGATTCCCTGATTCATGGCATGAGGCCATAATCATCCCAATATTCAAAAAGGGGAATAGACAGGACCCAAAATGCTACCGCCCTATCTCCCTGCTGGATACATTAATGAAGGTGGCAGGTAGAATTCTACTAACCAAACTACAAACTTGGTCTAAGGATAAAGGGATTCTCTCAAAATTGCAGTACGGCTTCAAAGCTGGAGTTGGCACTGTAGAGCAGGGTCTCAATTTAAATCTAATAATAAATAAGTATGTTAATAAGAAGCAAGGGAACCTCTACCTCACTTTTGTCGATCTATCCTCGGCATTTGATTGCCTTGACCACGCTGTGCTGTGGAATACCTTGGCAAAGATGGGAATAGATAAAAATATCTTACACTTCATACAGGAACTATACAGGGATGCGGGCGCAGCGGTTAGGTATGGCAAAAATGGAGAGCGAACAAAAAAATTCCCTATAGCAAAGGGTGTTCGTCAGGGTTGCATCCTCGCCCCTTTTCTTTTTAACTTATATATCAACGAGATAGCAAATGTTTTAAACGACCTCAGAGTTGATTATCCCAAAATAAATGGTACCTCAGTATCTTTATTATTGTATGCTGACGATGCTGTGATCATGGCCCGCACACAGCTAGGCCTCCAGAAAGCCATAACTGGTTTTTCATCTTTTATGTCTATAAGAGGCCTAAAAATAAATGAAGGAAAAACATTTACAATGTCATGCTCCCTGCGAAAAAACACACCAAATTGTAAAATCTTCATAAATAGTAGCAAGATAGCAATGACTAAAACCTTCTCTTACCTAGGAATTATATTCAATAATAAGGGAACATGGGCACCAGCTATAACCTCCAGAAATTTAGCTTTTGCCCGTACAATAGGCGCCCTTAAACACTTTGCCAAGAGATTGGGCAGGAAACCCGTGCATATATTACTTAAGATATATGCTGCCAAATGCGTGTCCACCGCTGTATATGGGGCAGGCATATGGGGCATAGCAGATAGCACTCAGATTCAAACAGTGGAAAATGCCTTCCTTAGATATTTACTCTCAGTCCCTCGTTCCACGTCTACCACTGTGTGCCATAATGAACTAGATAGAATCCATATCATAGATCTTATAAAAGTAGCACCAGTAATGCTGTGGTATAAGATTTGGACATGTGAGGACACAGGGTTTAATAGGGAAGTAATTACTGATTGTTTAAACTATCCGGTATCTACCAAACAACCATGGTTAGCGTATGTGAAAAAGTTCCTTTTCTCCATCGGCAAACCAGATCTTTACATAAACCCTATAACTTGCACACAAATATCAAAAAAATCTTTAAAAACGGCGTGTTTAGATTTACTGGCGGAACGAAGATGGTATCTAGATGGGCACAAATCCACCATAGTAGCCCACCGTAATATCCTATATGGCACGGGAATCCACGCCTACTTAGCACCAACTTACTCGTGTTTTCATAGAATGCTCCTGACTCGAATGAGGACGGAGTCGTTCTATAGGCTTGTATCTTTTCCCATTACAAACATCTGGTCGGCAAACATGGAAAAGTGCCCATGTGATGAGACATCTAGACAGTCAAATATACATTGTATACTGTTTTGTAAGCATTATGAATGGGGGAGGAAAAGATACTTGATACCACTCTTAAAGTCATGGGGGGTGAGAACCTGTAAGATTGCATTGCTTAGACTATATATGCTGCAAGACGAAATTACTATAGTGACAATGATAAAATTCCTTACGTTTATCGTAAAATGTAGGGGGTCTATGGGCAATGTATAGGACCTCGTGGATAATCTATAAAACTGAAAAAATCCGTATTATAGTGTTCCTCATAAACACCGTATAATACGTATACAGCAGCAGACTGTATGAATACCGAGAGTCCTGTAAATGAATTTTAAATGAATTTGTTGCATTTTTTCATTTTATCTAGATGATGTTTTTTAATACGACATTTTTTATGAGAAAGAGATGTATATAGTATTTGTATTTTTTTTGTATGTCATGCTTTTATGGTTTTTCTGACAAAACACCGAATAAAGCTATCTTGAATTGAAAAAAAAAAATTGAAACGTGTATTAAATATTTTCCACCTGATTGCACAAACTAGACATCCAACCTAGAGGCCACATTTGCAATCCAGAACATACGGGTGTTCTAGTAACATTGAGATGGAGTAATACTTTATTAATGTACACTGGGTTTTTGTTTTTAAAGCGCTGCAAAACTCTATGCAGCAGTTAAAGTTTATTAATATTTCAAGACCTACACTAAAGGTCAGGAAATAATACAATAAACAGCAATAAAATAGGATTAACTATGTGTTCAGAAGGATTTTTAAAAATGCAATACTAGGCAGAAGAGATGTTTGAGGCTGTGATATAGTCCAAAGCTTCTTTTGCAGTCTCCAATTTTTTTTTTTTTTTTTTTTAACATTCTTGAGAAACCATACACGTACTGTATGGAGGATGTGACCGAGACAACCTATTTCAAAGACTGAATACTACTGTGACGTCCAGAAAAGATAAAATCATTAAATGTGTTACCCTACAATCTGGCTGAATCATGTTTTTTTTTTTTTTTTAAAACCTTTATTAAGCAATGCAAGTTATTACATGTGCAGGCCCACAACCACAGGGGCCGGCCGCAAAGGAAGCAAAGAAACCAGAAGTCGAACAACAATTAAGTAAAGGAGAAGCTGTACGACTACCACACGTGGTCATGGGCACCCCAGAGCAAAAGGATAAATCAGGTTTTCGTTTTTTAGTTATGATGAAGAAGTAGCGGCGGCTATCTCAAAGGCGTCACACCATCCCGTTTAAGAACAGGAGATGAGGGGGGACGGACCCCGCAAAGCAATCAATATCAGGTGAAAACTCACACAGTTATGCAACAATACGGTCACCGAGGCAGCGACAGAGCTACAGGCAATACGGCAGCAAGTAGTGTAGCAGAGCACCATCCCATGAACCCACCCTCTAAGGATAGAAAGGCATAGGCAAGTGGAAACGCCTGATAGAAAAAGGAGAGGAAGTAAAAGAGACCGCCAGCCCTACTGGAGAGATAGAGTACCCTCCCAAGAACAGACAGAAAAGAAAGAGAAAGGGACCATAGAACAAAATAAACTAAAACAACAAACCCCCCCGCACCCACCACCCTGCACACCTGTAATGGCTACGGCCAACCCCACTAACAGCGTGCCTGTCGCCCAGGAACTGCCCCACAGAAGGGAAAAATATAAAGAGGAGGAGGAGAGCGACAAACACACTCCCGGACTCTCTTACCCCCCACCATTGGCGATCTCCCCAAAGCATATCAGCCAACCTTTAAAAGTGGAAAGCAAGCGGTAAGCTGGGGAAGACATCAACCAAGTCCAACCACCACCCGGAAGGAGCCCAGGCGTGATCAAATCTGCATCAAAACACATGGCGCCCAAGTGACAATAAGTTCGAGAGAAAGAATACAGCAGTCCAGTCGAAGCAATGGTGACGTGTTAAAGCCGGATACCAGATGAAGTCAGCCTTGGCCAGTGCGACTCCGCGCAAAGCCCCATGTCCTCCGAAGCACAATAGGCAGGAAACAGTCAAAATGGCGGAGCCCACAGAACCAGCAGGACAAGATGGAAAGGAAAGACCGACTTCTCCAAGAGTCCAGGAAGGGCTAATTTGCAGCGAGGGTCCGCCGGACGGGAAGCACACAGGGAAGACCATTGATAACAATGGGTGCAGAGTAACTCAGGGCAAAAGAATCCAAATGAGCCAAGGCAGGGCGCCGGTCGGGAAGCTCAAAGCGATGGGTCAAGTCCTCCACCGGTATCAAGGGATGTTGTTCACTTGTCGCAGGGTCGTCGTCCGGTCCTAGGCGAATGTTTTCCAGCTTTTTCGCGAGCCGGTCATACGTGACGGTAAACTGGGTACGGAGCGCCCCTATGGCGGCCATGATGGACCTCAACAATGGTGCGCCATCCGCCCGCTCCATCCCCCGGGCCACAGGGACAAAGCGGGACTCGAGCCCCGGGATCACTACCAAGGCTCTAGGCACACATAAGGCAGACGTAGACTGCGGGCACGCTCTTCATCGGCAGACACTGCACCTTCTTCAGCCGCGGGGGATAGCCCTCCGACCTCGTCCCCCCAGCAAGGTCTCCGGGCGGCGTCCCCAGACCGCGGCTCAGGATGATCGCCGTCCGTCACGATAATATATCTTCGTCGCCTATTAAAGACTGGATTGCGATGCAGAGTCTCAAAATCCAAAGTCGCAGGACCGGACCGGACCCCGGACTCACAGCCGCCGTTAATCAATGGCAATCCGGGTGAACAGGAAATCGAGGTCCCGGCGGCAGTCCCGAAATAGGCCCAGGAGGAAACACGACAGAACTTTGTCACCAAAGCAGCTAGAAAGACCGGGTTCGCACCAATGGTGTCAGGCAGACTTCATACACCCAGGCGCCCGGTGGTGGAACAGGATGAACAGCAGGATATATCGACCGCCGGTGGAGGTCGGCGGAGCCGGGAGCTTACGCGGCCATCTTGGATCGTTGCGTAGCTCCTCCCCCTGGCTGAATCATTTTAATGGCAAATTCCAACTCCTTAAAATCCACACAAAAAGTTGCAGTGAGTGATCTTGAAAAGTAGATAAATGCCACAGTTTTATTTTAAACTAGGAGATTCAGTTATTCTTCTATATCGTTTATGGTTCATACAATAAGCAACATCAGATAAAACTAGCTTTTGCCACGGTATTCTTAAATTCCAATTTGTAAAGCAGTATTGTCGAATCAGGTTAGAATGAGTAAAATGTTAACTGTCTAATGGAAATTTTAAAGGTTTCGACAATCTAATCTAGTCCTGTTCTAGTTGAAAGTGCATACCCAACATGATCTCCAAAAGAATGAGTAGCATATATACAAATAAAAAATGTGCAGCTTATAATTTACCCCAGAGGCTTTCAAAAATGGACTTATTGCAACAGGTTCTAAATGCAAATCTTGCTTAGGGAAACTTTTTGGTAGGGTCATCAGTCTTAGATGACTAAGCAATGTTATAATGTTACAAGAATAATAAAGCAATAGCTCATTTTAACCACATGACCCATAGTAAAGAAATTAGACCGCCTCAATAGGTGGATATATATAACAGCTAAGCTGTCGCCTTTTGGCAAATTACTGAATCTTTTTTTTTTAAAACCCTTTATTTTTCAATTTTAGAATGAATAACAAGCATTTGCAATGCAATAGGTCTCACATTATTGAAGTTTGATCTATTGGCATTGCTAATAATAATGCAACGCCAATAGCTCAAACATTCAGTAATGCGAGACCCATGCATTGCATATAAGAGCAGCACCGCCGTGCATAGCTCAGGAAGCATGGTGGAGGACTTAAAACCACACAGCGATACTGAAGCACCGTTTTCCTGTCCTATCTAACAAGCTACTCACTAAACACTAATTTTTAGCCTCTATAAACCACAGACTCCCTTTCACTAGGTTATTCGCAGCATGCTGTGTGCTTCTTAGTGTTTTACGAAATAATTACCTTGTTTCGCCACATTTTCAGCAGATTTGAAGTGATATGTGCTTTTTGAGTTAAATGTATGTCAGTAAACATGTAGTCCCACTTTAAGTATGAATGTGCCACGAGGCAGGATCATACACTTGGCCAAATTTAGGCCAACTATTTATTAAAAGCGTAATCACGAAGAAACAACGGCATCTACTTATTTCCAAACATCTCTTGGCGACTAAAACCATGATGGGACTGCTTGAGCGATGTGAATGGGTGGAAGAAAATCATAGGACCTGGAGAAAGTCAGTGGAAGTAAAAACAGTAGTTTTTGATGTAAGCAGGAAGTAAACAAACACACATCTCAACAGGCAGTTGAAACGCGGACACTTACAAAGCTGCCGGTTTGGGGGGGGGGGGGATGGGGGGGCGGGGGTGTTGCTCTCTCTTGCTTGGCCTATGACAGTCAGTGACCAGTGTGCTTGGTGAGACGTTTCCCTTACCGCCTCTCTCGGCATTTACAGCAGACTCCACAGAATCCACACAAACCTCTATGAGAAAGCCATTAACCTCCGAGGCTGACCGGAAGGTGAGCCATGGTGCGATCCTGACGAGGCTGTCCAGGCACCCTAGATGAGAAAGCCATTAACCTCCGAGGCTGACCGGGAGGTGAGCCATGGTGCGATCCTGACTAGGCTGTCCAGGCGCCCTCGATGAGAAGGCCATTAATCTCGGAGGCGAGCCGTGGTGCGATCCTGACGAGGCTGTCCAGGCGCCCTCGCTTGCAAAAATTAAAGCGCGGGGGACGCAAGAAGAGACGGGCATGTTCACAGCGCATGTCTCCAAAACTGTGCCGTCACAGCCATTTTCTCCAATGTGATTTGCAAGCTCGTGCACCTCTCCTGTCCCACTTCGCTAAGCTGCCCGGCGACAATAAGTCTTGCTTACGGAGCAGCGCGTGGCGCTGCATCGGTAGGCGAGACCTAAAAACCAATATAGGCACTTGATGTCAAACATTGTGTTTGTTTGAGATCCACGACAAAATGCAAAGATATATAAACAGTACATGATCACTGTCCACTATACCAGTTATCTAACAACCAGCTTGTAATATAAACTTCAGAATATCAACACGCATCCTCTAACATCCGAGACATGCTGATCACTTAGGTGCATCTCAGGGTTTAAGAACGTGCAACATAACTCCCTCAAGTACTAAGATCCTCTTCTAACTTCTCATCACTCCTGCTAGTCTTCATATGGACCTCTTCCGCCAGAGACCACGTACGCACATCCCTCATCCATTCATCCTGAGAGGGGGAACGCTTCCCCATCCAAGTTACTGCCACCCTGTGCTTTGCAAGGAGGAGTAACAATAGTTTATACTAATTCTTACGCCTCTTGGGCTTCATACCATATCCGAGTAAACAGTGCAGCAGGTTTGTCAGTACTCTAAATCCTGTACCCCTTTTCACCAACTCCACCACCCGGTTCCGGAATCGATGTACCTCAGGCAGCCCCAGGCCAGATATAGAAAATCTGCATGAGAATATAAAATAGAATGCGTGGACTTGTGATGGTGGGTGTGTGAACATCTGATGGGTGATGTGTAGGCATCTTATGCTGATTTTACGAGTGTTTGAGGTCATCTGATGAGTGTGCGTTTCCATCGTATGGTTGGTGTCTGAAGGCATTTGCAGAAGGGCGTTTAACCAACAGATGAAACGTATGTGGGAGTGACTCGTAATAGCTGCCTGCGTATTTGATGGCATTGTGGGGGGGGGGGGCCTGATAGTGAGGATGTGCATCTGATGTATGTGGATGTTTGATAGGTGTGTGGGTGTTCAATAGTCTGTGTGGACATCTAACAGTCTGAGAATGGGCATTTAATGTTGTGAGTTTGTGTGGGCATCGGATGGTGTTTGTGTGAAAGTGGGGGAATCTGAAGTTGTGTCATTGGGTATCTAATAGTGTATATGTTCAGAGGCTAGTTTGCTGATGATTCTGTTGTCTGCTAATGGCGGTGTTAGAAAGTATGTTTGTTCATCTGATGGTGGATGTTTTTGGCCTCTGATGGTGGGTATTAAGGGCAGTGACAGAGGGTGTAAGGGGGGATATGATGATTTGGGGAGTGTTCACTGGTGCATGTGCCCAACTTATTGTACGAATGAGTTTGTACAGGTATCCAATGGTGTGCATGTGTGTTTGATGGTGCGTGTTAGGCCGTCTCTTGGGAGAGGATTGTGTGGCAGTCTTCTGGAGCATGAATAGGCATCTTATGGTGGGGTGTGGCTGTCTGAAAATGGTTTTATGATAATTTTTATCATGGGAGTGTGTGCATCTGATGTAATGTCTGAGCCTGTGATAGTTATAATCTGGGTGTCTACTGGTAAATATGTCTATTTTTGATGATGGGTGTTTGGCTACTGGCTAATTGTTGCAAGGGTGTCCAATGCAAGGTAGGAATAAGCGTGAATTGGGCAGGGCACCTGCTGAAAAGTGAATTGGTTTCTGAATATTAGTAATGGTGTTGGATGGGGCATTTGTGATCAATACGTATAAATTAAATTTTGCTTCCAAAAGTGAAGCATCAGCAAACCTTTTAAAATCTCTCTGATGCACGTCAGATATTTCCTACCATTATCCTGCTGCCCATCCAATTCGCCCAAAAGTGAGTTGGCAGTTGACTTTTTGTCCACCCTGCCTAGCCAAAGGGAAAGAGTATTGTGCACCTCTGATCTGTCACAATCCTCTGGGGCCCAACACAGGCTGAAGGCCATGGCATAGAGGAGTGTGGCTGCTCACACCTCTGACAGTTCCATATTCTCAATTGTGGGACAAATTGGCTAATGGGGGCAAAATGTAACATTAGTAATGATGCTATTTTGTCAGGATTGCCCATCTTTTTATACAGACTGTTTTTCAAATATGTACCACCGCTAACCCCCTGAGGTGTACAAATGTACGTACATTTTATTTCAGCTACACTGGCTAACCCCTATAACAGTATATTTTACAAACTTTATTTGACTGATCAGCAAATGTATCTAGCAGCTAGATTCAAACTCTGTGGATCTGGAGTCAGGATACTATCCATCCTGAAATGTTACCACTCTGCACTATTTACCCAAGCTGGTTCTGAAGATGCATCTGAGACCTATTGTCTAGCCTTCTTCGGTTGACTCATGTCATATCTCAGCAAAGACACATTTCGTTAAGAAAATCTTCATTAAATGATTAAGTTCTTTGTTCGAAGTATGACATTTTTTTCTCTGCCCGATTCCTAGACCCCTGCATGATAAACTGTACTTTGTACATTGGTACACTTATATCCCTTCTTTATTTTTCCATTTTATTATGGGATTTTTTGTATGCTTTGATATTGTAGTGGTAAGGTCCGAGAGTTAGGGTGGCGCCTAAGTTCTCTTTGTGTCGTCATCTCGGCACGTAAGACGCCAGTGACTGACGCGGAGCCACAGGACGCCACCAACTGACGCACAGGGGTACTGTTAAGCAAAAACTTTTCGGATCCAGTCTTACGCCTGGGGATATTCTAAGGTAAGGAATCTATCACTAACGTGTCTCTTTCAGATTTGTGAATTGCATTCATTTGTACAAACCTTTAAATACAAGAAGAAACACTGTTTTAAATTGTAAAGCCCTCCTAAGTATGAATTTTCTGCATTTCACTATTGTATTTTTTTGTTTCTGCCCATTTAATCTCGTTCTGTTTTTCAACTTCCCTCTATATATTTCAGTCAAAGCAAAAGTGCACACTACTTCCTTATTTCCTGCCATTAACTACAATCGCTGAAGGTCTACAGAGACCTTTTAATGTCTTCATGATTGCACTTGCCTCCTTGAAGGATTCTGGAGACAAATACCTTAATAGTTGCAAGGCAATTAGCATTGCTAAGTCCACAAAGTTTACCAACTTTTCAGGTCGGTCATGAGCAGGAATTGGGTGGGTTCCCAAAGATGCAGAAACTGATGTGGTGACTATTATCAAGAAGCAAAAATCTTTTGTTAAACAAATAAGTATTTGCAAAACACAATGATCAATCACACTAGGCGTTTCAAAGTACTGGTCTCTTCAGTCAGAGATCCCATTTATGAACAAAACATGCTTTTGGCTACGCAAATGAGAGTTGTGACTTACGATGGAACATGAGGGTATTGGTCTGACCACTTTTGACATGCAATTCCTTTTCGGGTCATGCTAATAGTCCCTCGATAAAGCTCGCCGTGTCCATGGTAACAAACTGATGGAGCAAAACAAAGAATATAATTTTTAGATGAAAGTGGCATAATGGTTTGTTACATAACTTGATAGAAATTATCTCTTGACACCACATATATATATTTCTCTCTCTGTCACAATGTCTTATTAACTAAACAAAGGTCAGTATATATGACCCAGGCAACACCGCTTGTTTAGCTGGAAGGGGGTGGGCGCACACAGCCTTACACTCCAGCACTCAGTTTGCCCCGATGCATCATAATAAATGGAGTGCATGATAACACTTTCTTCGGTGTCAGGCATTAGTTTTTCACCCTTGTTGGTGCAGCCAGTGCTGTGTATCTCTCGACTAGTGCTACAGGACAATTGTCCTTCAGTAGAGTGCAAAAACAACAGTTGATGGACAGAATGCAGAACAATGTCATACCACACCACTGGAGTCAAGCTATCCTGGCTGAAGACGGCTGATAGCCAGAAACCGGTCCTAAAATGCTTGATTTCGGTCCAGGGAAGACATGGCTTGGCAGTTCAGCCTGGACTGTTCCCATGAGGCACAGGGTCAAGGCTGATTTGCATTTGGCCATGTCTGAATTGGGGTGGAGTGGTGAGCAAAAAAACGATATATTTAGGCCCAGATCTCTGTACTGGGGTGAATGTATGACATAGTTCTGTATTCTGTCCATCAATTGTTGTTTTTGCTTCTTCAGTAGAGAGCAACACTTTTTTGGGGGGTGCTGGAGATGCTGCCCAAAGTCTTCTCCGGTCTCAGTACTGGTCGCTGGGCGCAGAGACATCAAACAGAGCTCGTCAGCTCGTTACCTCAACGAGAAGAGGGTGGGCGCACACTGCCTCACACTCTAGCACTCAGTTTGCCCCGATGCATCATAATAAATGCAGAGCATGATAACGCTTTCTTCGGTGTCAGGCTTTAGTTTTTCACCCTTGTTGGTGCAGCCAGTGCTGTGTATCTCTTGACACGTGTCTAGAGATATACAGCAATGTCTGCACCAACTTTGGTGAAAAACTCCAGCTACTTTTGAAGTAAGTTTGAACTGTGTACTGCATTTACCAGGATGCAAAGGGGCGAACTGTGCTGGGGCTGTGAGGCAGTGTGCTCCCAACTTCCATACCGTTTGTTTAGCTGCACACTTGTCAGAATCCTATGCCAAAATCCTCATAAAATTGGTACTCTTAGGAGAAACTTCCTATTCCAAGCAGCTCATTGGAACAAAAAAATGACAGCAGGTCTTTGATCCTAGGTGCTCTGATATAAAAATGATTCTACAAATTCAAGAATGATGGAGCTTCTGAGGGACCCTTGGTTCACCTCACTTACAAACATATAAAAAACATAGAAGTGCAGAGAGCTTTCCCTACAGGAGAGTATGTGAGTGTATCTGGGCATCAGGTCTCATGTCTGTGTATGAATATGTAGTGTTGTGCTCCTGGAACACCCTGGGGGGTGCCACAGCCTGTGTGTCCAGAAGGGTAGATGGATACTGTAACTTCTCTGAGTGCCTGTTTGATATGCATAGGGAAATTCAAGGTGAGAAGGTGTGCCCACATTAGTCTGACTAATAACATAACTCCTTGAGAGTGGCAGTGGTGAGTCAGATGTGCAAGTCTACAGGATGGCCCTTTCTGGGAGAGGGGTCTGAACTCTATGGGGAATGGGAACTGAAAGGATCATCCTTATGATGACTCGAACCCTAGGCGGAGCGGTTTCTCTATATGTGCTGGGTCCTAAGACCTGCTCTGCCATTGCAGAGAACGCAGGAGACACGTTTCTGTTTTGCTTACTATACAACAAATGCGGAGTGAGTGGTTCTAATGGTGAGACTTAGGGACTACTCTCACCAAAGAAATACAAATGTGCTGTGGAACCTGCTCTGACTTTAAAGCACAAGTTACTACTTGCTATCTGTAAGAGACATTAGTTAGTGATAGATTTCTTACCTTAGACTATCCCCAGGCGTCAGACTGGATCCGGAAAGTTTTTCGTCAGCAGTACCCCTGCGCGTCAGTATGTGGCGTCATGCAGTTCTGCATCCATTGCTGCGTCGTAGGCGCCGAGATGACATCACGGAGACTACTTAGGTGCAACCCATGTGCGCTGACGTCAGTTCTGTATACGGCTATCCACGCCAGGAACGCAGAGCCATGCAAGAAACTGACCACTGGTGCCATGAAACTAGGGCCCTGAAAGGGATGACACCTTAACCCTAGGAATCAGTTCGCAGAATGGGGAGGATGGGTAGGGTGGTAAGGAATCTATCACTAACTAATGTCTCTTACAGATATATCGTTACACAAGTAGTAACTTGTGCATCTGAAAAAGACATGTTAGTGATAGATTCCTTACCTTAGAAAAAAATACCCCAGCAATACCAACCCAGGTGGTGGGTCTGCGAACAAGATTGCACCAGAAAGTCACGGGGAACAAAACGGCTAAAGAAGCAGTCTCTCCGGACTTGACTGTCAAGGCAATATTGTTTGGTAAACGTGTGCAGCGAGGCCCACGTAGCTGCCTGACAAATGTCCTGCAAGGGAACGCTGGGTCCCAAGGCAGTAGTGGCTGCTGTTGCCCTTGTAGAATGGGCACGCAGCCCCACTAGAGGCTCCTTCTTAGGCAACGAGTAATAAGCTTTGATGCACAGAACGACCCACCGAGAGATGGTTCGTTTGTGCATGGCCTGACCTTTTTTGGCGCCCAGGTAGCAAACAAAGAGTTGGTCATCCACCTGGAACTGTTGTGTGTGGTTCAGATAGAACGAGAGCGCACGTTTTGGGTCCAGGCGGTGGAGCTTCTCTTTCTCTTTTGAAGGATGCGGAGGCGGAAAGAAGGTGGGCAAAGTGATGGTCTGCCCGATGTGCAAGGGTGTGACAACCTTTGGCAAGGAAGAAGGACGAGCTTTGTCCGGAGGAACAGAACGAAAAGGGGGTTTAGAAGAAAGAGCCTGGAGCTCACTCACTCTTCTGGCAGAGGTGATAGCTACCAGGAAAGCCGTCTTTAGAGTGAGAAGACGTAAGGGACAGTTATGAAGGGGCGAAAAGGAAGCGCACATCAGATAGGTCAAGACAAGATTTAAGTCCCATTGAGGCATTATGAAAGGTACGGACGCAACCTGTGTGTGTAATCCCTTTGAGGAAACGATTAACAACCGGTGACTTAAAAAGAGAAGGCTGATCTGGAAGCCGTAGAAAGGCAGAGATGGCCGAAAGATAACCTGTGATAATGCCCAGAGCTGAGCCCTGCTGGCCCAAAGAGAGAAGGAACAGAAGGACCTCAGAAAGAGGGGCAGAAAGGGGATCCACAGCCTTTGCTGTGCACCATGCCACAAATTTGTTCCACCTGCAGGCGTACACCGTCTAAGTGAAGGGACGCCTGGCTCCCAGAATGACATCAGTGACTTCGGGAGGAAAGTCGAAAGCTGTTAACCGTCGCCGCTCAATCTCCACGCATGGAGGTGGAGGTTGGACAGGTTCGGGTGGAGGACCGTTCCCTGCTGCTGCGACAGAAGATCCTCCCGAAGTGGCAGTCAGATCCGGGGTCGATTGCCATGCTGAGTAGCTCAGGATACCAGTATCTTCGTGCCCAATCCGGACCCACAAGGATGACTTGGGCCCGATCAAGCCGAATCTTCTTCAGCACTCTGGGCAGAAGTAGTATAGGCTGAAAGGCGTACAACAGACCGCAGCTCCACTTGTTACAAAAAGCATCGCCAAGCGAGTGCCGCCCTGGAAATTCCAGGGCGCAGAACTGATGACATTCCGCGCTCTCTTCGGTGGCGAATAGATCTAACCAAGGATAAACTCCAGATAATTTGATAATGCGATTGCATATATGTCAAATAACTGCAGAAAGAGACCTTGCGCCACGTCCGAGTTGAGACGCCATTCATGATCCAACATGCACCGGCGGCTGATTCCGTCCGCCGTGATGTTCAGAGAACCTGCCAGGTGTTGACCCATCAAGGTAATGCCTAGATGTTCCAGCCATATCCAGAGGCGCAGAGCCTAATGACATAGGGTCCACAGATGTGAAAATATGCGTCCTGCAAGTCCAACGCTACCATCCAGTCGCCAGGGTCGAGAGCAGCCAAGACCTGAGCCTTAGTCAACATCTTGAAGTTCTCCTTCCGGAGGAAGCGATTGACGTTCCTGAGGTCCAAGATGTGGTAGGCCCTCTTTCTCCTTCTTGGGGCGCAGAAAGTAGTGGGAATAACAACCACTTCCTACTTCTGACCCAGGAACGCGCACAATGGCCCCCTTGGCCAAGAGGGCTGTGACTTTCTGTTGGAGAAGCGCAAAGGGTCAGAGGAGAGGTCAGAGCCACCTGCATCCTCCGACTCTTCCGCCCACTCCTGTACCGACTCGCACTGCAGTGAAAGAGGGTCCTCCGACCCCTCCCAGTCCCCCCCTCCTCCACTGCCCATGGCACAGGCTGCTGCGGCAGGGGATGGAAAGGGGAATATAAATGGTCCAACGGTGCCAGGAATGGCGCCGGTCGGTGCTGATCCGGCTCCATGTCGTAATTAGGGTCCCAACCTGGAGCAAAATTGCCCGGAAAGCCGGGCAAGGGTGGAGGTGGAACTAACAGAACCCATTGCGGCGCCAGAAACGGAATCGCGGGAGGCGGCAGAGCCGTCGCAGGAGAACCTTGCAAAAAGAACAATTGATGACCAGAATGCAGAACAATGTCATACTTCACCCCAGTACAGAAATATGGTCCTAAATCCATTGTTGTTTTGCTCACCATGCCAATCTAGTTCGGACCCCGCCATATGCAAATCAGTCATGACCCTTCACCCAATGGGAACAGTCCAGCCCGAAACTGCCAGGTCAGGTCCTCTCTGGACTGGAAACAAACATTCTAGGACCGGTTTTGGTCTTTCAGCCCTCATCAGCCAGGATAGCTTGCTTCCAGTGGCATGGAGAGCACAGGACCCACGTCTAGGCATACCCGTCTCACTCGGGGTGACAAATGCAAAAAGAACAATTGATGGACAGAATGCAGGACAATCATACATTCACCCCAGTACAGAGATCTGGGCCTAAATCCATCGATTTTTGCTCACCATGCCATTCCAGTTTGGACTCCGCCATATGCAAATCAGTCTTGACCCTGCACCCAATGGGAACAGTCCAGCCCGAACTGCCTCACAGTCCAGTCCTCTCTGGACTGGAAACAAGCATCCTAGAAACGGTTTCAGATTTCAGCCCTCGTCAGGCAGACTCCAGTGGCATGGAAAGCACAGAACCACGTCTAGGCATACCCGTCTCACTCTGGGCGGAGGACCTTGCGGCTCCGGGGCCGGAGACGCCGGCAGAGGACCTTGCAGTGCAGAGGCCAGTGCCACCAGCGGGGCAGGTAGCAGAGCCTGCGGCAAGGGCGGGTCCTCATCTAGTACCGCGGGCCCCAAGGCGCATCAGCGGGAGCCCGAGACCTGAAAAGGCAGTCCAGGCAGCAAGAAAATCTTGCACCTGGATTCGCTGATGGACCTGGATAAGGTGGGTAGGCTGTGGGACTCACAGGCTCCAACGTAGCCGTGGGGGAGGTATCCCCGGCCCCCTCGTCCACTTCCAGAGACCGACGGGGGGACGTCGGAGAGCATGAATGCTTCTTCGACTTATTCTTATGAAGTCTCTTACCCGATTCGGAGTGTGAAGACTTCGACCCCGAGGAGCGATGATGATGGCTCTGCGTTTGGTCCCTCGATCGACCCCTGGACCTCGAATGGTGCGGAGACGACTGCCGGGCCTCCAGCAGCTTAAGGGACTGCTCCCGCAAAGCCTTCGGAGCCATGGCCAGACAGTCGGAACATGACCGGGAGTCATGGTCGCGCTCCAGACAGTAGAGACAGATGCCATGGGGGTCAGCCACTGACATCGTACGACGACAGACCCTGCAGGATTTAAACCCAGGCATCACATGGCACTAGGAGTCAAAGACTCAAAAGAGAAGTAGAGACAAAAGTCTCAATAAAGTTAGTCAAAAAGTGACTAGGGTACGCGCTCTAACCGGATCTGCACTTGCTGGAGCGGAAAAAGAAAGAACTGACGTCAGCGCGCATGGTTGGCGCCTAAGTAGTCTCTGTAACGTCATCTCAGCGCCTACGACGCCAGCGAAGCTGCAGGAGTACTGCTGACGAAAAACTTTCCGGATCCAGTCTGACGCCTGGAGATATTCTAAGGTAAGGAATCTACCACTAAGGTGTCTCTTTCAGATTACAGGGTTGTCAACCACCATATTTTGGCAAAGTGGTGAAGCCAGGATGAAATGTCATCTCCTACTGCCATGGCCAAAACAGATCCACTATCCCATGTCTAGCGGCGGAGGTTAGGCTTTTGTCTGCCCACCTCAGTGAATTGCACACCTGGTTGGCGTGGTGTTTGTCAAGGATTGTTTATAGTACTCAATACCTTAACTGAGACTATTAAAGTTTGCAGGTAAGAAATTAAAAGGTTAAACAGATTGTGTGGCCTTAGATTCAATTCATTCCAATTTAATAATCAAGTTACTTCCCATGTACACTTGACGTGTTATCATCAGATGTTGCATCTTCTGGTAACGAAGGCTCTGCTCTATGATCACTTCGATCCTCTTGTCCACTGGTCTCATCTTTGTGGCTTGAGATTCCTAGATCGCACACAGAAACGTTTTCTTTGTGTCCGGGATCTATGACTAGTTCTCGTATTTGATGGAGAACCCTAGACAGTGTAGGGTTTATAAGACCTTGTTGATGCTCTTTCTGCACTCGTTGCTTGTCTTTGCTTTCACAAGACAGTTGTCCAATTAGATGTGTATCCCCGGTCACCAGATGTGTGCAGCAAACCCAGATAGACATTTGATTTTGGGAACACTGATAGTGCGGATTTTGTTCTGAAAGTTAACACCTTGAATTGGTAGTGTGTCTGGTTCACTACAAACCTGAGCAATTGTTTGTGCTTTTTGTTTACTGGTATGTGTAGGTAGGTGCCATTGAGGTATGTGGTTGCCATGTAGTCTGCCTTTCCCTTTCAGAGGAATGCCCTCAGTTGGCTCTGTCATCTTGAATTATCGCCTCTTTATGAACTTGTTTAGTGACCTTAGGTCCAGTATTGGTCTAAACGGCTTGTCAGCATCTGGTACCAGGAAATAGTTTGAGTAAACCACTTTGAGTCTTTGGTTTTGGCGCACTAATTCTGTAGCTTCCTTGCTTAACAATTCTTCCAATTCCTGTTGCAGTCTCTGTTCGTCTACCTTTATCTGCTTTGTCTTTGGAGGGGTCGTTTGAGGTGACTTTGTTAACTATGCAGTACTCATATTTCATGCTATCTAGTATCCATTTGTCAGAGGTGATCCATTTCCATCACTCCAGGAACCCTCCAATCCTTCCTCCTACTGGTGACATGTGTTGGAGGGTTCCTTCTGGGCAGTCACTTGGTAGTGTGGTTCCCCCTTGCGGGGTACCCTTTCTTCCGCAGTTGTAAAAGGGCTGGCTGGAGCATGAGCAGTACTACCATTGTGTGTGTGTGGGGGGGGCTCAGTCGGTTGGTTGCTAAAAGTTGTGCGAGTTGTAAGTGGCTGCATGACTCCTCTTGTAGGAGATGTCCTCTTTCTCTGGGCCTTGCCTTCCAGGAAAGTTCCCTTGTATTGGTGGCTCACATGGCCTTGGCAGTCTCTTTGTCCTTTTTTATGTGCTCCAGCACTTCACCTACTGCCTATCAAAAAATGCTGGCTCTTGTGATGGGAATACAGATTAAGCTGCAGTTGATTCCTTAAATGCTTCCCTGCCCATATCCTGCATGCTTGGAAGAATTAGGAGAAAATGATTTCTCTTTTCATCGGGTAGTACAGTTTAAAAGCGGAAACATGCTTCCAATCATTCCTCTTTTAGCTGGACACATGAGGTGTTTGTAGCCCTCTTTACTGCTGCATTGTATGTAGTGATGTCATCTGGCGGGGATGGTTTTGATGGATAGTACCAACTGTGAAAAGGACCTAGGCAAGTAACATTGTACGTATATGTGCAGACATAAAAATCTGAACCTTAGATAAGGCGATTACATATATGTCAAATAACATACAAGGTTGCCTATGTTATTTTTATCAAATTATTTATTGTTAAAAATTGTTATATTTGAGAAAAAGTGGTGTGAGCAAGGCAGGGGATCCTGCTGAAACGCGTAGCAGCTTTTCCAACAGAATAAACGTTTGGAACCCTACCTTCGATTTGCGTGTCGTTTTTCGGGAGAAGAAATGGTAACCGTAAGTGGTAAAAACTATATATATATTTATATATATATATATATATATATATATATATATATATATATATATATATATATATATATTTTTTTTTTTTTTTTTTCTAACACTTCCTTCGGCTCACCAAAGAACTGGGACGCACTCCTAAAGTTTTCCACAACAGGATTTTATTCATGATCTTTTCAACATGAAAGCGAGTGATCAACGTGTTTCGATGCTGCTGGCATATATATATATATATATATATATATATATATATATATATATATATATATATATATATATATATATATATATATATATATATATGTATATATATATACACACATGATTTCATTAAAGAGATAAATGCCAACTCTTTAAATTTGAACTTTACAGCTCATATTCATGCTACAGAAATGCAATTCTTGGATGTAGAGATGTATGTATCTAATTCATCTATCCATACTACACTACACATAAAATCTACAGCGGGAAATACTACTTTACACGCGAGCAGCATGCATCCAAGACACACTATCTCCAGTATCCCTTATGGGGAAATCTTAAGAATAAAAAGGATATGCAGCACCAACACTGATTTTGAGTCTTGCCTTGGTGATATGATTGTCCGTTTCAAAGCACGAGGGTATACTGATGACATGCTTAAATTAGCCATTGATAAGTCCAAACTTAGAGCTAGAGAAAGTTTATTCAAACAAAATGATCAGGAAAGTGATACTCAAGCCATCTCTGTTAAACCAAATTCCAATTCCAGCTGTCCACGCTTGATAACTACCTTTAGCAAAGAAGATAGACAACTTAAAGCCATCATGAAAAAGAATTGGCCCATAATACTAAGTGACAACATCCTTGGGCCTACGCTTCCCCAGTCCCCTGTGATCACTTTCAGAAGGGCTCAAAATATGGGATCTGCCTTGCATGAGGCAGCACCCGAACTCAGGCAGAATAAAATATGGCTTCAGCCTGCTAAAGGTTTTCGAAAATGCTCAAGCTGTCGAGCCTGCCAATTTGGAATAAATGCCTCTCGTTACTCGACCCCTTTCTGTCCTGTAAGCCCATTAATGGCAGTTACAACTGCAAAACTGATCATGCTGTATATGTCCTGACCTGCACCTGCGGCTTAAACTACGTTGGAAGCACTAGGCTGCAGGTGCACGTCAGGATATTGCAGCATTTGAGAGCTATTATCCATAGTGATCCGGCTTATCCCGTTGCCCGCCACTTCAAGACTGTCAATAACAAGGAAGTGTCATGTCTCAAGTACTTTGTGGTGGGTGCAATTCCTTTACTGAGAAGAGGGGGGAATCGAGAACTTATGCTCAGACAGTTGGAAACAAAAATGATTCTAGAATTTGATAGTAGATGGCCCAATGGATTAAATACCACGGAAGAGATGCATCACTTTATATATTTTACTGTATATTCCATACACCTCGCTCTCTTTCATGTCATCTATATTAGTATGACAACTTCACACTCAATAGTTGGTATCCCTATCATTGAGTGTGACATTACTATCAGTTGCCATACAATTGTACACTCTTTATATTCTATAGTTGGCGTTTTTCCTATTTTTGATCTATTTTTGATATATGTGATAAAAATGATGTATGTGTACATATAAATAAACTTTAACACTATGGTATGGAGATATTTATATATACTAATCTAGCTTTTTAACTTCATCTAAATATATTGTACTTTTCATCTTTATTTGCAGATAAAATGATGTCTTCATTCCAATTGAAAATTTCTACTATTTTTCTACTTATACTATTTATGCATTTTTAAAGATATGTATATTTATTTATAAATGTATGATGATTCTTTATCTCTCTTTTTAATGTCAATACATGATTCGATACATAATTTGTTGAGAACCGTGGTTGACATACACATGCATATGTTTTTACTGCTTTTAGGATGTTTTAGTAAATTTTAATGCAACTATCTCAGGGACCTGGGTATATATAGTTGCAGATATTGAAGGAGTTCTTGACTATGCAATATGCACTTTTTGCTTTCTTTGCACAATCTTTTACACAATCTAATATGCACTTTATCTCAATTGCTGCTTTTCTAATGTTGCACCAGTCACTTTATGGGCATATTAATGTTGAATTTCGTTGATAACCGGATATGCAATATATTGTATATGTATTTATACAGAAATAATATCGCTTCTTAGATGTTAGTATCATTTTTTAAGCTATTTGGGATTTATCCCGTTATTGCAAAAAAACTACGTTTTACAATTAGAAGGAAAGAGCAAAAGTATAAATGTTCTTTCCTTTTGTCTATGTCTATGATCATGTGACTTATGATGTAATCACTGGAGGTGTGTTCACTTTCTAAGCATATAAAAAACGCAATTGTTTTCAGTACAATTACAGCGTGAACAAGGGCAAGTCGGCCCGAAATGCGTAGCTGTTCTCTGTGAAAATAAACTTACCATCTTGCTGTACCTGGTAGGTCCGTCTCCTTCGTTGCTGGCGTGGCTGCGCTAAGCGGAACTGCAAGGAGCTGATTTTTATATATATATATATATATATATATATATATATATATATATATATATATATATATATATCGCTGCTTGTGCCCCGCCGCTGCGCCAGCTATCAATGATCAGCCAACTCCAACAAGGACACGGAAGACCCAGAGTGCAGGTGAGTTTTTTTATTTAATCGCACACCACGCCAGGATAACGTTTCGCCCTACACAGAGGGCTTGGTCACATGGCGCAACGAAAAAAGTTGCGTGAATTTAAAGTGCTGGTGCAGCCTCAGCGCCATCACTGATTGGTTGTTACTTAAATAGGCAAATTGAAAACACACTTGTAAACACTGTTTCAATACATGTGCAGAAAACCGGAGCAAAGTATGACAATGAAGTGCAAGTGCTTTCACTATTCCTGTATAAATACATATTCTATATTCGGCACATACAAAACAGCAGCTGGAAAAATAAAACGGACAGCTATATTGAATTACTGTACACATGGTAATTTGACCAAGGTATACTTATTCGGCATAATTTATATATTTACAAGTTGTACAAAAGGGCATTAACTGCTGTTTATGCTGTTTGGCCCCCAACTAGTCACTGCATAAATGCAACAGCCAATGTATGTCCAGCATGAAGGTCCGCAAAACTTCTAATTAAAATATATACATTAATTCATATATATACATCTATATACAACGAATATTTTACATACATTAATCAATGATTACCATTAGGGTTTAAACTGGTAATTTAGTGCCGGATAGACATGTAGGGCCTAGAGTTAAACACACCCTTTCAAAAGTCGCTCATGCCCTGCTAATAGTGTTAAATCAATCTTTGCCTAAGACGTTGAAGTACAAGCACCATAATAAACAAGTGAAGGTTAAAAAGCAATGTTGTTCAAATATTGCTAAACGATCTACAATACAGTTAACTTAGCTACGGAAGATCTGATACAGTGAATAGCAATTTTTAGGCATACGTTACGGAACACAGACATGTTAAAAAACAGTAAGCAGCACAGATCAAAAGGTATTGGTAAGGGTAGTGGGAATATGTGGAGCTATAGACATGTGTAAAAATCTTCCGTGGAATTAAGCCCATTGGGGCTTTTACTGTCCATGTCCAGGATGTACCTGGTCTCGAGAGCCCTCAAGATCCCTTCTCTATTCCCGCCCCTTCTGAGTGGGCCTATGGCGTCAATGGCATAGTATCTCAGGAGCCCACTGTTGTTGTTATGGAACTCCTTGAAATGCCTGGCCACAGGATATGTGGCGTCGCTGGTGTTGATAGCCCGGATGTGCTGGAGCACCCTCTTGTGAACCTGCAGTTTGGTACTACCAATGTATTGCAGGCCACACGGGCACTCCAGCACATACACCACATATTCTGATTTACAAGTCAGCTGCTTGGTGATTTTTCGTGGCACTGTAGAAAAAGCTGTTAGAAACTCGGTCTTATTGAGTCCCTGCGCGCAGGCCTTGCAGCTAGAACATTTTCTAAATCCGCGGCTTGCCGCTAACCAATTTCTAGGAGGAATCACTTAAGGGCTGGATTTAACCAACGCATTTTGCATTGCAAATGCTTTCCTGTAAGTGATTGCTGGCTTGTTAGACATATAATCTCCTATGACTGGATCCAGTTTAATCAAATTCCAGTTCTGATTAACGATTTTCCTGAGCGCCCCATGCTGGCTGTTATATGCCCAAATGAGTCTGACTGACTGCTCACTGCTGGTAGCACTGGGTTTCTGATGTTTTCTATGGGTCAGTACTTCTGTGCGGGATAGGGCATTAGCTTTGCTAATTGCTGAATCAATGAGATGTTCCTTGTAGCCCCTAGCTAGAAACCTTTGCTTACTTGCTGCTTGCGCCTCCCTGCAGTGAGATTCTGTACTGCAAACACGCCTAATTCTAAGCATCTCCCCATAGGGGATGCTTCGAATTAAATGCGGGGGATGGTGGCTTTCTGCATGCAATATAGTATTGCCCGCAGTGGGCTTTCTAAACAGCTTGGTCTCTAGCTTGCCCTGGCTGACCTCTAGCGTCACATCTAGGAAATGTGCTACATCCTGACTGATATGTGAAGTGAATGAGAGGTTATATGAATTCTGATTCAAGGTATCAATGAAACTGGTGACTTGCTCCAATGTACCTCGCCATATCATGAGGATGTCATCGATGTATCTATACCATCGAATGATATGGCGAGTACAGATGTCCTGATGAATGCCAATGAGGACCTGTCTCTCCCAGTACCCCATGTGAAGACAGGCGTAACTGGGAGAAAAACAGGCCCCCATGGCGACCCCTCTTATTTGTTGGTAATAGCGGTTAAGGAACATAAAATAGTTGTGATGCAAACAAAAATTCATCATAGCAAGCAACATCTTGTTATGTTCTAACAGCTCTATTGGTCGCTTGCCAAGAAAGAATTCTGTGGCCCTGAGTCCATCTTTATGCACTATGCTGGTATATAAAGAAGCCACGTCTAGGGTTACCAGCCAATAGTCATCCTGCCACTCAAAGTCCATCAACTTCCTCATTAGATCGCTGGAGTCCTGGATATATGATGGTAATGCCAGTACATGCTCCTGAAGGAACAAGTCGATGTAGGAAGTAGTTTTCTCTAGTAACCCCCCGCACGCCGAAATGATGGGTCTACCTGGCGGCTTAACTGGGTTTTTGTGTACTTTTGGAATAAGGTACAACACGGGGGTTACAGGATGGTCATTTTTGAGACATTTCAGTTCGTCCATGCTGATAAGACCACTGGAACGCCATCCCATAAGAAGAGAGTGGAAGTCTGTTTGTGCTTTTTTAAGGGCAATTGCATCACAGTGTTTGTAGCAATCTGGATCATTAAGTTGTAGGTAGGCCTCCTCAAGATATAATGTTCTCGGCCAAAGCACGACGTTGCCTCCCTTGTCAGATTGCCTGACTATCATGTTTCCATCCGCTTTGATTTTTGTAATCAGTTTCTGATAGTTGTTATTTCTTTGACATTTGCTTTGGTTGGTTTTCAAAGTTTTCACATGTAGTGCTTTGATCTGTTTCACCACTGCATCCTGGAAAATGTCTATATTGTCCTACGGGGTGACTGGAGTGAAAGTGGAGCGTGGCTTAAGGTTGCTTAAGCCACCAATGTATGTCTTATCTTGTCCCTGAGCACTCTGAGAGTTTGATGTTTCTGCTCGAAGAGCTGCCAAATCCTGCATAAGCGGAACATCATTAACCACTAGACCACTCGCTATGTCAGCTGCCACCACTTGTTTACCAGTATTGCGCGTCTTATTGTTGGCAAAATGTTTTTTAAGCTTCAATTTACGCGTAATTTAAAAAGATCAAGTCTTATGTCCACGTAATTGAAGTTGCTGGGGGGGCTGTATGACAATCCTTTAGAGAGAATATTTATTTCCAGGTCCGAAAAGGATGTATCGGTCAGGTTGATAACAGAAGAACACTTGTCAGTTGCCCGTGTCTGATTCCTTGCGCACGCAAATCCGTCAATAGCCAAAGCCGCCGCTTCAGCCCAACACTCCAACAATGACGAAAGAACAGACCCAATTCTTGGTGCTTAATCGAGGTGATTTATTACCAGCAAGCCTGCCGCCGCCATTACGCGTTTCGCCTTACACAGCTTGATCACATGGCGAGTTGCTGAGAGCCAATGCCACACATTTAAAGTGCTAGTGCGCGCGCAATTTTCCCAAAAGGGTTCAAACAACATGAAAGAAATACTCCGTCCTCATGTGCTAACATTTGTATACATTGATTGTAAACATACAATGTTAAAAGTACAAGTGGCTTAATTAATAAAATATATAAATATATGTTTACACATTAAAAACCACAAATTAAAATAACTGTATAAATACACGTTATTACCAGAGTGAACGCGAATCCACGAGAATCATTCCTTGGATTCACCAAATATTGTTGTTCACATAATTACTCTCTCCCCAAATGTACAAGGCACATTGAGCAGAAGAAATAAAGCCCCAGTGGGCACAGAACCCTGAAAAAATTGCACTTAAATACTACACGTATCATCTTGACATTGGCAACAAAAAAGTGCTGAGTTCTCATGATTTCCTAAAGTGTTCGTGCTAAGTGCTCAAAAATAAAATGTAAAAGAAAAGAAATCAATTTATACACAAGGGAACATGTTGCGTTCAACCCATGGCATTGCGCCATAGGCTTACCCTCCTCTTACTTGAACGAAGCTCTTAAAACAGATTGTGAGGAGGCGTCAGTTAATCAGAAGCAATAGCAACATTAATAATTGAAACCAAGTGCCCATCTGGCAGCTCATACAATACATGATTATTGTGAAATTCATCCTGCAAAAAATGTACTGAAGAGGATTAGATATACAATTGCTCAAATTTTCTTATAAACAAGTGTATAAATCCTCCGTCGCATTTAATCCCTGCGGCTGCTTGCTGTCTAATTCTAGGATGTATCTCGTCTCTAGGAGACGTAGTTTTGCCTCCCGATCCCCTCCTCTCTTCATTGGCCATACTGCATCGATGATAGGCTTGGTCTCTGTTAGAGATAGCTCTAATGTGCTGGAGCACACGTTTGTGGACCGGCAAGCGGGTGCTCCCCACATACCTAAGTCCACATGTGCACTCCAGCACATAGACTGCATAGTCTGTCTTACAAGTAAGGCGTTTGGTAATTTTTCTAGGTGTACAAGAAAATGGGACAACATAGCTCGACTTGTTTACCCCATGTTTACATGCCTTACATTGTATGCATTTCTTAAACCCCCCTCCCAAGGCCTTCCACGTTGATGACATCTGGGGTTCCAAGGCATTTTGGACCAAGGCGTTGGCCATAGACTTAGATTTCCTAAAGGTGAGGAGTCTTTTTTTTGATATCTTATTACCAATCACTGGATCCCCCAGTATGAGGTTCCAGTTATCACAAAATATCTTTCTTATGGCTGTGTGCTGACGGCTATATGTGACAATCATGCGAGGACTAAACACTCCCCACCGGGGATGTGTCCGCCTCCCTAATTCTAGGAATCAGGGCAGATTCACGGGATATCTGTTGGGTCCTTCTCTGCGCGGACTCAATCAAAGATCTAGAATATCCCCTGGCAAGGAATCTATTTTTGCATGCTTCCTGAGCTAAGATGCACTCCTCATCACTACTACAGATGCGTTTGATACGCAACATTTCTCCATACGGAATGCTGCGTATCAAGTGACCAGGATGGTTACTGGCCGCGTGCAGGATGGTGTTGCCTGCCGTCGGCTTTCTATAGAGTCTAGTTTGCATGCAGTTCTCAGTAATATAGATTTCCATATCCAGAAAATTGACCATTCTAGCATTAATGCAAGATGTAAAATGAAGGTTCAAACCATTCACGTTTAGTCTTTCAACAAATTGCCTAGCAGCCTCCTCCGTCCCTCTCCAAACAAAAAATAAGTCATCTATATAACGTAAATAGGTGACCACATGCTGTTCCATGGTTGCTCGCAGATCCCCCGCCAGGACCTGTTCCTCCCACAGCCCCATGTGCAAACATGCGTAGCTAGGGGAGAAACAGGCCCCCATGGCGACACCTCTAATCTGATGGTAAATTTGATTATTAAATAAAAAGAAATTCTGCTCCAAACACATTTGTACCATAGATAACAGCATCCTGTTGTGCACCCCATAATATATGGGACGTTTGTTGAGGAAATGTTCTATTGCCTTAAGACCATCTCGGTGGGAAATTGAGGTGTATAGCGAAGATACATCCAGAGTCATAAGCAAAAAGTCTGGACCCCAAGCCAAATGTTCTGTTTTGCGAATGAAATCCGTTGAATCCTGAACATATGAGTCCAATCCTTTCACCCAATCCTGAAGAAAAAAGTCTATGTACTTTGATACATTTTCTAAGGAGCTGTCTATTGCGGAAATTATTGGACGCCCAGGGGGTTTGGTACAGTCCTTGTGGACTTTGGGGATTAAGTAAAACGAAGGAACCACTGGGTGTTCTTTTCTCATAAAGCGGAACTCGTCCTCCGTGATAATGCCTCCACTCCTCCATGCCTGGAGTTTGGCTGTTTGGTCTCCCCATGTTGCCTTCAGTGTGGGCCAATTGCTTTTTCTATAGCATGCAGAGTCATTAAGCTGTTTTTCCGCCTCCTGCAAGTATAGGTCCCGAGGCCACAAAACAACGTTTCCCCCTTTATCTGCTTGGCGCACCAAAATGTTATTATCCGCAGTTATTTTTTCCACCAACTGCATATAGCTCCAATTGCGTTTATTAATGACATTGCGCTTACTGTTAGTAGCAACATATAATTGTTTCAGTTCTTTGGTCACTAGGTCATGATAAACGTCTATGTTGTCATGGAGCATGGTGGGCTGAAATGTTGATTTAGGTTTGAAAGTTGTTAAACCTGCTGCTGCATTAACTCGCTCCATGTTACAAATATCCCCTTCGTTGCCAGAGGATTCATTTTGCAGGGACCATATCGCATTCACATCCTCTTGGTCCCCCACAGTCAACAAAGTAGGGCTATTAGTTTCAACAGGAATTTGCTTCTTGGATTGGAGACAATGGAATTTGTTCAATTTAAGCTTACGGATAAACCTGTAAGTGTCCATTCGCACATCCGCGTAGTTAAAATTGTTAGGTGGGCAATATGACAAGCCCAATGCAAGTACTGCCTCCTCTTGCTTGGTCAATTTAGCTTGTGTGAGATTGATCACTGAGTTGGTGTTTCCGGTTGCGCTTGATTGCGTTTTTGGGATCGATTCCACCTTCCCTTCGGGGGTCCCTTTGCTTTGCCCTTGGCGGCTCCTGCACTTTTTGCGGCGTTGATTCCGCCTGTAGTTGCGCCTGGTGCTTGTTTTGTTCTCGAACGCAGTGTGTCCCTGCGATCCAGGCATAGGCAATCTACTTCCTCCGCCATGGTGAGCTTGGTAAACCCCAACGCCTGGTCCGTTCTGCTCTCGCCTTCCGGCTCACTCTCAATGTTGGAGCTTAACTCCGAACTTGAAATGGAGTTGTCACGTGTGGCAGACACTTTACTCTGCGCCCCCTTGACTCTGGCTTTGACCCCATCGTACCGCCTGGCAAAAGTAAAAATTTGGCCATTTAAATAGTCTAAACGATCCCTCTCAAACTTATAGGCCTTCCTTTTTTTGATAATTTCTTCTTCCTTGTTTAAGCGGACCATCATCTCCTCACGCAATTTCTTGGTCTGATCGTTCATTCCCAACCCAGTGATTTCCTCTTCTAATTTATCAATCTCAATCTGCAACTTTTCACGGTCACTTGAGGCATATTTCACCAGAATTTTCAACAATTTAGCAGATGACTCCAGATTAGATTCGGCCCATTCCTTAAGCATTGCAGGGTCAGGATTCTCATAGCTGGGGGCTAATGTTATTCTAAGCCCCCTCGGTACTCTGTTGACTTGCAAGTACCGTGAGAGGGACCTATGCTCCCACCATTTCGATTGTTCTGATCTCATTAATTTCTCCAATTTTTTGAACAAGTCCCGAATGGTGGGGTTCCCTGTAACTGCATGCGCTGCCTGTGGGACTTGGCCAGACCCCCCAGCCGGGGAATCTAAAAACATTGTTTCTGCCGCCTCCTCCCGCTCATGCAACTTGTTTGCGGACATTCTGGCGTTTTAGGCTGGGAGCTTCAATCGCTCCACCTCGATCAAATGCTCGGTGCTAATCAAGTGAACAAGCACCGCAACACCTGCACACTCCTTACCGGGCCGTCCTTGGGAAGACTGTTATCGCTGGCTCACCGCCACTAGCGCCAGCCGGCGCTTCCTTCCTTCGGGTGTCAGCTCCAAACAGTCCGATTGTAAAAGGCGCCCGGGAGCAACACGGCTTACTCCTCCTGGAGTTCGTAGATCCTCTTCCGGGTGACCAGCCGAGGGATTGCTTCCTGCCGCTTAGCCCAAACCAACAAGGAGGGGTCCTGTTCGTACCGTGGAAGCCTCTACGGTATCACATATGCACGAAAATCCGTCAATAGCCAAAGCCGCCGCTTCAGCCCAAAACTCCAACAATGACGAAAGAACAGACCCAATTCTTGGTGCTTAATCGAGGTGATTTATTACCAGCAAGCCTGCCGCCATTACGCGTTTCGCCTTACACAGCTTGATCACATGGGGAGTTGCTGAGAGCCAATGCCACACATTTAAAGTGCTAGTGCGCGCGCAATTTTCCCAAAAGGGTTCAAACAACATGAAAGAAATACTCCGTCCTCATGTGCTAACATTTGTATACATTGATTGTAAACATACAATGTTAAAAGTAAAAGTGGCTTAATTAATAAAATATATAAATATATATTTACACATTAAAAACCACAAATTTAAATAACTGTATAAATACACGTTATTACCAGAGTGAACGCAAACCCACGAGAATCATTCCTTGGATTCACCAAATATTGTTGTTCACATAATTACTCTCTCCCCAAATGTACAAGGCACATTGAGCAGAAGAAATAAAGCCCCATATATATACACACACATATACACATATATATATATATATATATATATATATATACACACACTATCCCCGATAGCACCGGACTTGATCACATGACATGCCGTGACCCCTCCTGTGACTAAATACTGTTCATTACCTCATAAACTCCTCCCTCAAATGTATAGACATGAGAAGCAGACTTTCCGACAATTGAATAGTCCAAGAAATATTTTTTCTTATAAAATGGAAAAATAAAGGGCAAGTGCCCATATTATGTTATGAAGTACATGTTATATCCTTCGCATTCACATGATATTTAAACACATACATCGCAATTTCCCAAAAATTAATTGAGGGTATGATTTGAACAGAAAATATAAAAATAGTGTTAACCCAAAGTGACTTAAAACTATTGCAATTCAACTAATCCTATAACTGGTACTTATTAAATATCTATTTTATACAAGATGATACATGTGGAAGATGCAATCTATTGGTTTCATCAAATATGTCTTATTATATCAATTCTTTAAAGTGCCAGTTAATTTGGAAAGTGACATGTGCATTTCAAGTGCAGATAACTATCAAATTTTACAGGCCATTTAGCAAACTCAAGTTGATAGTATGGACAAAGCGACTTAGATATCTTGTGCAAATAGCACAACTGTAGACTTCCCACCCATAGATACCAGATAAAAACCAGTAAAACCAGAACCTAGTAAAACCAGCTAAAATCCAGTAAGAATAGATATAAAAGTCCACATGAAACCATCTGCACAGATTAAAAAGTATTAATACAAAAAATAATATTATGTTGATACAAAGATTCAAAAATTCAATACAATTGATTTTAAATAAATAGCATATAATACATTATCCCATCATAGAAGAAACAGATTCAAGATTATCCAAAATTCATCAGAAAGTCAAAATGACTGAGAAATAGCAGCAAAAAATCAATTTACCTAATTTATCATTTAAAAAATTATAAAAAATTGTAAAGGTCTTCCCACGCATTTAATCCATTAGGCATTTTGGTATCGAACTGCATAATGTATTGACTCTCCAGTTGGCGTAACTTCTTTTCCCGGTTTCCCCCTCTTGTATCTTTTGGTACGGCATCAATCACAAAATAAGTTAAATCCTTAAGATTGTTATAATGCACTAATTTAAAATGCCGTGCCACATATATATATATTCTCAAATATGACAATTTTTAACAATTAAAATAAATAAAATAACAGAGGCAAACTTGTATGTTATTTGACATATATGTAATCGTATTATCTGCCGTTCAGATTTGTTTGCTGGCACATATACATACAATGTTACTTGCCTAGGTCCTTTTCCCAGTTGATAATATTTTCCCTGTAACCTGCAAGGCTATCTTGTATTCAGGGGGCCCCTTTTTTCCAAACTTTGATGGATAGTACTCCACCCCTTCATTTGGTGAACCAGTATAAATGTCTTGCCAGTCATCTGCTGTTTCCCCTACCTGTGAGAGGCCTTCTAGTTGTTCTTCCTCTAATATGAATAACTAATTCCTCTTCCGTCTCTACTTGTAGTTCTGGGGTAGTGGGTTTTTCCATTTCCTATGGTTCATCTGTTTCCACTTGCTTTTTAGTGGAATTCTGTTACCCCACAGGGAGTCCTCAAATGTTTTCTTTTTCTTAATTGGGGATTAGAGTGTGGCCTCGAGAGGTTTCCTTTCCGCTTTACCTCAAGAGTCCTTTTTTCTTCTTTGCGTTCAGATTGATTTCTTAGTTGCGACATTGACACAGTGGAACTCAGATGTTAAGATTAGGTGACTGTGTTTCGGCAGCTTTCTGCATTGATGCAGAGCGGCCTTTTGGCGCCACCGTGTGCACTGTGTTCATGGACGTCAAGCTGTGCTTAGTGTTCCTCTCTCTGCGCTTTCTCGATCTTCTCTAGGTCCTGTTCTTCTCCTTGGGCCTCCTCAATCTCCAAGATATCATAATTGTTGCTAGGTAGGGCCAGGTCTTTTAAGGACCTCTATCTTCTCTGTTGCTACGCCATCATGTACTGTGCCCACCTCGGTTTCTTTCTTTCCCTCATGGCGAGTGCAACTCAGTCCTCTGTGGTGTGGTCCGTAGGGAGGCAGAGGTTGTAAACCTTGTGCATGTCCTTCTGGGAGTACTTGTGGTGGCCCTTGAAGCAGAACCTAAAGGAGATGTGCTCCAAGCTCCCTTCTCATTCTCCGACCACACGGTCTTGTTGCGTCGGGCTTCTCACCTATGGGTTACTGGGTGTTTTTTGTTTTTTTTTCTTATTTTTTTTTTATTTCCTACATCCTAGCATTTGTCACCAATCCTCTTCCTCAACGGTGATTTTCCGGGGAAAAAAATTTAACTTTTCACAATTTCTTCCGCCTCGACTCTGAAGCTCTCACTTAGGCTTCCAGACCCAAAGGTGGGAAAAAGAATCTGAAGATGGTGGCTGCGTCAATGGATTTCCGGGGCATACGTCGGATATCTCATAAGGTGGGGTTTAAACCTGTGTCTTTGATGGTGCCCAAGAGTAAAAAAAAAAGAAAATAGAGATGTCTTCAAGGAGACTATTCTGGACCCATCCACTAGATGGTGAAGTAATGCACAGTAGGTCAATCCAGAAAAGATTCATGCTGCAAAAAGAGGAAGTTCCAAGTTCAACTGATGTGACGAAAAGGAAGAGCAGCACGGTCTCCCACTTTCCCCTACCTTGTCATGTCATGTTTATCAAATTATGATAATTCATTTTATAAAAGGCCATGGAGAGACTTCACAGGATCTGGACATCATTATCTTCCTTGTCCTATTTCAACCGCCATCCTCCAAAACTATGCCCACCCTTGTTTCAATCTCTCTCAGGTGGTAATGATCAAGCAAGGCACGTTGCAGCTGGCTAAGCAATGTCCCTTTACCGCTTGGCCAGGAAGAAAGATTAGACCCAGCTTGGTGTAGTGAAGCATAACTTTTTTTTTCCTCAGGCAGGATGGGTTATCTTTTGATCATGAAGAACCAGTCACATCTTCAAGGAGTGGTTGATAAAATAATGGAAGTGATTAGCAAACTCCAGCCAGCACACTACTACCCTAAAGATGCTCAAAGGGTAGATGTTAAACACTGAGATTGGAATATCTCCCAGTACTAATTTAGTAGAAGGTGAGATTTTCATATTCCAAACTGGTCTCAATTCTCTATCTTGACGGAGTGTAAAGTTTATTAAGCCCAACAACTTCAACTCAACCTTTATTGGCTGACACTCTATATGCATCTACAATCCCGGAGATCCCCTGCCATTTTAATGGCCAAGCTTACACCTTTCATGATCTCTAGCACCTGCTTTCCCAGATCTTTCAAACACTGGAAAAATGAAGGTGTACAAAGGCAAACAAATATGTAAAACAAGGGGTACAAGACCCAGCCTGGGCAGTGGCTGGAATAGATTTAATAAAAATACTCGGACACCGAACAATAAATATAATCCCTAGACCGAGACAAACCTATCCTGGGAGAGTCAAACCTTGGCTATACTTGTGATCAGAGTAGCCTCAAAAAACTAACTTTGTTGAGTGGATGGTGACAACAACTTGGGCAGTCATTCTTTGATTGATGCCAATGTGCCGGTCATTCAGATACAGATAGATGTAAGTTACCTCACCGTGCAGCTGGGAGGTAGCAACAACCAGACATGAGCCCACACTGTGGTAAATGGATGCAGATGAGCAGGAGCTTGAAAGTTCGAGAAGGCTATCCACCAATCTGCAGGGGTGCTTTCTATACACGGGGGAGTGGGTATATAAAAATAGATATTTTTAAAATGATGGTGATAAAAATAATTGCTCTTATCTAAAGACCAAACAGCCACCAGGAACTCCGACATTCTACACTTGAGTTTTCACTTCTCGTCCATACCTACTCTTCCCTTCCTCTCTCAAGCAGACAATTGAAAACCTTAAAGAAGTCTTTGTCACCAAACGAACACAAAGTTGAAATGCAAAGCTAAAGCACCAGCTGCATTTATGGCCAAGAAAAAAAGAGAAAACCCTAACTTACCCAGAAGAAACTGTAGATACCAATTACCTCACGAAGGAACCTAAATACTTCCAATAAATATTAAATGCTGGGTAAAGCCTTGCCACAGTATCAGGAGATTGCCCTGTGTCTTTGAAAAAATGACACTGGACTGAAGCGAGGACTTAATTGGAGTCCTCTTAACACAATTAAGAGTTCCTTCAGAAATGGATACCTATAAAATTGAGAGGTTGAAAAAACAACAGATAAATATGTTTTAACAGTTTCCCCAGATGGACATCTGGAAAATGCCTACTTCTGGTATTAAGATGCTGCATTTTGGGAGAATGTTTGCTATTCATGAAATAATTAGCTAATTTCTTTTCAATTGTTCCTGGTTTTGTAAGCCATTATAAAATTCATAAAACCACTCAAACCTAAATGGGAAAAAACATTTGACATTCTTCATAAGCACACAACAAACAGTTCTACAACCACAAAATTGCTGTTGCATTTTAAAAACAATTCTTGCCACAGTTCATGTACATAAGAAGATTTAACGTTTTTGTGAGCACTTCTATTAAACGTGGCATTTCAAAAACTACCACCGTTGACAAAGATTAATTTAATTAAAACTTTATCTAAGAAAGAGAAGAAAATTCATCAACCTCCTCATCAGCTCAGTAGATTATAAATTATGAAAGTGAATATTATGTTTTTATAGTACAAGTGCCTTAAAAGTACTTGCTCTCATTCTCTCACTGTATTCCCACCCACCATCAACTAATTTGTGGAAATGATCTCAATTTCAGTGGAGTAAGTTAGCACAGGCAGCCCAAAAAGAACAAAATATAACAGGCAAGTTCATACAAGCACCTCCTTTCATGTTGCCCCCCCCACCTTTACCCCAATCATTAAAGGGAAGAACAGCACACTTGTGATATATGTAGGTCTTTGAAGACCCATTTGAAGAGTGTTAAAATATTCTGCATCTTTTCATTTTATGGAAATGGAGTGAGTGTAAATAGAGTATGTATGTTTTTTTAGCATTTAAAGCTACCACAGAATTGAAAGTGAATAACAGTATCAATTGTATCCATACTTTCAACCAATACACTCTGTTGGGAGCTGAAAGGACGAGCCTAATAGCTGATGTTGGCTGGGCTTTGTCTCTTGAACCAGACTAGCTAAAATACAAATACTTAACTCGCAGTTAAGGTCAATCTCTCCAAATCTATGTAATAGTTATAAAAAATATATATTTTTAAAACAAACATTTTAAGGGGTAAGGTTACCAAACCTGAGCTATCCGCCGGCACTTCATCGACACACCGCTTAATCTGGAAACAGAAGGCCACTCTCATGCCCGGAAGAGTGGTGAAGCACCAGGGAGCCTCCGATCCATCCGGATTGCGGCAGTAATTCTCCTGCAGACCCCTGAGAGGAACACCATGAACAGCTAAGTGTTTTCACAGTTCATTGACACTGCCCACCCGACATCTGGTACTGTGCTGGTTCTTAATTTGCTACCAACATAATAGTAAGCCTCAAATTATGCCACAGGTCAAGGAAGGTAAATGCCTTGCAATTTTAAATCTCCCATTACATTGAATTAGCTCTGGACATTCATAAAATGTATGTTAATTGGATGGGTATCATTTTCACAAATAGAATGTTTCCTATCAGCGCACACCCACTCTGGTATTCTTCCTGCCCAGATTATTGCTTTATTCCATCTAAAATAATAGAATAGAAAACTTTTCTAGGACAATAATTTGAGGATACAATTTCTCCTGGAGCCCTACCTCTTTTGCCATGATTTTACATGGTATACGCTCTCTATCCTCCTCTATTGTAGTAAGTGGCCTTATGTCTCCTATAATAAATGGGGAGGGGCATTATCCTATTCGCACCATAATTCCAAGGAATATATGAGGATAAGCTCCAGCATATCTGTCTAGCTCTACTACAGTATATCTAATACATATTGATTTCTCATGCCTGTGATCATAGATTTCTTACATCTGGTACATCTATGAGGGGAGTGGATCTCCCACATACTTGTGAACTGGCTATAAAGCCTGCTGGCATCTGAAAACCAACAAGGCAAATTGGTATCTTCGCTAGTTTGACAAAGCCCATACTGACAAGCACCATCATGGGGAGTGTAATTTTTTGAGTACTCTAAAGAAGAACTACAACTTTGGTCTTGGGGCGGGAGAACATGGCGGCTAGCAGGCGTGGCTAGTCGGGAGACTCTGGAGCCCGGTGTCTGTGCTATGCAAGTATGAGCAGGGCGAGCGTGCGGTAAAAAATGCTGATCTAACCTTCTTCCTGGTGTCCTCCGCGAGCTACAGCTACAGTAATACAACAACCCAGGCTGGCTGGCTGGCGGAGAGCGGAGGTGAACGGGCGGAGCGGAGCGGGCGGAACCATAGCCCGAGCTGTTGAGTGCTTGCATCGGCTCCGGTCCTCTACGACCTTGACAGCGGGAGCATTAGAAGCAGCTCTCCTCGTGTTAGAGCTCGTGTTTCTTTTTGAGTAGCTTCTCGAGCAGTCGCGAAAACCAAATCAAACAAACAAAACCCATGCTGACAGACGTGCACTGGTTTCCTGCTGGCTGGGGGAAATCGGAAAATCGGAAAGCGGAGTCCGAGGCATAAGGTGCATGCACCGGCGTTTGCAGCTTTCTGAGCACTGAACGGAGGTTGCGGCGAGAGCGGTTTTGAAAAACAGACTTGGTTATTGAAGGGGAGCAGATGTGCTGATATTTGGTGTTTATTTTCGTTTTCATCATTTTTCTTCGTGTCAAAGTTCAAAACAAACACTCTGGAGAGGCTCACGCATACTGACACGGCAGGGGCCGTGACTTCTCTTCTGCCACGTCTTACCACCTGCATCTTAGAGGTAGGAACATATGATGCCTCAAAGCAGGGTTTAATACGATGGTTTAAGGCTGCATATGAGCTTAAGAAGGGGAGAAGAGCTGGATACAGATATAGTTTTTTTTACCAAGGGGGAAAAACTGAAACTATAAAATGGAATTTAAAACCACCAAACCCACAATGCAACGGGTTGAGTGAGACTTTGAAGGATCCGGCTCTATTAACCCCAGACTTGCATATGTCAGAAAGAGAGACTCAAGGCTCCCAGGCTTCGGGATATACTCTTAGGAGCAAGGGGGGAAAGCAATTTAATCTAAATGACCCTCTAGACACCTCCTGCTGCTATATCGAAATCCAAAATAAAATCTCAAAAGAAAGCTGGGAAAAAAGGTGCTAAAGCTCAGAAAATAGCGGAAAAGACGAAACCACCTCCTTCCTTGAAGGCATATTTTAAAGCTGTGCCTTCAGTATTAGAACTTAAATTGTCGGGAGAGGCTCTAGGCGGGGTAGATACAAGCAGCTTGGAAACTACTAATAAATATCAAGCTCTGGAGGGGCTGGATTCGGACGTGGAATTTGAGAAAGCCCCTGACCCTGTAGTAACCCCGAAGCAAAAAACTATACGTGGCTCTGAGGATAAGGATTTTGAATCTGGAGAGGAAGCTCTGACACATATAATGAATTCTAACAGCGAGGACAGCTTATCTGCAGTCCCCATAAATATTTCAGAAATGGATCAGTCAGTGATTGTAATGCTAAAAGCCCTGAGTCATGAGGTTAAAAGTGGTTTCGAAGCAACACTAATTAATCAGCAGGAGATCAAGGAGAAATTCGATGCTTTAGCCGCTAGAACCACTGATCTAGAATCCTCAGTAGCAGAACTAAAAAAGTCTGCTACCCAACATACTAAAAAGCTTGAGGATCTCAGACTGAAGGAGCAAGGACTCCAAGAAAAAAATGGAGTCCTTAGAAAACGCTCAAAGGAGGAATAACCTACGCCTGTTAAAAGTTCCAGAAGGGGCAGAAGGGGGAAATATTAAAGCTTTTGTGGCCAGATTGATCAAACAAACAATAGAACTAGAGATATCTGAAGAAGAAATAATAAAAGATATCCAACGAGTTCACAGGGACCCATTCAGGCAGAACCCAAACAAGAGCAGGCCTAGGAAGATTCTAGTACATTTTTTGACCTACACTCTAAAAGAAGAGATCCTTAATAGGGCATTAAGAACTAGCGAGCTTTTGATAGACGGCTTTTCTTATCAGATCAGATCAGATGTGTCTTCCATCACAGCATCTAGACAGTGGGAGCTTGGTAAGCTGCTAGAACCTTTTAAACAACTCAGCGCTACCGCTCAGTTAAAATTTCCAGCATCACTGAAAGTGATGTATAAAAATAAAATGAAAGTTCTAAAAAGGTTGGATGAGGCAGAAGAATACCTGCAATTACTCAAAGATGATAATTTAAGAGAGCAAGAAGATGAACAGTCAAAGCATTGAGAACTTCAGTTCATGCATCATCTATTATTAAAATTTAATTACATACTTTCAATGCTCTCAACCTATATAGAGCAGACACCCGGGAGAAAGAGTCTCAATGGCCCAAGTAGGCCATGAAAAGGAGGGGGGTTCTCCAGGGGAGCACGGGAGGGTCAGGATGGGGGGGGGAGGGAGGGGAAGGCACTGGGTGGGGAGCATCTGGGGGGAAAAAAAACAAAAAAATGTCCAAATCGCCATATTCAAAGTCTGATTTTAAATACATTCGGTTGGAGAAATAATGCAGGATAGGGTAACTCAATTATCATACCTTAAGATTCTTTCATGGAACGTTAATGGTTTACGGGTTAAGCATAGAAGAGAAAGAATTCTTCAGTACTTAAAGGATGCACCAGAAAAAATTTTTATCTTACAAGAGACCCACTCTACCGAACAAGAATTAAGAGATATTCTGAAGGGGGAAAAATGGATTCAGCAGGTGGTAACTACCTCGCAACCAACCACTACCAAAGGGGTGGCTATACTGATTAAATCTAATTCAGAGATAACCCTGTTACAATCTAAGTGCGATAAAAAGGGAAGGTGGGTCATAGCAAGAATAAAGCAACAAGCATTTAAGTTTACAATTGCGGGATACTACGGTCCTAATTTGGATGATACCCTTCCTCTTAAAGACCTCCTTGTTGAATTATTGGATTATGAAGACCCGGTGATCCTTGCAGGAGACTTTAACCTAGTACTTGATCCACAGCTAGACAAATCTACTACTGTAAGGTTCACACATAACTCCAAAACTAGAGCTGTTCTATCTAATGCGATTATTCAGTTTGGATGGAAAGATATCTGGCGACAAAAAAATGGCACAAAAAGAGAATTTACATTCCACAATAAGAAATTACGGCATAAGTCTAGATTAGATTTTTTTTTGATTGCGGAACATTTAGCTCAGCAAGTAGTGGAGATAAAACATCTTGGTGCCCACATCTCTGATCACTCAGCGGTCACTCTAACTCTAAAATTGTCAGGTCCACAGATGGTTAAGAGATACACAATAGACAGAAGTATTCTCTTGGAAGATGAAATAATAGATAAGTTACTTAAGGAATCCAACGAGTTCTTTACTTTTAATTTAGGTACAGCTATACTCCCGGTTGTTTGGGACATATATAAAGCCTTTTTGAGAGGACGCCTATTAGCATTTCAGACCGCAAAATATGCAGCATATAAGGCACAAATTTCACAGGTTGAAACAAGGATAAAAGCTCTTGAACAAGATGCATTAGACCCCCACTTGACTGATCAAGAGAATAATAAGAAAGATTTGCTAACATGTAAATTACAGTTGCAACAGTTATTAGATGAAAGGTTGAGGAAACGTTGGCAGGCTAGCTCACTAGCTCATTTCGAATATGGCGAGGCCAGCGGAAAACTTTTAGCCTGGAAAACAAAAAAAGATATCAAAAAGAACTCTATTAAGGGAGTACAGATATCAAACACGAATGTGATCTCAGATAAAAGTACAGATATTGATCAGGCTTTCTACCACCATTTTGATGAAGTATATAGAGAAGACCTCCTACCACAACAGCAATCAATACAATCATGGCTGGATCAATATCAGGTTAAAGCTCTAGATGATCGGGCTTCTAATAATCTTAATAGTGAAATTAGTTCCATTGAAATAGCTTCGGCAATAGATTCCGCTAAAAAAAGTAAGGCTCCAGGCCCTGACGGGCTACAGTCCGAGATATATAAAGTGCTAGCACCTGTAATAATACCAGTTCTGAAATTGCTTTTCACCTATATATATGAGGAAGGAGGTAAAATTCCTGTCTCTTGGAATGATGCTATAGTGGTCCTTATTTTAAAACCAATGAAGAGTCCATCCCAGTGTGATTCATATAGACCGATTTCCCTCCTTAACACGGACTATAAGCTTATGGCGAAAATATTAGCAGAGAGACTAAATGGGGTAGCAGGCCAACTATTGCATCTGGACCAAAAGGGCTTTGTCAGAGGCCGCTCTATACAAGATCTTACACAAGCTTTGGTGGGTGCAATAGATGTTGCCTCTCAATTTAAAGTCCCACTAGCAGTTATCACATTAGACGCCGCTAAGGCTTTCGATCGCGTTAACTGGGCATTCCTAGCTAAAGTATTAGAAAAAGTCAACTTAGGGAGAAATTTTTGTAGGGCAATAGCAGCATTTTACCAGGTTCCGACAGCTAGATTATTAATAAATGGAAGCTTATCTTCTCCGATAAAAATCCAGAGAGGAACAAGACAGGGATGTCCGCTTTCCCCCCTGCTCTTTGATCTATATATGGAATCTTTCGCAGAAAAGATCAGACAAGATCAAGATATTATACCCTTTAAATATAACAACTGGGTGAAAAAAGTCGCTTTATATGCGGATGATCTTATGCTGTACACTATTGACCCCATCAAATCAATTCCTCTCATATACAAAGCAGCAGAGAACTTTGGTCAAGTGTCTGGATACCTGATCAATCAATCCAAATCAGAATGTATGTGTTGGAATATAACCTATGCTAACTCCATCCCAATTTTGAAACATCAAATCAGATATCTGGGAATTCAAATCACACAAGACATAAATCAACTTGCGGACAAAAATCTTTCTAAAATTCATAAAGAAATTGAGGAATCTTTAAAAAGCTGGTCACTTCTTCCTCTGACTTTAATTGGAAGAATCAATGTAATAAAAATGATGCTGCTTCCTAAATTAATATACATATTCCAGAATATCCCACTTGCCTTCAATGAAGCCAAACTAAACAAGATTCAAGCCAAATGGAACTCCTTTATCTGGGCCTCTAAAGGCATAAGGATTTCTTGGAAAAAGCTTCGTAGGAAGAAAAGTAAGGGTGGTTTATGCGCACCGGATCTGAGAGTATATGCCTGGACCATATTATTGAAAGCGGGTATAAGGCTATTTGACACCCTAGGGGAGACAGAAACAGACTTCATGTTTCAAAACATGTTATCAGAGATCCAGGGAGGATCTAATGCATTTTTGTTTAAGTTTGGAGACATGCGGTACTTTAAAAAAGTGAGACTAAAGGTTTTTAGGGACATGGCATATGTGTGGGCCAGAGCTAGAAGAGCGTTGAATATCCCATATTATTCCGCTCTCGCCCCAATATGGGACTCTCCTGGCTCTCCTGAATGGACTAAAGATTTATTATCTACTGCTTTGCAGAATGCAAATATCAGAACATGGGGCCAGCTATTACCTGGAGGGAACCTTTTGAGTTGGGAAGACATTTCTGTTCTTACAGATAAGAATTTATCTAAATTCAAGTATTTTCAAATAAAAAGCTGGACCCAGGCTGTTACAGGGGACAAAGGTGTTAAGACTGTTCTCGATGAGCTCCTAATGAAGAAACCTACAACTCTTAAAACATCAGTCCTTTATTGGACAATACTTGAGGAAGAAGATGGAGAGTTCATCCTCCCAGATCAGCTATGGAGGGATCAAGTGCTGGATACCGACTTGCATAATCTATGGCAAGTATCCTTGATTTATTACATCTTACGGTCTCACCTGCCAATTTAAAGCGGAACCACTTGTTTTCTCTCCATAGAGTCCATTGGTCTCCAGCCAGACTTGCCAAATTTTCGAAGGGGCCTACTCCCTGTTGTCCAAAGTGCAATTTGGAAAAAGCAGATGACCTGCACATGTTCATGACCTGTCCCGCACTTAGAGAATTCTGGTTTGATATACAAGAAGGTATGAAAGCCCTTTTTGGGTATGAAATACAGGTTAGTACGCAACAAGTTTTTTTTTGTATTCCTTATAATTATGAGAATGTCTCACGAGATAATAATAAGTTATTTTTTTATTTAATTGTCTTAGCCCGCAGGGAAATATGTAAACTATGGGTGAGCACTATTGTTCCGACATATGTAAATTGGATTAGGGCAATCAGGCACACTCTCAGTTTGGATAGTATGGTATGGAAGAAAAGGAAGCATTTTTGGACTCCATGCATTATTTGGCTCGATGGTTTATAACTACTTTGTCTAATGATTAGCCCTTTCTGCAGAATGATCCACCCGAAGATCAGTCTAAGGGTCCGGTAAAGTGAGAGACTGAGCTGACTGGCCACTTGGTGGCACTGTGAGATTATCACTGGGTGTCTGCACAAAGAGCTCCCATAAAGATTCTTGGTACAATCAAACACTAAAAGGAATATGCTACTTACCAGTATGCATCTGTTCTTGGCATAGAGGGCTGCAGAGTGGTACATTATGAATAGATCGCCATCTGGTGTTGGGCTCGGATGATTGCACTTTGTTTTTCTCTTGGAGAGTCTTTTGTATGTTGGTGACTCCTCCCTTAGTTGGTAGTGCGCATGGGCATCGGCTCCATCCTTAGATTGTTTTGCCATAGTAGGGTTAGATGGAGTAGTATAGTAGAATACAGATAAGAGTGCCCATGTAAGTGTATCTAAATAAGATAATGTTGGAACAGACACAGGTTTCCGGGGAGGCTGGGAGGGCATGTACCACTCTGCAGCCCTCTATGCCAAGAACAGATGCATACTGGTAAGTAGCATATTCCGTTCGAGGCATATGGGCTGCAGATGGTACATTATGAATAGACTATACAGCAGTTCTCTCCCTAGCGGTGGTCGCCCGTGTCTGTTGCAACTGTCTGAAATAATGTTTTTAATACTGCTTGTCCCACTCTAGCTTGTTGTGTTGCGTGCACATCAACACAATAGTGTTTTGTGAAAGTGTGAGGTGTAACCCAGGTAGCCGCTTTGCATATGTCATCTAGTGGAATGTTTCCCAGAAATGCCATAGATGCTCCTAGTTTACGTGTAGAGTGAGCTCTAGGAGGAACAGTTAATGTTCTCTTTGCCTTTAAGTAGCATATTTGAATGCATTTTACAATCCATCTGGCAATGCCCGCTTTGGAGATGGGATTGCCTTTATGTGTGGGAGAAAACGCAACAAATAGCTGTTTTGTCTTTCTGAAAGTTTGTGTTCTCTCTATATAGTACAATATGGCCCTCCTAACATCCAGTGTATGTAGGGCTCTTTCCGCTACTGTTTGTGGTTTTGGAAAGAAAACCGGTAATTCCACTGACTGATTGATGTGGAATGCTGAGATAACCTTTGGTAAGAATTTTGGGTTTGTTCTAAGAACCACTTTATTTTGGTGTAGTTGCATAAATGGTTCTTGAATCGTAAAAGCCTGCAGTTCACTTACTCTTCTAAGTGACGTGATAGCTATGAGGAAGGCCACCTTCCATGTGAGGAATTGTATTTCACACCTATGCATAGGTTCAAAGGGTGGCCCCATTAGTCTGGTAAGCACTATGTTGAGATTCCAGACTGGGGAAGGTGGTCTTCTTGGTGGAATGACTCTTTTGAGTCCTTCCATGAAATCTTTAATTGCTGGTACTTTAAACAGTGACAGGTGTTGCCTGTTTTGTAGGTACGCCGCTATGGCTGCTAGATGAACCCTAATAGAGGTATATGCTAGATTACATTGCTGTAAGTGTAATAAATAGCAAATGATTTGTTTAGTGGATGCGTCCAGAGGGTTGATGTGCTTACTGTTACAGTGTATAGCAAACCTCTTCCATTTTGCTGCATAGCATGCTCTGGTGGTAGGACGTCTTGCCTGTTTAATGATTTCCATGCATTCTGGTGGTAAATCTAAATACCCAAACTCTATGACCTCAGGAGCCAGATCGCTAGGTTCAGTTGTTTGGGATCTGGGTGCATTATTTCTCCATGGTTCTGTGTAAGATGCATGGGTAATAACCTTAGCTTTTGATGTGGTACTTGTGAGAGTTGTAGCAGCGTGGTGAACCACGGCTGTCTTGCCCACGTGGGTGCCACTAGTATCATTGTCATTGAGTGTTGCTGCAGTTTCCTCACCAGTAATGGAATTAGTGGTAGAGGAGGGAACGCGTAAGCAAATTTGTTGGACCAATTTATCCACAGTGCATTGCCCTGGGACCTTTGGTGTGGGTACCTGGATGCGAATTGTTTGCATTTTGCGTTCTGATGATTTGCAAACAGATCTATCTCTGGTTGCCCCCATTTTTGGAAGAATGGCTGTAGTATTTGGTCGTGCAGTTCCCATTCGTGAACTTGTTCTGACTGTCTGCTTAGGATGTCTGCTATTTGATTTTGAATTCCTGGTAGATGTTCCGCTAACAGGTAGATTTTTTGAGGAATGGCCCATCTCCATATGTCCTGTGCTAGTTTGGACAGTTGGAGAGAGTGTGTCCCCCCCTGTTTTTGAATATAATACATTGCAGTCATGTTGTCTGTTCTGATCAGGACTGCCTTGTTTGTTATTTGCATTTGGAAAGCTTTTAGTGCTAGAAATATTGCTAATAGTTCCAGGTAGTTGATGTGCGGTTTCTTTTGCTGCGCACTCCACTTCCCCTGTACTGTGTATTTGTCCATATGCGCTCCCCATCCGGAGAGCGATGCGTCCGCTGTTATTATTACTTGTGGAATTGGCTCTAGGAACGACCGTCCTTTGGAAATGTTTTCTGTGTTCCACCACTTCAGAGAGCGATACGTCCGGTCGTTTACCAACACTAGATCTGTAATCTGACCTTGAGCCTGATTCCACTGTGTCGCTAGACACTCTTGTAGTGGGCGCATTTGTAGTCTGGCATGTGGTATTAGCAGTATGCAAGAGGACATCATGCCTAATAGTTGCATAAACACTCGTGCTGGTAGTGAGTGTTGTGGTTGAAATCTTTGTATTAACCCGACCATTGTCTGTACTCTGATTGGGTTGGGGTATGCTATTGCCTTTTCTGTGTCTACTGTAGCCCCCAGGTATTGCTGGATCTGGTTTGGTTGCAGGTGTGATTTTTTGTAGTTCACCGTAAACCCTAGGTGGTGCAGCAGTTGAATTGTCTTCTGTGTGTTGTGAAGACATTCCTCCTTTGATTTGGCCTTTATTAGCCAATCGTCCAAGTATGGGAAGACATGTATTTGTTGTCTTCTTAGGTGTGCTGCCACCACAGCTAGGCATTTTGTGAAAACTCTCGGTGCTGTTGTGACACCGAACGGAAGGACCTTGAACTGGTAGTGTTGTCCTTCTAACACAAACCTTAGGTATTTTCTGTGGGCTTTGTGAATTGGGATATGAAAGTAAGCGTCTTTTAGATCCAGTGTAGAAAGAAAGTCCCCTTTCTTCAGTAAAGGGAGTACTTGTTGGAGCGTGACCATGTGGAAGTGTTCCGAATTTATGTAAGCATTGAGAGGTCTGAGGTCTGATATTGGTCGTAGGGACCCGTCCTTTTTGGGGATCAGGAAGTATAGAGAGTATACTCCTGTTCCTTGTTGATCCTTTGGGACCTTCTCTATTGCATGCTTTTGTAGAAGTGCTAGCACTTCTTCTCTTAACAATGTCAGATGATCCTGACTCATTGGACGCTGTTTGGGGGGGATGTTTGGTGGGGTAGCTGTGAGTTCTAGGCAATAACCATGTTGGATAATTTGTCTCACCCACTTGTCTGACGTGATGTTTTCCCAGACAGGTAGGAACTGTGATAGACGTCCCCCGACCGGTGTTATGTGGTCTGGGGGGAGATCTATGAAGTCACTGTTTTGGTGTTGAGGCGTTGCGGTTGTTATTATTTCCGCGGCCTCTACCCTTATTGTTGTTACCTCTGTAATTACCTCTTGAATTACCTCTGGGTGATGTTGGTGTGAAAGATGTGGATTGCTGATTTGTTCCTGTGTTTTTTGAGCCCCCTCTATAGGTGGATCTACGAAAGGAACCTCTGTGCGTTGGCTGTTGCAATGCTCCCATTGACTTAGCCGTTTCCGTATCTTTCTTCATCTTTTCTAATGTCTCGTCTGTACTTGAACCAAACAATGTCTTCTGATCAAATGGTCTGTTCAGTAGGGCTGTTTGAACTTCTTGTTTGAATCCTGAGATTCTAAGCCACGCGTGCCTTCTTAGCATGACACTAGTGTTAATAGACCTTGCTGCAGTGTCTGCTGCGTCTAATGCACACTTAATGGAAGTATTGGTTATTATTTTACCTTCCTGTATTAATTGGTCTGCCTTCTTCTGATGTTCTTTTGGAAGATGTGTGAGAAGTTTTTCTAACTCATCATAATGTGCCCTGTCGTAACGTGCGAGTAGTGCTTGTGTATTAGCTATACGCCAGCTATTCGCTGCCTGTGATGCTACTCTTTTGCCTGATGCATCTATTAACTTCGACTCTTTATCTGGTGGCGGAGCCTCTCCTGTAGATAATGAGTTTGCTCTTTTACGAGCGTTTGAGACCACCAGCGAGTCTAGAGGTACATGCCCTCTAATAAATATTGGGTCCTTTGGAGCCGCTTTGTATTTCTTATCGATTCTTGGGTTTAACACCCTGGCTCTCACTGGGTTTTCGAATATTTCTTCTGTGTGAGTGAGAAGACCCTTTAGCATAGGAAGAGTACCTGATGTTCTCTGTGCACTAGGTAGAGTCTCTAACAAGAAATCCTCTATCTGAGGTTCTGTGTGCATATCTAGTTTGTGATATTTTGCTGCCCTATTAATGAGCTGCACAAAACCTGTGTTATCATCAGGTGGTGAAGGCTTTGAGGGGTATAGCTCTGGGTCGTTGTCCTCATCTGACCCTACATCGTGATTTTCCCATGGATCTTCCTCATCTTGGATAGATTCGTCATCCCCTTGAGGTTCTCCCTCCCCTATATCACTGTCTACATCTGATTGAGGTGTAGCTGGTCTTGGTGTGGAGGGTGTAGGAATATGTGGCCTATTGTGAGGAATAGGAGAAGAGGGTGTGTCTCTAGGACGAGGAGAAGCAGGAGCAGTTATGTTCGTCCCCATTGTTCTCTTTTTTGAAGGAAGAGGTTTATCTTCTGACTGTTCACTCTTTCTCTTCTTCGTGACCACTTTCCCAGTCCGTGGGTCAATAAACAAGATCTTTTGTTTGGGATCTGTTTGTTGCTCTTGAATCGGTACCGAGGGTCCTGGTTCCGAGAGCTGTTTTTGTTTTCGATCTTCAGATCTTTCTGTTTTCGACACCGAATGTCTGCTCGATTCCGACTTTTTGGGTATCGAGTGTCTTTTGGGCGATACATCATATTTCTTTTTCGACATGGAATGTTTCGATACCGAGCTCTCCTTTGTATGCAGCCTCGGTGTCGAAGTCGATGACGCCCTTTTCTCGGATCCGACGTGGTGGGATTCCGAGTGTTTCGGTTTCAGTTTCGGTTTCGTTGCCGGGCCCGAAGGCGGGGCGTCGGAAACTTTTTTCAGCGGTTTGACCGGGCCCGAGGGCGGGGTCGTTACCGCACGGGGTCGGTTTTTCGGTAAGGGGACGTCGTCACTCACGGTTTGTTGCTCGAAGAGTTCTTCAACCTCCGACTGGTCCCCTTCCGACCCCGACTGGTCCTCTTCTTCCTCGATTTGTTCGTCTCCGAACAGCTCCGGGATTGCCTCCGCCTGCATTCTGGAAGCCTCGTGTCTTCGGGCTCGACGATTTCTAATCGTTAGCTTGGAGGAGAATGCTGCGCAGGCTTCGCAGTCCCTGGATTCGTGTTCAGGCGATAGACAGAGGTTGCACACCTCGTGTAGGTCCTTGTGTGGGAACTTAGCACCACACGATGGACATTTTTTGAATGGAGTCCTTTCCATGGACTCCGGGCTTGACTGCGTCGAGAAAGGTCTCCTGTTCTTCGACGTAGATCCAAGTTTTTCTCTTCTATTTTGAATTTGTAACGCGTCGGAATGGAAAAGAACGCGTTCGCTAACAATACCGTCGAATTGGAAGGAAATACGCGCCGAAAAATCACTTTCTTCTGAAGTTGATCTGGAGCGTCTCGATCTTCATCCGAACCCGATGGTGGAAAAAAACAATCTAAGGATGGAGCCGATGCCCATGCGCACTACCAACTAAGGGAGGAGTCACCAACATACAAAAGACTCTCCAAGAGAAAAACAAAGTGCAATCATCCGAGCCCAACACCAGATGGCGATCTATTCATAATGTACCATCTGCAGCCCATATGCCTCGAACATATCTTTATTGGCGTATGAGGACAACAAAAAAAAAAAAAAAAAAAAAAGAAGAAGAAGAACTACAACTTTGAAGACATGTTAATGCATGCATATCCACAGGGGGAGTCCCACTGAACACATTGCTTGCACTCTCACTGTTTGTATACTTAGTTGTTTGACATGTTATTTACAGGCTCCGGGATGCTGGTGATCATTTGCTTCTGCTGTTCTGGGTCTGTAAAGCCTTCTGTTCTTGTGTATGTGTGTTCTTTGCTACTAGTCTTCCTACTTCCAATATGTATGTATGTTATTTGCTACTAGGCATCCTACTTCAAATATATCAGATTGGCCTTGTAGTTCACAGGCCCCCTCTTGAAGTGAATTTTCCTCACTGGGTTTGGTAATCCATTGGACGTTGGCTAGGGCTTCAACTGGGTATTGCTTACCTGTTATCAGTATTTTTTCAGTTCATTCTTTATTTAGCCTTGTTCTCCATCCTTACTGAACAACACATCTGTTCCACTTCAATTTTTCAGATGTTTATCGTTTTATGACACATTTTACATATGTTTTCGTTTTCACCATAAGGGATTTGGCATTGTAGGCTTAGTCAAGAAAGCACCAAGAAGCAATTTCCCAATGGGAGTTGTCCCCCAGTGCACCGCAGTGATTACCCGAAGGTATAATAAAGTTCAATCAAACACCAAATGTCGTTCCCAAATGTATTTATGGTTGATTGTATTCAGTTAGTCATTCCAAATTCATTGCTAAATCCAAATGGTACAGGTATTCCTTAAATATCAGTGAATACATCCATGGATTTCTTTCCTACATCCCTATGCATTTCGGGCTTTTCCAGCCCTTCATCAGGGGAATAGTCTGTGAAAATAATGAAAAACGGACTGTATTCAGGGTAGATGTCTCCCAAATATCAGCAGCATAGCAGATAGTACGTCATAAATAACATTACCAAAAAGGTAAACTTCTGAAATTCAGACATGCGACATGTATTAAAAAGAGGTCGTCCACTAAACGTGCCAAGTAGGTGTTTGTGAGGGTGAAAATGCATTAAATGCAGAAAAAACGACTGAACCCAAAAAAAGTGTAAAACAAACTAAAACATCGTGAACACGGTGTAAATACACTATCATGCGTTGAAAGTGCCAGTGCTGTTCAGACAAACGTCCCAATCAAATGTGCACAAAAATGCGTGAAGTTTTCTGACTACGAGTAAAAGTCAGACCGTACCCCAAATAAACCAACTTACTGGAGAAAGATGATATCCAGGCCGGATATATCACAAGTTTCTGCTCGCGGGTGCGCGGCGAGCTCAATAATGCTCGTATTTTAAACAGCACGCCCGGTGCATTAGAACAGCATAAATGACGGACTAAGCAATCTGAGTGTGGAAGCTGTTAAAGGGATAGTGCCAGTGTTGAGAATAACATACTCGGTGACGACGGACTGAGGAAACAGTCCGGAAATGTGAGTTGTAAGTAGTGAAGCATGCAGCGGCCATGTTGAAAAAGTTAAGGAACGGACAGGAAAGAAGAGTTTTCAATGAACCAAAGAGTGGTTAGGATAAATCCTGGAAAGAAAAAAAGAGTAAAAAGAAAAATAAATGTAAATTAAAAAATATAGTGCATATACGAGAATGCATGTCTAAGACAGTTCTAATTAGACAATTATAAGTCAGAGATAACACAAAAATTCCATGCGATCATTTAGCCCTGTGGGCTGCATCGTGCTCAGATATCGTATCCAAAAGTTTTCTCTTTGTAATAGTCTATTTTTGGGATTGATCCCTTCTTGATTGGCCACATTTTCCAAAATTGTGAATTGCAGTTGTGCAACATTGGGTCTGCGTTCCAGAAAGTGCATGGCTACAGAGGATTTGGTATTAGCTGTTCTTATGTTGCTCTTGTGTTCTAAGAGTATGATTCGGATTTTCCTTTCTGTATGTCCGACATAGCATAGGCCACACGGGCACTTCAGAAGGTAGATCACATTGGAAGTATTGCATGTGGCATTCACCTTGAGTTTAATTTTGTGACCTTTCATTGGATGATACAGAATGTTACCTTTGATAACATTATTGCAGTTACTGCAATTAAAACATGGTTGAAGACCTTTGTATCTGGAAATGGTATCTTCACTTCTAGGCTTAGTTAGTAGTTCTTTGATGTTGGGGCCTCGGGTATAGGCAAAAATAGGCAAGTGTTCAAACAATCCTCTGAAATCGGGTTCTTTACTCAGCAGTGACCAATGTTTTACGATGATACTTCTGTATTTGTTACTCATGTTGGAGTATTTAGATACAACTGTTATACGGTTTTGTTGCACTTTGGGTTTAGTTTTGAGTAAATCTTCTCTGTTCATCAGTTCACATTTGGATCTGGCGCTGTTAACGATTTCATCAGGGTATCCGCGGTTCCTGAATCTTTGACACATGATGTTCATCTGATGCTCACCATCTGTGTTGTTCGAAACAATTCTTTTGATTCTCATAAGTTGAGATAATGGAAGGTTGTTTTTGAGATTTTGCCTGTGGAAACTATTATAGTGCAGAGTACTATTGCGGTCAGTTTCTTTCCTGTACACAGAGGTTCGGAATTTTAAGTTCTCCATAGTCACTTGTACATCCAAGAAATGTATGCTGTTGCGGTCATAAGACCAAGTAAATTGTATACGGTCGTTGATGGAATTTAAACTTTCCAGAAAGTGTAACAGTTTCTCTTCTGAACCAGACCATAACAAGAAAATGTCATCTATATAACGCATGTAAAGTTTACCAAATTGGGCCCAATCAGGTAGGTTCAGGATATTGTTCTGTTCAAAATAGTGCATAAACAAATTCGCATAGACTGGCGCGGCACAATTGCCCATTGAAGTTCCGTTGAGTTGTAGGTAGCAAGTGTCACCCCAGGTAAAATAACTTTGGTACAATGTGAAGCCAAGTAGTTCCATCAAAAAAGGCTGGATTGTCGGATTAATGTCAGAGTTCAAAATAGCATTCTCGATTGCTTCAAGGCCCAGATTATGTGGGATGGACGTGTATAACGCCCTAACATCTACAGTACATAGCCAATACTCTTCACCTGTTGCAAGTTCCAGATCATCTAATTTGTTGAGAAAGTGAGTGGTGTCTCTGATATATGTGGGAGTTCTTACCACAAGGGGTTGAAGATGTTTGTCCAACAGTTTCCCAACCGGTTCATGGATACTGCCCCGCGTGGAGACAATAGGTCTAAATGGAGGTCTCTTAAGGTCTTTGTGGACCTTCGGGAGCATGTATAGTGAAGGTGTTCTTGGATGGTCTTGAGTCAAGTAACGTCTTGTTCTCTCTGTGATGATGTTATCCTCCAGAGCTTTCAACAAAATATTATCAAGAGTCTGTTTAAATTCAGTGGTGGGATTACTGTCTAGAGGAGCATAAGTACTCAAATCTGTGACATGTAAATGTACTTGTGGGTGATAGAAATCACTGTCCATTATGACAAGGGCGCCACCCTTATCGGCATTTTGACAGATTATCTCACGGTTTTCAGCCAATTTCTTTAATAAGGTTCTTTCTTTAACAGTCAAGTTGGTATATTTCTGTTTACTTTGAAACTGTAAAGTAGTTATGTCTTGTTTCACAAGGTTCTCAAAAGTGTCAATCAATTTGTGGCTGATGGGAGCCATAAAGGTGCTGCGAGGACGTAAATCCAACAAGATATTATCCGGTTGTGGTTCAACGGTTATTATGTTTTCAAAGTAGTGTCGTAATCTGATGTTTCTCATCAGTTTAAAGAAACTGACTTCCAGTTCAAGAGTGTTGGAGTTGGTGGTGGGTACAAATGACTGGCCTTTTTGCAGAATTTTCATCTCCAGTTTGGTTAAAGTGTGTGATGAGATATTAATCACAAGGTTGTTTGGTTCAGTTATTTCCTCTTGCCTTTCTTCTTCTCTGGTTCTTTTGTTTTTTCGACTGTTTTGTCCCCTCCAGGTTCTTCCTGTGTTTCTTGGCCCACTTCTAAAAAAGGGACCGCAGATTCAGAGGTGGTAGCAGTCTGTGGTGTGGTGGTTGATCGGGAAGGTTGTTTGTTCTGTTGTGTGTCGCTGTCGGACGAAGAGGTTTCGGTTGCAGAATAAGGGTTATACGCTTTCGGTTGACGACGGCGGGCATACACCTCTGCCCAGGTGTATACCTCGCCAAGCTTGTAGTCTATGGTGTCCCTTTTATATTTGCGTATTTTCCTTTCCTGGATATCCTGGGTGTATTTGTCAAGTTGTATGTTTAAATCCTCCAACATTTTGGTGTAGTCAGTTGTTTCCATCATTTCTGTTAAGTCTTTCTTGGTATTGTTGATCTCCTCGTTCAGTTCTTCTAATGTTTTGGATAGTTCCTCTACAATCAACAGGATGAGATCCAGCGAACATTTATTAAGGATCGCAAACCACCTTTCAACAAAACGGGTATTGTTTTTGCATAGTAGAGGTTTTAATGGGACCCGTAGGCCCCTTGGAATACGTTGAGCACGGTGGTACCTCACCAGGGTGCTCGCATGGAGTCTCTGATTCGTCTCTTTTTTAAGAAGATATAGAAGCTGCTTTATGTTATTTTCTTTACTTTTTTTGTTGGAGAAAGGAGTGATATCTTCTCTGATCAGTCCGTAGATTTTCGTGGCATCATCATTGGTGAAAGCAAAAGTTTCAGCTTTTGAATCTGTTAAGTTAGTGATGTTTTCAAAATTCATTTTTTCGCCGTGAAGTGTCTCGGGGTCAGAATCAGTAGTAAATCAATGGAGTGAGACACGCACCGTTAGTTGTACCAACAGTTGTAAGAGTATAAAGTTGTTGCGTGCAAACCAGGGTTTCGCTGTCTGAACCATTCAGCGTTGCGATAAATACCAAGAAGCAATTTCCCAATGGGAGTTGTCCCCCAGTGCACCGCAGTGATTACCCGAAGGTATAATAAAGTTCAATCAAACACCAAATGTCGTTCCCAAATGTATTTATGGTTGATTGTATTCAGTTAGTCATTCCAAATTCATTGCTAAATCCAAATGGTACAGGTATTCCTTAAATATCAGTGAATACATCCATGGATTTCTTTCCTACATCCCTATGCATTTCGGGCTTTTCCAGCCCTTCATCAGGGGAATAGTCTGTGAAAATAATGAAAAACGGACTGTATTCAGGGTAGATGTCTCCCAAATATCAGCAGCATAGCAGATAGTACGTCATAAATAACATAACCAAAAAGTTAAACTTCTGAAATTCAGACATGCGACATGTATTAAAAAGAGGTCGTCCACTAAACGTGCCAAGTAGGTGTTTGTGAGGGTGAAAATGCATTAAATGCAGAAAAAATGACTGAACCCAAAAAAAGTGTAAAACAAACTAAAACATCGTGAACACGGTGTAAATACACTATCATGCGTTGAAAGTGCCAGTGCTGTTCAGACAAACGTCCCAATCAAATGTGCACAAAAATGAGTGAAGTTTTCTGACTACGAGTAAAAGTCAGACCGTGCCCCAAATAAACCAACTTACTGGAGAAAGATAATATCCAGGCCGGATATATCACAAGTTTCTGCTCGCGGGTGCGCGGCGAGCTCAATAATGCTCGTATTTTAAACAGCACGCCCGGTGCATTTGAACAGCATAAATGGCGGACTAAGCAATCTGAGTGTGGAAGCTGTTAAAGGGATAGTGCCAGTGTTGAGAATAACATACTCGGTGACGACGGACTGAGGAAACAGTCCGGAAATGTGAGTTGTAAGTAGTGAAGCATGCAGCGGCCATGTTGAAAAAGTTAAGGAACGGACAGGAAAGAAGAGTTTTCAATGAACCAAAGAGTGGTTAGGATAAATCCTGGAAAGAAAAAAGAGTAAAAAGAAAAATAAATGTAAATTAAAAAATATAGTGCATATACGAGAATGCATGTCTAAGACAGTTCTAATTAGACAATTATAAGTCAGAGATAACACAAAAATTCCATGCGATCATTTAGCCCTGTGGGCTGCATCGTGCTCAGATATCGTATCCAAAAGTTTTCTCTTTGTAATAGTCTATTTTTGGGATTGATCCCTTCTTGATTGGCCACATTTTCCAAAATTGTGAATTGCAGTTGTGCAACATTGTGTCTGCGTTCCAGAAAGTGCATGGCTACAGAGAATTTGGTATTAGCTGTTCTTATGTTGCTCTTGTGTTCTAAGAGTCACCGGGCGTGCTGTTTAAAATACGAGCATTATTGAGCTCGCCACGCACCCGCGAGCAGAAACTTGTGATATATCCGGCCTGGATATCATCTTTCTCCAGTAAGTTGGTTTATTTGGGGTACGGTCTGACTTTTACTCGTAGTCAGAAAACTTCACGCATTTTCGTGCACATTTGATTGGGACGTTTGTCTGAACAGCACTGGCACTTTCAACGCATGATCGTGTATTTACACCGTGTTCACGATGTTTTAGTTTGTTTTACACTTTTTTTGGGTTCAGTCGTTTTTTCTGCATTTAATGCATTTTCACCCTCACAAACACCTACTTGGCACGTTTAGTGGACGACCTCTTTTTAATACATGTCGCATGTCTGAATTTCAGAAGTTTACCTTTTTGGTTATGTTATTTATGACGTACTATCTGCTATGCTGCTGATATTTGGGAGACATCTACCCTGAATACAGTCCGTTTTTCATTATTTTCACAGACTATTCCCCTGATGAAGGGCTGGAAAAGCCCGAAATGCATAGGGATGTAGGAAAGAAATCCATGGATGTATTCACTGATATTTAAGGAATACCTGTACCATTTGGATTTAGCAATGAATTTGGAATGACTAACTGAATACAATCAACCATAAATACATTTGGGAACGACATTTGGTGTTTGATTGAACTTTATTATACCTTCGGGTAATCACTGCGGTGCACTGGAGGACAACTCCCATTGGGAAATTGCTTCTTGGTATTTATCGCAACGCTGAATGGTTCAGACAGCGAAACCCTGGTTTGCACGCAACAACTTTATACTCTTACAACTGTTGGTACAACTAACGGTGCGTGTCTCACTCCATTGATTTAGTCAAGAAAGCTTCATCAGAATCACAAAATGCTGGTAAAATGCCCTAGTTAAAAAAGTAATCTTGATGTTTCCTGCAAGCATAATGTATGTTCATATGAAGTATGTCACTGACTTTAACTAGAGATATAAAGCATAATCCCCTTAATAAAATGTGCCTATTAAATCTTCACATTTTCCTATGTTTCAACTAATGTACTTTTTTCAAAACGTACTAAACAATCCGTCGATACCTGCAGATTTGATGGGAAGGCTCAATTACAGAAGCTTGTTCGACTAAGATATGCTCACTATAAACAGCCGGTATCTAAGCATAACGACGACCAATGAGGCACTGTAATTTGAATAACTGTGCATTACATCAGAGTCATCCACTGATGCAGCATTTATTTTCGACTTTAGTAATGGACTAATAAGTGGTTGCATTCTAAACCTGAAACCATACATCTTCTAACAATCAAAACATTTCTAAAACATTTCTAAAACATCAAGAGAAAAAAAACTCTTTTTCAACGTGGAATTTTACACAACTAAAATATAAAAGAAGCTATCACCAGTCTATGAAGAGACAATAACCCCCAATAGGTGTGGCTCCCTTTTTATACTGATGTTTACACTCCGTAGCAAATAACACTTAAACAAGTCCATGGCTGAGGCATTAAAAATCTTAAGGCTGACAGCCCAATTGCAAAACAGGATCATATAGGTTAATCTTTGTATTCGCTAAATGAATGGAGGAGGTAAAGCTCAAGGTAGAAAGCAACAAAGACAGGGATAGAGGAAACCTACACATTAGGGGGGAATTTGGTTTATATGCTACTGGCCCACTGAAAGACACTGGCATGGACTAAAAGGGCAGTTACTACAATTTTGTGGAACGGATGTACCCTTTTTGTTCCCCGTTTCATATATGTTTCATATATGTTCCTAGAAGCCAAATGATGTCAGATGCATCAATATATATTGTTTGGTTTTCCATAGTTATGTCATTTCCATTAATCCATGCAGTTTTCTACAGCACAAACCCATATGGGCCTGGAGTGTTAGTGCGCTCTACAATAAAACATCAAGCATTCCACCAAGCAAATAAGAGGAACATCCACAGATTTATATGGGATACATGAGAGAGAAACTAGCATCAAAACAATTGTGAGACTGCAAATAAAAACGGGAAACAAGTTAGCAGTAATAATAAAGCAACAAAAGCAACAAAAGGAAGCAGAATATAACAGGCAGATACTTCAGAGGTAGTATTTTAAAATTTGCGAAGACAAGAATTATTATTGAACACAGTGAAAATGCCTTTAGAGCAGGACATTTTTTAGCTTTTTTTAAATATAGAAATCAAGGGAACAGAGCAAAAAAGGAAGGAAATTCCAAATTCTCGTAGCATTGCAGAGCTCAAGAGAGGGAGTCTTCACTGCACAAACATAATCAGAAGTGGAAATAGTCAGATCTTCAGCCAGAATCATAGGAATAGATGTTTGTAAGGCTTTGTGTCTGACACAGGCGATATTTAAATTGAGATTCCGCTTCAACAGACAACCACTGTAGGGTTACAAAAACAGGAGTAATGTTGCCCAATTTCTTGCATTGAGAAAGAAATGGAGCCGCTCCATGTAACAGAGCCTTAATGGGGGCAAGATGTACTGTTATGCCACGAGGAAAGAGTAAACCAATGAAGAGAGAACAAGAAAATGTACTAAGGCCTTTAAGTCTTGTTCAGGAATAAATTACCGATACACAAAACAAAGTAAGTTAGTATCGTACACTGCTGGCCTAGGCATTAATGGGAGATTTTTGGTTGAGTCTTTGAGAATGAATCCCAAAGACATTGCATTAATTCAACAACTGTGGGTTTCCAGTCCAGGAGGCTGCCGGAATCTATGGATGATAGTACAAGGAGGTTGAATATTTTTTGGTTAGATTAACAAGAAAACAGTTTTTAAGGGGGTGCGTTTCTATCTTCTCCAAGCTGCTAGTTATGAGAGATCGTTTGGAGAGGAGATTTTGAGATTGAACTCTGTACAGTCATCATATTGGTGATAGAGGTCCCCGGATTTCCTTAGTATACATTGACCTGCTCCACATATAAATTAAGAAATATAGGAAACCATATGTAGCTTTGAGTGACCCTGTAACAGAGTAACCCTGAAAGATTGAGAGAGTTACCTATGTTAACCAATTGGCACCAATATGGCAAACAGAAGGCACTGCTATGTGAACGCCTACTCCATTTTTCAAAGATGTTAATGTGATGGTTGATTAACAGCACCAAATGCAGCACGATAGAAGCATATGAAGACAAAAGTTTCCTGAATAAAGAAAGCGGTTTCTAGGCTGAATTGCATATTAAAAGGGTCATTAGCCAAGATATGATGGTATATAGGAATCTATACACAACATTCTATCACCTTCCTTAGGAAAGGTAGTCCTGATATTGGGTAGACGTTATTGAGGTCTTTGGTATCAGCTGAGGGTTTCTTCAGCAGGATGATATCTGACCTATTTTCGTACAGTCGGGGAACACAGTTTGTATAAGAGATGTTAAATCAGAGTGGCCCAGTATTGCAGACCATTTTTTTTGTTCTTTCAGTATGTTTCTGGACATCATGTCTAAAAAGTGGTTAGAAGGTTTAATCTTTACTTGAATATGGAGTAAATCACGCTTTCTGTGAAATGAGACCAGTTGTCTAGCTTTCCACATTATGGCCGTCAGTGACGGGAAGGCCAGAGGATGAAGGAAGGAAATTTTGATGGCTCTGTCCTTCTCAACAAGGGGGTTTGCAAATTCTTCACATTTTGATTCAGAGACATCAACTGAAAGAAGAGACGACTGACTGTTGAACATTTTGACTTTGATTTAGCTTTGCTAGTTCTTGGGTCACCATAATTTAGAAGTGGGGGTAATCTCTGAGATGGTGGATTCTAAATCCTGCAAGCTATATCCATTTTTAACATGCGTCATGTGTACAACCTCCATGAGGGACATGTTTAATAATCACCACATTGTATTTCCTTTTTAATCTCCTGTTTTCTTGTATTTCATTATTCTACCTATTCTTTCTTTATCGATTGCGTCAATTTCCCTATTAGTATACTCATATGGCATACAGTGGAATAGTGTACAATGGAGTGGCACAGATTGGAGCAGCGTACAGTAGAGTGGTACTGAGTGGAGTGATGTACAGAGAAGTAGCGTACCGCCACATTACTATATATTAATTATGAATAACATTTCTTTCAGGGAATTTGCTGAATGGTGGTCAGCTCCGATATTCCAAACGTTTTTGAGTATAATCCGGATGAATTGTGAAATATTATGTTTAATATCTTGCAGATGGGAAGGACTTTCAATGAAAAGAACAGGTACGCATTAAAAATATACAATAATCTGTCATCTGGGTTAAACGTTTTACATTGTCATTTAATTTGCGGTCACTAGTGTCAAAGGGTGGGTGGAACACAAAAATGATGGCTGCAAATGCTTCAATCACAGCTTAATGCCAATGCGGAGTATACAGAAAGGAAAGGGGGGCCGCTTGGCCCCCACTCATGTATGGCGGGTCCCGGCTTCCCCCCTCCCCCGTATCCTCAATGGTGGGGCGTGCCCCCCCCTTCTTGCCGCGTCTTGATGACGCGGCTGGGGGGGGGGGGGGGGGCGCCCCACCACCGATTGGTGCAGGTCCCACCATTGACCCGGAACCAGTAAGAGTGCTTCCGGGTCAAGGGAAGGGGCCAGGTGGAGGCAGGCCAGCGGGAGCTGGACCGCCCCCATTACAGGAGGGGCTAAAAGGCCTGGGGAGCGCGGGAGGCGCCCTCTTGCACCCGCGCTCTCCAGGCTCGCTCCGTGCCCCTCAGCTAGGGGATGATTAATTTTATTTTTTTATTTCAGGCTTGGAATTTACGGACCACTCAACACTGAACAAATGGGTGGATTGCGGAATGCAGCGGAGCGGCAGGGGCCTGCGGAGCAGCTGTGACCGTAGGATCGGGCGCCAGCGGGAGCCCAAGTTTTCGATGGCGGTGGCAAAGAAGCAGAGCGGGTCCAGCACGCCACGGCCTGCCTCTTCCAGCCTCTAGGAGGCTGTAATCAATTCTTCTTTTGTTTTCCAGGCAGGCTGGTGCTGGAGTCCGGCATTTGGGAATTAGCAGCGGCGGAACTGCACCAGAGCAGAGTGGATACTGGCGGCTTACTGTGGACGACTCGTCGCCCTGCTCTGCTTTGAGGCCCGCAATGTGGATGGCACCCGGGAAGCTCCGCTGCGTAGGCGGCTCGATCTGCGGTGCATGGCCCCTTCAGAACGGACAAAAGGCCATTGAATGGTGGTGGGAGTATCCCCGCTCCCGACTTAGGGTAAAAAACTACTGTGCATTTGCGTGCTGGGCAGGTGGGGGGTTTGTCCGATACGCGTACACACCCCCGAAGGTTGAAAGCTCGCGCATTCTTTGCTGTGTGTGGTGCGCTGGTGGGTTGCGGGGCTTCTTTCGTTTGCCAAGAGGGTTGTCCTTGGATCGGGAAAAACAACACTGTGATGGTGGGGGCTGTTGTTTCTCAAAGTTTGTAATTGGTCCAGATGTAATGTCGCAACCGGCACTACTCTAACTTTCGATCAGGTGCCTCGGGGACCAATCCTTGTTTGTTGATGTTTGTGGGCTTGGGGCTCATACAGGGCTCTGTTAGAACAAAGGGCGGCTGAGATTCACTGTGATGAATGAGAAAGGAACGTGGTATGAGCAATATTGCGATAACTGTTACTAAAAATCTGTTTAACCTGACAAAAAATGAGCAGTAATGTATGAAGTGAAAGAAGATAGGTATAGCTCATGGCATCGAAATGTGCAAATGATCCCCGAGCTCCTCTTCACTGCAGTGTCTAGAGCGTTAATTATTCTCCTAAGTCCCGATTGAAAACGGAGTCATGTGCTTCCCTTTCAGGCTAGTAAATCAGAGATTCTAATAAAACAGTGGGCTCGATAGATGACGTCTTTGAAGCTCTAATCCCTATTTGCCTCCGGGTACTCAGCAGACACAGCTGTGTTTTGTTGCTGACGTCCAATCATCCCGCTTGTGACGTGAGGTCTACACCTCTATCTCCTGGGATCTATTCAGTAGAGAAACATGTTGCCTGTATGAACACATCAGTGCTAAGGTGACCACCACAAGAAACAGCCATCATATTCACATCAGTGCTAGCACCTTAGGAGGAGAGGGTATGGAAGCGTGAGTTGACGTCACGAGCTGCTAATGTTGCAAACGTAAATTTACATCAATCCCAATCCAGTGTTTTCAAAATGACAGACCTGTTTGCAGTAGCCTATTATATGTTTTTGGAAGTTGTTTAGCCAATGGCCGTTGACTAATAAACTGGACACACGAGAAACGTGATGATTTTCAGTAAACAGATTTTAAAGTCGAAAATATCGGACCATTGGCCAAACTCTGCAGATTCCACCAGCATTGGGTGGTTTTCCCCACGAATTTACGAAGTACATAGATTGCAGGGAACCAGTCAATCTCGCAGCGATGTCGATAATAGCCTGTGCAATTATAGGTAGACTTTTTGTGGGGAATACAACACCATACTTGTTGATTGTGATCACCTTAAAGGGATGGTACGCTGCTCAGCGGTTTCACTATTTGCTACAGATGCTGTGCAATGCAGAGCAAGCCATGCCTCAGACTTGTTATTTTGCAGATTTTGAGCACGCTGCTATGTATGCTGTAATTTAAATATGGTGAGCGCTTTATGACAGTGATCACCTGGCACTGCTCCACAGCAGTTTTATCTGTGATGTTATGCTAATCCTCTGCCAGTAAATTCGTGACAGGTTATTTTGCAGAAGGGAGTGCGCAGGTTAGCAGACCATTGCCCACGTAGGGTTTGTTTATTTATTTATCATGGTTGCTGCTCATTTAGGTTAGGCAGCAGATAGCGACTGACAAAGCCAATAGTCCGGACTTATAGGTGCGATACTTGTAGCAGCAATAGTGTTGTGGTGTCCCCAGGGCTTCAGATGTAAGCTTTTTTCAATTATATTACAAGTCATGGTTGCTGCTGATTTATCTTAGGCAGCGAACAGCCACTGACAAAGCTAATAATCCTGACTATAGGTATGATATTTGTAATATATAGCTGGGGGAAATGACAGAAAGACTACAAGTGTGCAGCACACTAGGCTAGACCCCAGTTTTGTCATTTACAGTCGCTGCACCTTCTTAACTTTAGTTGTTACTGCAGCGGAAAGCCATTAAGGAATGAGAATATTTCATTGAAAGGCAAATAACACCGTGGTGGGCATAGGAATGGTTTCAGTGTGATGTATATGTGCGGGGCGCCTGGATGCCCCCAGACCAAGCTATTGCTACATAAAACTAACATGGAAAATATGTGTACGTAATTGATTCTGGGTTGTGTGAACTCTTGCGGTTTCATTTCCCCACTTGAGTAATTGCTTCACAACATTTGGCATCCCCCCCCCTAATTTTATTACCATTGAAATGTGAGGAATCCCATTGAGTGGTTGCCGGGTTGAATGTTTTATTTCACAATGATAAGTTTAAGTATAACACTTTAGAATTATCATGTGTATCAACTGAACTGATAGTTAAACAATCGTGGAAACTTCTCTATGCGAATGACCTCTTTCTTGGGGTCCTCCTTTTGAGTAACATCCATTCAAGTGTAGGTCCTGACGATGGTGTGTAAGCCAGTTCACAGGTTGCGCCGTACATTATTGCTAGGCACAGACGTTAACCACGTTCCTTTGCAACTCAAAGCAGAAAGCCAAACACAGTGGTGGGCCTAATAATGAATTCAATTGGGGAAACCAGTAGCGTGTAAAAGACTCTTGTATCATTGATTAAGGCGGAGTTCAAAACACAGTGTCCTTCTGATGCTGAGAGTGCTCTATACGGGAGCTGCTTTCCACCTACACTTGAGAACTACCCAGAGGCCTGGGTGTGCACTTGGGTATGGACAGAGTGATACCTCCCTGAGGAGGGTGAAACATGTCAGGGGTCGCTTTTGATCATGTCAGGTTGGCTTGGATGGTATTCTACCAAAAGAATAAGTGGTAATGGCGTGCTGGGAGCGGTGAAAGGCTCTTGGGCCATTTTACAGCCCAGCATGGATAGCACTGTGCTAATCCTAATTTTAAAGACTTTGCTGCTGAAATGGCAAAAGACTGTCCCTTTCAATCTTATATCCTATGCCTAAAAACTTGGATAGAAAAGCAGAAATTGGAAGTGATGTTAGGGGCTTTCAACATCCTGTTTATTCAACTACACAGGACTCGCAACGCTCAGAGTCCCTTGGCTTCGGGTTAACCTGTCCTGAAAAGAGCCAACGCATTATTACATTAATGACAAGCGCTCTCATGGGGAAGTTACTCATGTAAGGAAAATAGTACTGGACTTAGTGGAGGGGGAATCTTTCATATGAGACCGAAAGTTCTCCAATTTATACGCTATACCTTCCTTAAGTATCCGTCCCGGCGCTATTGAAGATACAGCAGGTACCCTCGGTGGAAATTGTAACAGTAACTAGGTTACGTTTTTTCTGGAGTTATAAGAGGGAATGCAGTAGTGGGCTTGCATCACAGGTAGGGCCACCCGCAGAGGGTACCTGTGAAGTGTATGAAGGCTCTATTGTGTTCACTAGGGACCCCAGGTCTATTATTTACTAAGGGTCATACTATCGGGCACCATATCTGTAATTCACACAGACTGATGCTATGCTAAACACTTGTAGTTGCAAGTTTTATGGGAATGCGTCTGGTGCTAATCTTAGCTAAGGCGTAGCATGTGACGGCGATGTAATACGGGCATGTGTACTGCAGCTTTCGTCAGGAAGCCAGAAACACTAATCGTTTGTGTTTGTCTTTTCCATTTATGCATGGCCGGGTTCATGGCGGATATCTGGGAAGTGCTACACACCGCAACAACTGCAACAGGTGGACAGCCAAAGGGACGCGTACGTCAGGTACAGGAATGGCAAGCAATGACGTCAAGGGTGATGGACGATCGATGGAGGACTCAGGAGGTGCCAACACTGGGTTGATTGTTTATTGGTGTGTTAACCCCAGATTTGGCTGGCCGCAGTAATGTAGCGGGAGGTTGCTGCACATAAAATGGCAGTATGTTCCTTATAAGGAAACGGTATTGCTACAGTAACGGCGCCTGTGCTCGCAGGGCCACAGCGGTCATCATAGTATATTCATAGGTTACCAATTGGTAGGGTCACCGATCGTAATGTGGCAGTTCACAGGGGGGTGCCTGGCCAAAGCCTGGAGTAATAGGCCTATGCAACACCTCAGCACCTCTTGTTGGGAAGCTGGACTCTGCCTTCACGGGGGCCTGAGCTCCCAGTTGCCATTTTAGTAGACACAGCACCTTTGGGGACTTCCATAGTAAGGAGGTAGACGTACACGGACGGTTAGACTTTTCAGTGGCACGGTCATTGGGTGGCAGCGTCAGGAGCGCAGTGTCTATCGGGCGCAGCATAATGCTATTCAATTAAGCCCATCTGGTGGCCCATGGCGGCACGTTGAATTTCCCTGGATCAGTCAGCCCTAGCATAATTAGCACGCATTTTTGGGGGTTGGGGGGCCGGAACCAACAGGTACGCCAGGACGCCTGGGCAGAAGGGGATCGACATGTCCGTACCCTGGTGCAGACATTTCATACCCCCCGAAGAGGGGAAGCGAGTCTGTGAGGCCATATTGTGCCCATGGATGCAAAAAACCTAGTAACAGCAGTAGTGAGGCTTACTAATAGCAGATCATAACACAGGGGTGCATATGGGGGGAGTTGTGATTCTTGAAAGACTGCGTCCGTTTGTACAAGTTTGGGTTTGAAACCATTGCAGAGAATTTTCTCTTGCCTACAAAAGCCAGTATAGGGACAAGATATGATATTGCAAGGAGTTGATAGGGCCCGATAGTGGCACTAAGCATATGAGGGCTAGGTGTGAGAAGTTTGGTTTAGGGCATGACCTTTCAGTGAAGGAGGGTAGCAGTTGATACCCAGGCTGTAGTGGAGGGGGAGGGGGGGGGGGGGGGGGGGACTCTGTTAGGGCATTGAATCCCTTGGTAAAGAGGATCAACAACAAGTTAGAGAAATAGTCCAAACACCTCAATTGCAGAGTATTCCACATGGGTGCATCTGGGGGGACCATTTTACTTGCAGGATGGGGTCCACTTGACTGAGGCAGGCATTGAGTTACTAACAAAGAATATTTTAGCATGGTTAGAAGGTTTCGCGAGGTAGGTATGACCTTTCAGAGTAGGAGTTTGTTGGGGGGGGCAGATTGTCGGTCAACAATCTGGCCTGTGGCAGTAAGGTCATGAGCAGCAATTTAAGGTCCTTAGGGGGCGTCACCATTCTCAAATGGGGTCGTCCAAGGGGAGGGGACAATGGTCTCTCCTAGAACTTCAGGGGCAGGATATCCGCTTGGTCGGGAGGGTGCGGGGGAGGGAGTCACGCTTTCCTTGGGCTGTTAGCCTCCCCGCACATTCACTATGACGTCATAAAACTGCGCGAGTGAAAGGGCCCTCCTTTTTGGTTTAATGGAGTTCACGGAGCGTACGGGGTAACCAGGAGAGGGACGTACTCTCCCGGTAACCGGGCCCTGTTGCGCATGCACACTCATACGTGAGGGCGTAGCTGGATAATAAGGATCTGACACCGGTTAGCGACCTTGCCGTAGGCCCGAAATATTAGGATGCAAAATTCATACGTAGGATGTTAGATTCGGTTAGGAACACGCTGTATTAGACATTTGTTAAGGTTAGCCCTTCATACCCGTCTACATTGCTGTAAATCTAATGTCAGAATTTTGCATATTAAAGATTGTGTAAATCATGTTTATTTTAACAATTTTATTTTATTTTCATATTTTAATAAATACGGCCGGGGGGTCGTGAGACCCCCTGCCTTCCAAAGAAAACTCCTCGCATGACTAATTACTTTAAGGGTTGATGTGGTTGTGTACACGACAGGGAGGGGGTGGTCGGTAGTCCCAGACCATAATGTTCAATCAATCCAATAAACCAGGGCAAATGAAACTCGAAGACAAATGTACATCATTTAAAGAAATATGAAGTTCTTGCAAGTGTCATCCATGCATTCAGAATACATTCCAACATTTGTCATAATGGGAAACTGACATCTAGAAGCATTACATTATGCTCAGAACCAAATTTCATATAAACAGTTGTAAATAGCAGGACTAGCAGATACAAACTGGGATTTCATGTTAGTAATCGGAGGTAAAATTGTTGGAAAAGTGAGGGTTGGCAGATCTAAGATATGATTCTTGAGTGTTACATGAGGATGTTCTCAAATCTAATTCTCAACCAGGGCAACAACACAGACAATATCACAAAGAGTGAATAAAGTTGGTCTTATTTGCTAGTGGATTCTTCCTGCAGAGTGTGGCAATAATTTTTGTAAGGTCAAAGACTCACTTGCAAAACGTAAATCTTTATTTAGAACACTTTGATATACCCGCTCTGACAAAAACTTACTTGCATTCATATTTCTCTAGCAGGAAATTGTGTCTGTGGGGTGTCTGGGAGTCCCATCGCTGGCAGGGGATCCCTGACGACGTTAAGTTTGCTCTCCCTCGGTAGCCTTCACCTTTGCCTTTGAAGCATGTGCTTGTGATTTCCACGTTCTGTGGTCCTTGCTTCTCTGCACCACATAATGGGAAAGCGAAAAAAAGAGGCTAAGATCTTATGTATATAGAACTGACTTCCACTTATAACTATTTCCAGTTTAGAAGCTCATGCTGGTCTCTGCTTCATGAGTAGATAATGGCAATTATTTCATACTATACTTGAGCTTCTCAACTTAAATGAACTCTACGAGCAATAGGACAAAAACTAGCAGTTCTAACCATCCCTTTGATATACAGGAACACACTACTGCACAAGCCATTCAGAAGCAATTATCAAGACCAGGGGGCTGTATTATGTAAAAATAGTGCATTAACACAGTCTACACTGGGTGCACCTTAATGAGTGTGCACCTGGCTCAGACCTGGAGAACGCGCTTTATTAAAAACAATGTGTTGTCTCCAGTGCATGCACAAACTCATGACTGAAAAGATAGCACAGCATTAATGACACCCTGCCCTCGAGGTGAGTGCTGTGTGAAACTGCACTCGTCTGTAGGGTGGATACAATTGTGGGGTGGTCATGGGGCCCTAAGTAGGTGTACTGAGTGTGCACCACCATATATGTGGAGCATAGTAAGTGCGCCTCCCTACAGACAGTGCCCCACAGGCCAAAACAGAGGCCACAAACATCTGTTTCATCCCAGTGGCATAAAGTAGGACATGGGCCCAGGTGTTCACAATCCATGTCACGAGATTCAAGAGGACTCAACTGAAGAGGAGGCAATTTGGATACCAAGATTATACCGGGCCCAAATGTCACAGCATTTCGTAGATAAGCCTACCAGCAACTTCATCACAAATCTTACATCACAACCGTCTATTCTCACTACTCCAGTTATCACATACCATGATGTTAGCATGTAGAAAGCAAAGAAAGATCACATTTCAATTAAGGAAATAAACTACACCCCTGCCTTTGTCTGTAAAACCTGCTCATTAGGAACTGAATGTGTGGTGGGGGTTACTTCTAGGTTTAAGCAACAAACGAGTGCCAGGCCATATGGTTTTCTGGGGTATTAACTGGTATGGTCTTTAGTTACTTGTGATAAAGATCCACATCTTTATAAATGTAAGTGGTGGACTGATTTCCCCAGCTATAGCAGATCTGAAAGATGCCCACGAATAGGGCTAAACATTTGATGTGGGCTGTGTGGCAACTACTGCCTTATCTATGTCCATTTTTTAGGAATAGAAGTAAATATAAACTGTGAATATGAATGTCGATGAATTCTAAGCACAGAATTACAAAAAGCATTTTGACAAGAAGCATTGCTAGATTGGTACAACTGAACTTGACAAAGCCCGAAAAGTATCAAAGCTTTGCAGTGAGCAAGCTCGCAGACTTCACAAGGTTTGGACAGAGTACAGGGAGTACTAAAGAGAATAGTTCAGATTTATTTTCTATTCACAAATATTAGAAATAAAGTATTATAGTTTTAATAAAACAAAAATTGCCAAATTTAGGAACAGGAGCACAGGAGCTTGGTTATCTTCACAGTCAAGTAGACTAATTCATCTTCACAAGGGAGTGTATCGCAACAATACAATATAACTCTTTTACCTGATAGGAATTCTTTACGTTCCGTAAACCTCACTGACCAGCCAAGTAACAAGAAAGATGTGGTGGAGCCTTGTGTTTTTGTTTTCTCTTGTGCAATTCCCCTTTCCTGTCCCCACACTGGCCCTCCTGTTTCCATTATGTAGTCCGTGGTGGGACTGATGAGTAGAATAAAGCATCACTCCTGTTGGATTGTATGCATAAGGTTAGGGCAAACCTGGCACTCCCCTAGACCTTCCAGTTTGGAAGACACTGGTGACGTCACATCCACAACAGAGACCAAAGATTGTTGGGAGCATTTTCGTACCTTTTCAGTGTCAGAAAGTAGCATTAAATGGCCATTTCCATCTGAGCCATTACATAAAGTGGAAAAAGACGAATGTTGTGCAGGCTGGTGATGAGCAATGCATGGTGAAGAAGTTTATTATGCTTACTATTGAACAGTATGAATATTTTTCAAGCAGAATGCTCCACAATGTCAACACAAATTATTGCAATATGCTAGTGTCAAATGAGCTTATATTTTCTCGAGTAATTGGCAGCTGAAAGGATTAAGAATTAATACAAAAGTGCAAGCGGGCCAGAGAAGGGACGTGGCTGAGTATACCAGTTAAATGGTGGGGAGCCTCCACTGTATGATTGTATTATATATTGCTTTGTACCATTGAACTAATAAAAATATTAATAGAAAATTTTTAACACAAAGATGTCTTATTAGAGATGTATTCGCCTGAAGATAAAGGATGTATAAGAGATATTATTATACAGTACAGAATCTTAGAGATAGAAAAGTCAAAGGCATTTCTTTAGCTTAGAAGAACCATGAAGTTCAAAGCCCAGAAGTGGTACAAGAACATTTTTGAATGATCTGGATTTCATCTTGGACTCTTCCCCCATTCACCATTATCCTGATCTTATTTGATAACTTGCATTTCAGCCTGAACAACAACCATCAGAGTATGTTTCTGGATCACCTTCTATCAAACCATTCCCATAGCAATAATTATTCCTGCTGCATTCACATGCATGACAATGGCCCCACATTATCCTTCTCAAACACTACTTCTTTCTACCACACTACTAAGTCTCATCCTTTGACCATGTCTATTCACCAGGCCAAGAACATGATTAATATAGCAATTGTCCCAACTGATATGGTTTGATGGGGTCGCAGAACATTCAACATTGCACATTTCATAATATATTCACTTCTAGGAAATCCATAATAAATCTTGGGTAAAAAAAAAAGAACTATAGTAAACTCTGCTGCCCAAGGTGTCAACCAAACACCCTCTTGAATGTCAAAGATATTTTTAAACAATCAGGTGTATGTCACACATCCATTCTCAAAGTCTACGCAACTTTCAAATATGTCATGCATTAATGCAAAAGTAAATTTTATTCCATTTGATTGGTTTATTTCTAGAAATACATATAACACAAAATGTTGCAAATTAATCCATGCCAACACTTATCGTCCTTGACGGACCATGTCAAGGCTCTAAATACACATGTAAATTAGCCATCCAGATAAACTGTATTGCCTAAAAGTGACATATTCCTCCCGATTAGACCTGCTACAACATTTTTCATGGCCTGGAAAAAACACAAATCCAGTTTGTATAAGCACACAGTGATCAGATCCACAACGTCCGAACCACAATTCTCATTTCCACTACGTGACTTATTTAACAACATTTTACAAGCATCTTTTAACTTTCCCTATCAGCTCCACACATTTATACCACTTACACCCTATCCCCAACCATGGATAAGCCCTGAAATATGTAACGATAAAATAAAAACATTTGCTTGCTCCTTTGCACTTGCTAAAAAACCTTTACACCTCAGCACTTTGCAGATTAAGTAACTGGCCTTCACAGCCATATCGCTGCACAATGCACACTTCCTCAAAGGCTAACCTGCACTATAAAATCCCTACACTCCTTACTGCTCCAGGATGCCACATCTTCTGTTGTCACTTCATTACCCTCCACAATCTCCGAGATTTATTGTACTATCTCTGTGCTTCTCTTTGCCCAAAATCAGCTCATCCGTTGCCCACTCTCCCTCCACCCACCTTTTATCCCTTCACCCATAAAAGTTGCAGAGCTTATTCTCATTCTCAGGATTGCCAACCTCGTCTTGTGCATCCTTTGACTTATCAAAAACCAAAATATTAAGCATGTTGCTCTAATGCATTGTATGTTCCATTCAATCTTACTTGGCTGGTTTCAAAATTGTTGTTGTCCTTTCACTATAAAAGAACCTGGTTAAAGGACTCTCCTCTCCATCCAACAACTTTCTTTTATCTCCACATCTCTTGACTATCTGGTGTGTAACTATCTCAAATGGTGTCTCTCAGCCCATGATCCAATTTACAAGTTCTTCTTACCATCTAAACTACCCTTTCTCACATGGACATTCCACGAACTGAGCAAATCAGGATTAAGTTGCGTCAATACTCATATCGCTGAACAACAAACTGGCATTCAAATGTGTGGCCTACTCTACAACGCTTATGACTGCCACCCTATCCCTACCTTGACAATGATATTTTGCTGTTTCTTGGAGCTACTTTCATTCTTGACAAACCCCAATGCCCATTAATGTACAACCAGTACTCCATCCAGGTCCCTTTAATATACAACCATTAAAACTTCCCTAGGTGACAAATGATTTTGTTAAAAAAGTTTATTTAAGTTTTGTTCTCATATTACAGTGAAATTAATCATAAAGCCAGTACCAGAATCAATTCTCATTTGACAACAGACAACCACAGTCAACTAGTATGTGGTGCATTTCTCATAGGACACATCAAATCAACAATACAACAAACTACAGACCTTACAGGGGCATCAATTCTCTTTTTCCTTCCCTCAGTTGGTGCCACATGCCACGCCGGTCTCCGTTCCATGTCAATCTGGGGTCTTGACATTGTCACAAAACCCATAGAATTCCATCAACTAACTATTCAACCTACTCAATATCTTGTGTAACTCCTGGGGGAGCCCCTGGCCTCATATCTCTCTTTCCCCCCATGTATAGATCCATGCTAGTTTTCCATTCATGCTTGATGGGCAGCCTTTGGGATACCCAGTTCTTTGTCAAGTTATGTTTACCACAATCATTGCCAATTAACAGAATACAAAAGTTTTCTTCTTGTTTGGTTGTCAGCCTTCGGGATCCCAAGTATTGTAAATTAGGGCAATGAAGGGAATTCACATACTATCATCTGTGTGCAGAAAGGTGTCTTCCTCTCTTTCGCATTTCAAGCAGTTAGGTGTTGGGGCCTGTCCAATTCTATAACACCTACTCCTTTTGTAATAAGCCTGGTGAAGGATTTTTAACTGGATCAGGCATAGCGAAGTATTAATCTGATCATCCTTAGGGTACATCAGGGCTGCTTCTCAATCTATGTCTTCCATAGTCCCTAGGTCTTCCTCCCATTTCAACCTTAATTTCTGCAACTGATCTGGCATTTTATTATTAAGGATTAAGAATGCTGTAGAAGAAGGATATTGCCCCTCTTCCCAGCTCCCACAGAACGGCTCTATTTTCCAGGAGTGCGTACTCTGGGATCTGGGGCAACTCAATCTGCTCAGCCTTGAAGGCGTGCCGCAACTGTTCATACTTAAACATCAGGATTTGTGCCATGTTACACTTAGTTTGTAGGGTAGACAATGACTGGTGACAAATTCTTATTCTGCTTCTCCCAACACCTATACACAAGCACCACCTCAATAGTTTCCTCCTTCCCATCCTTTTCTCCAGGCTCAAGGCTCGAAAAGTGTCAGGACACTCGTATGTGTAGCAGTTTGTGCTTATAAATCACATAGCATACTTTGTATTGCCTACCAGCAAATCATAATTGAAGTGCACTTTGTTAACTAATGCTGAACTCCTCTAAGCCTGCAATTCTATACTTTCCTGCACACACAACACCCGGTGCCCTCGAGCTAAAGCAAGATTGCTTTTGCCTGTCTATTTTCCATTACAAGAAACTTCAGCAAACATTTCACCCCAAACATAACATTTACTAAAGTAAGAGACGCAGCTAAAATGCTCAATAAGCCCCTCCACATGGCTAGTCTCTTAATCAATGCTCTAATAATGTGCATAAGTAATTATTGCAGTCCCAAACTCTAAAGCCCTGTAGCTGAACTGAGAAGATGGGCAGCTACCCACCGAAAGTGCAGGTTCTTGTTTAAGCACCCACTCTCAGCTTATCCACCTCTGAGCCGTACTCCAGGAGTAAACGTGGGTCCGAGTGAACAGGAGGAGCGAGTCTGGAAAGTTCAGCACACCAAAAGCTCCAAGCAGGTCAGGCTTTAACATACATGCTAGTTATTCCTTACTGCCAAAAGGCAAGTCATTGAATGAGACAAGCTGAGCCTCCGAGAAATAGAGTTGCATGTCACCCTGCCCGCCTGAAAAGACACATTTATCAAAAGGACACATTTGGTTGTTTTCAGGCCAAAGGAAGTTATGGACTACATTGCATACTGTGGCGAAGGAAGTAGATAGGATTTAATGCGGGTCACTTTGTAGTATATTGAGTGTCCTTGGAAGTTTGATCATTTTGAACAATGCTGTTCAGCCCTGGATAGCAACCCATATGGGAAGGGCGAAGGGAGGGCTCTTAACCCTAATCTCTTTGAAAATCCAGGGAACCTACCCCTTGGTAGAAACAGGATCACCTTACTGCCTGGCAGTCCAAATCTCAAGTAAAGTTGTCAGCACTTGGCTTGTGGTCAATTTGTATAATTCCTTTGATAAGGCTTATTTTAATGAGCATTTAGTCAGTCTTCACGATTTTTTAGATTCATACAGCAAAAACATTGCAAGCTGTTATTCGCTCATAGTAATGGGTGACTTTAATGTTCATTCCTGTACAAAAAACTGTCATGTCTGGGACTGTCTGGGCCCGGCTGAGCAAGAAAATATACACTTTGAGCATACCCCAGCAGGGTCTTATCTGGAGGAATTGGTGGTCGGAAATGACCTGACTTCACCAAGACAATCAAGGGGGGAAATCCCTACCTTTACAGGAAATGGTCAGGGCTCAACCATCGATTACATTTTCGTAGGCTCCGCTGTGGCAAGAAGGGTAACGCAATACAGTGTCTCCTGGTCAACTTATAGTGACCATAACCCAGTAATGTTGACACTGGAAGATGACCTAAAGAAAGAGGGCAAAACCTACACAACAGTTGGCAAGTTAGACATCAGACCCACTGACCAGGCCCGGCGACTAATATGGTGCCGGGTGGTGCCTGAGGAGTTTCATGAAAATCTACGGGCAAAGGTTGGGCACAAAATCTCCCTCTGCCTAACAGACGGCTAAAATCTGTACCCAGATTAGCAGTGATCTAAAAATCCCGGGCAAGGGCAAGGAAAGGACAGGGGAGAAGTGGTTTGACCACAACTGCTCTGCAGCCCATCGTAAGCTGCTGGCAGCATTGAAAACAGTACCCCCTGACAAACTAGAGATAGCTACCCTTAGGAAACTATATAAAGAGACACTAGGGAAGCGGAAAAAAAATCAGGGAGGATGCCTGGAATGAGCTCCTTTCTGTAGATGTGGTCAACAACAGCGCCAAATTCTGGGTGGTGGTCAATCGGCCCTTTTTCCAAGACACAGAAAATAGCGAGCTTGACTGTGGGATACAGGAAGAAGGATGGCTCAGACATTTTAAACAGGTATATGATGGAGATAGAAATCCTGCAGATTCTGTTTTTAATATTGAAAAATATACCCTGTCCTTCACAGAGTCAGATGTATTAAAAGCGATAACAAATGACGAGCAATAAGGCCCCGGGCCCTGATGGGGTCCCGGCAGATCTTTTTAAATCAGATATTAAAACATGGGCAAAAATACTGTATAACGTGTTTGTAAATGCTTGTCAATTGGGTCTGCCAAACACATGGGCACAATCAGTAATAGTGCCAATATTTAAGAAAGGTAACAGAGGAGACCCAAGTTGTTATCGCCCGATATCACTTATAGACTCCTCTGTAAAGGTACTAGGAAGGGTGGTGCTTAGTCAATTAACTGGATGGTTGGAGGAGACGGGCTCACTATCTGAGGCACAATATGGATCCAGAAAAGGGATGGGCACCATAGATCAATGCCTAAACCTGCAGTTACTAATAGGGTAATTCACAGTGGCAAAGAAGGGAACACTCTTTTTGGGCTTCATGGACCTGTCCTCGGTCTTTGACCGAGTGAACAGGTCAAAGCTATGGTCCATCCTTCTAACCCTGGGAGTTGACAGGAATATTGTCCACTTTTTAGCTGACTTACACAGGGACTTATTTGCCACTGTGAGATATGACCAACAGGGTAGCTGCACTGAAGGAATACCGATTGCCTCAGGTGTTAGACAAGGCTGTATTTTGGCACCATTGCTATTTACACTATATATTAACAGCCTAGACCACACTTTAATTGCCTCCAGTAAGGATATCCCCCGTGTAGGGAAACGCATGATTCCCGCTTTGTTATACGCGGATGACGCTGCACTTCTAGCTAGAACGGCGGTAGGACTCCAGCTACTCTTGAATTCCTTTGCAGCCTTGATGAGATCGTTGGACCTGGGCATACATTTTGCCAAATCTCATGTAATGGCTATTGGGCAGAGAAATTCAAAGATGAGAACCATGTGTTGTGAAGGGAATATATTAACTAAGGTGTCAACTTTCCCATACTTAGGAGTCCTATTTGATGACCGTGGCACGTGGGGCACTCAAATTCTAGCTAAAAAAAAAATGTCCTGATCAGGGCCACGGCGGCCGTGATAGGATTCACCAGGAAACTAGGAGCTAGGCCAATGAAGGCACTTTTTCAAATATATAGAGGAAAGTGTCTTTCACTTGCAATGTATGGGGCAGACCTGTGGGGCATTAAAAATGCCAAGGCAATCCAGATAGTCGAGGACAGGTTTTTAAAAAATATCTTATCTGTCTCGCAGTCAACAGCCAATTACATCGTCCATCAGGAGTGTGGAATTGGCCACGTTGAAGATCCTATTGCAATAGCCCCGCTCCTGAAATGAATAATGATCTGGTTAAACCTGATGTATCATTAAATGATCACATTTTGAAAGACTGCATGGCACTTGATCACGGGCACTGCATTCCCTGGCTCAATTATGTCCACAAGCTGTCGCACAAGCTGGGTAGATCAGAACTCTATTATCACCCAGAAAAATTATCTAAGGCAGATATAAAATGGACCAAGGTAACATACTATTGTGTTGTTAATGCAGATAGAGAAGTGAGAGAGCTGGGAAAGGCAACAATAAGAGCCCACCAGTTGCGGAAAACCACATTAGCCATGGAACCATACTTGGGCATCGTCACAAATCCCAATCATCGTTTCTTACTGACAAGATTCAGATTGAATCAGCTTCATTACCTGATTGGTGAAAAGCTAGGTTGGAAAAAAGTCGAAGTCCTCGGGGTCTGCTCCTGTGATAACTTCCCTGAGCAGGACACCTTGCACTTCATGTTTTTCTGCGACCACCTCATTGATATTAGGAAGCGTTTTATTATCCCAATTTTAGTCAACAAAGGCTTCATGCAAGCTAGGCCAGCTTTAATCTATCCCCAAATGCTGACAAATGTGTGGGAAATCTTTAATATTGCTAACTTTCTTGCTGCTGCTGTTAGAACCCTAAAGAGACTGAATTGTTAACATGAAATTATGTATGTTGTAGTGATATAGTTTTAAGATGAAATATAAGTACAAATGATTTTACCTGTAATTTGAACATGCACATGGTAGTGAATTAATTGTTTTTAATCATGGTCTCTTGTTTACTGTGCTAAATTGTTTTATAGTATACTTTTATGGTTTGTTTTTAAACCAAATAAAGTGAATTGACTTACTGAGTGCCCACATCTTGCATTTCTCTTTGTGCTTTTTACTAGGCATTCCAAACTTTCATGCTGGAACTGCAGCTTAGGCTGCCATTCAGTAGCTAAGGGTCACACCACACTGCAGCAATAACCAACTTTTAGAACTGAACACCAGGCCTGGCCATTGAAGTCAGTCCACTTTTCTTAACTCTATCAGGCTCCAATTCTTTACATTGTTTAACTCTCCCTGATCTATAACTCCTCCACTTCCCGGCAGCTTATTTCCTTTCCTGGTCCTCCTAACCAAGCAGATCTTAATGCTAGCTATTGCTCGATTTTGGAAAAGATAATTCCACTCCTTAATCATCTTCTGCTCATTTCCCTCCTCTGTTATGTTATTCTGAGGGTTTTTTAAAGCACACTCCAGAAGAAGTATCCCAGCGCTGATGATATTACTGTAGTGGAAGATGAGTTCTAACAAACTAAAGAAATGAACTTTAAGAATCACGTTTGTAAGAGTTTCTTAAAAGGTAAATTCTGACCAGAATGAATATGGGTCAGCAACATATTCCAAAGGTGCAGAACCAAGTAGGAGAAAGAACGACCACTGTTTAGGGTCTCCCTTTCTGCTTTCTAATCGCATCCAGAACTTCAAGCAAAGTAGAAGTGCTATAGGCAAGCAGCATAAAATAACAACACAACTTTTTGTGTGTCAGCATGTGTTTAGTTTGGGGCATTTTTACCTGCCTCTCCATGGCATCTTTCTAATAATCTCTCATCCTTAACTCGGTCAGGCCTGATTCATTACACTGTTTTACTCCACCTGATTTATATCTCCTATGCTCACATTGTATCACTGCCCTTCTCTTGAACTTAATACTCCTCTCCTGCTTCTTCCATGCCAACCTGATACCTATGGTTGGCTAACACTCTGATTTGTGGAAGTTCAAGCCATCCACAAGTCTCCTTCCCCATTTACCCCTTTCTTGATCTCTACTTTCAACTCGGTCACCTTTAGTACTGCATGCGTGTGGGAACTGCAGGTCTGGTAAACTATGTGTACTGGTCCCTGGAGGTATATGTGCATGGGTTCCTGTTTGGCTGCTGCGTGGGTGTCTGTAGGTGAGCTGATCTGCGTTTGCATAGATGTCTGTAGATACATAGTATATAGCTCCACATTTATGCATGCAAGCATTATCTATATGATTAAATGTGTGGATATTCTGTGTCTCAATTTGTAAATGCACTGTACAAGTCAAACCAATTGCCAATGCACATACGTGCTGTATATTGACAGCATCTTAATTTCTCTGAAATGACTACACTGAATCATGCAGCCCTACAGAAATTTCCACACACCCCAAAACATGTAATGTGGTCCACTTTACTGAACTGTTTGAAGAGCACACTTACAACAAGCCGATAAATAACTATATAGTCTGTTTCAGAAATGCACCAAACAGCCAGCTCCCACCACAAAGTGTTATGTCCTGCAACATACTGGATATAGTTGCAGGTGCAGCAGATACCACCACATAATGTACATTCTTACTGCATTTCTGGATTTTGCAGTATTCGCGCTGCACGCTGGGGTCTGTCGTGTAACACCATGGACGTTCTGAGTAGTCTGGATTTCGGCAGTAATTATCATTGAGATTTTTATCCGGATATCTACAGCGAGAAGAGAAAAATGTTCATACCAAGCGAGAACTGATTTTTTTTAAACATGCTTTATTACAATAAAAAACAAGATTCCCACCTTACAATGATCACCACTCCAAAACTACCTTTTCAGGTCTTCACAATGGTACATTTCAAGCTCTTTCCAAATAAGGTGGAAATAGCTAATGTTTTAGAAAAACGAGCTCGATCTTTTAGATCATTCCTATTCAAAATATATTTCAGTCATTTTCAAACAATTTAAATGAACTACAAAAATTCTGATAGAATTCTTTTTGGTACTATTTGAGAACATTTTGCTAGTGAAAGCTAAAGTAGGCATCTAATGTTTTGAGACACTTAAGAACTGAAATTCATAGGACTATTCTCAACCAACTGAAATTAAAGATGCTCTCAATATTAATAAAGGTTTAGTGTGATTGGATTTAAATGGGGAGAATTTCTAATCAGATCCTTATGGGCAAAGGTTAATGTCTTCAAAATGAAAGGCTGATCCACCTCCATGTGATTTATGCCTTCCAGTTACCATCCTTTCTGTTACCAATGTAACAGCATATAAAGTTAACTTACAAGTTGTTTTCGATATTTCTATAGCTTTGCAAAAATAAATGACGATTTATTAACATTCTTAGATTGCACAACATTGGAAGTGTCATTGCTCTTCACAACGAACTACCATCAGAGGAAGGGAATCATCCTCTTACAAATAACTTTGGAAACAGCAAAAAGAAATAAAACATCTCATTTAAAGAGAGCACTTGTTTAGATAAGGACTCAGTTTGACAAATGCTAAAGGAATTTCCCATCATAAGCCATTAAAATTATCTGAATCACATTTCTGAATGTAATTATCAGCAGTTGGGATTACTTAAAGCATGCCACCTATCAATTTGACTTTCACAGCGTGATGCTCCAAATGTGACATCAAAGCTCAGACCCCTGTCCAGTGCCTCACTATCCCAAAGGATATAAGCTGCACCTCACAGAAAAGATTTCTATTAGTGCATAACCAAGGCTGATTTATGGTTGGTCCACATCTGTAATTGCACAAGACGAGGTTATGTACAATGATATGGAATGATTCTTATTACTTGAAGCATATTCACCCATTTCTTTTTTGCTGTCTACATGGTTGTTTATGACAAGCAACCAGCTCTTGCAGTAGAAAGCGTGTACAAAGTCAGAAGTTGTTTGGCCAACTTCTTGAAAGCTGGCAAGATAGAAGCAACAGGGGGAAGATGCTTGATCTTTGTGGGTGGGTTTCCCAATCTTTAGATGTACGGCCCACTTCTGCCGGTGGTAACCTTGTAACTATGGAATGGTTAGGGGAATTACCGGAAGCAATAAATGTAATCGTTCTGCTGTTAAGTATTTGCTGATGCTGAGAACCTGGATTTTCCTTTTGTTTAAAATGGTTGTAAAAGGGGTTTTAGATTAACATTCTGGTAGTCACACTGATCTACGAATGTACACGTTACTTACCTTCGGTAACGAATATGCTACTTACCAGTATGCATCTGTTCTTGGCATGTAGGGCTGCTGACATTCATATCTGTGCATAGATCGCCGCCTAGTGTTGGGTCCGGATGATCACACATTGTTGTCCTGGAAGAGTCTTCGAAGTATCACGAGATAGGTGGCTCCTCCCCTGGACTACAGTGCGCATGGGCATCGACTCCATCCTCAGATTGTTTTTAGCCATTGTGGCAAAGATGGAGTGTAACTTCGTGAGTGATGACCATGCTAAGAGTATTTCTGAGTGCTGCAGCCGCTACAGGCGCCGAGGAGGAGGGCGGGCGATATGAATGTCAGCAGCCCTACATGCCAAGAACAGATGCATACTGGTAAGTAGCATATTAGGTTCGAGGCATGTGGGCTGCTGAATTCATATCTGTGCATAGAATACATAGCAGTCCCTCCATTAGCGGCGGCCGCCTGTGCCAGCTGCAGCAGTTTGGAAAAGTGTTTTTAGAACAGCCTGCCCTACAGCTGCCTGCTGTTTGGAGTGCACATCTACACAGTAGTGTTTTGTAAATGTGTGTGTGGTAGACCATGTGGCTGCTCTACATATGTCCTCTAAAGGAATATTTCCAAGGAAAGCCATAAAGGCCCCCAACTTCCGGGTGGAGTGGGCCCTTGGGGGGATCGTTAGAGTGCGCTTGGCTTTCTGATAGCAGATTTGAATACACTTAACGATCCACCTGGCTATACCAGCCTCGGAAATGGGATTGCCTTTGTGTTGTGCCGAAAAGGCAACAAGTAGTTGTTTCGTCTTCCGAAAATCTTTGGTCCTATCAATGTAGTACATCAAGGCTCTCTTGATGTCAAGCGTGTGGAGCATTCTCTCAACAACTGACTCAGGAATTTGGAAGAACACAGGCAGTTCTATAGTCTGGTTGATATGGAACTGTGAAACCACCTTAGGAAGGAACTTAGGGTTAGTGCGAAGCACCACCCTGTTGGAATGAATCTGTATGAATGGCTCTTGGATAGTTAGTGCCTGGAGTTCACTAACGCGTCATAGTGACGTAATCGCTATCAGGAAAGCCACTTTCCATGTTAAGAACTGAATCTTGCATGAATGCAGTGGCTCATAAGGTGGACCCATCAGTCTTGTGAGGACCACATTCAGGTTCCATTCAGGAGCTGGTGGGGTCCGGGGAGGAATGACTCGTTTGAGTCCTTCCAGAAAAGCTTTGATGGCAGGCACTCTGAAAAGGGAGAGATGCTGCCTGTTTTGGAGATAAGCAGCTATTGCCGATAAATGTATACGAATGGAAGCCTAGGCCAGATTACATTTGTATAGATGTAACAGATAACAAATGATGTTTTGAGTAGATGCGTCCAGCGGGTTGATGTTGTGGTCTGCACAATAAATGACAAACCGCTTACATTTCGCCGCGTAGCATGCTCTGGTGGTGGGCCTCCTTGCCTCCCTGATGATGTCCATACAGTCAGGAGGCAAGTTGAGGTAGCCGAACTCTAAGACCTCAGGAGCCAGATCGCCAGGTTGAGCTGTTGCGGATCTGGATGCTGAATGTCGCCATGGCTCTGCGTCAAAAGCCTGGGTGTGAGGCGCAGCCTTTGATGCGGTACCACGGATAGTTCCAGAAACGTGGTGTACCATGGTTGGCGTGCCCACATTGGAGAAACCAGGATGAGAGTCATCGAGTGTTGCTTCAGCTTGCGTGCCACCAGCGGTATTAGAGGTGCTGGGGGAAAAGCGTACGCAAAGATGCCTGACCAGTTCATCCATATCGCATTGCCCTGCGACTGGGTGTGGAAACCTGGCGGCAAAGCTTCGGCATTTGGCGTTTTCCTTTGTGGCGAACAGGTCTATCTCTGGATGACCCCACCGTTGGAAGTACGGGTGGAGTACTGATGGATGTATCGCCCACTCGTGCATTTGGTGGCTGTACCTGCTGAACAGGTCCGCCATCTGATTGTCCTTGCCCGGGAGGTGTTCCGCCATGAGAAAGATGTTCCTTTGAATGGCCCACTTCCACATGCTCTGAGCCAGATGAGACAACTGTGGGGAGTGTGTACCTCCCTGCTTCTAAATGTAGTACATGGCCGTCATGTTGTCCGTCCGGATCAACACGACCTTGTTGCACAGATGTACTTTGAATGCTTTCATCGCCATGAAGATAGCCATCAGTTCTAGAACGTTGATGTGCATCTTCTTTTGCTGCGTTGTCCATAGTCCCTGCACCGTGTAGTGGAGAACATGAGCACCCCAACCCTGGAGAGATGCGTCCGTCGTCAGAATGATCTGTGGCACAGGCTCCTGGAACGGTCGTCCCTTGCAAAGGCTTTGTGGATTCCACCAATGCAGAGAGTTGTATGCACGACCGGTTACCAACACTAGGTCTTTCAACTGTCCGCGAGCCTGATTCCACTGACGTGCTAAGCACTCCTGAAGCGGACGCATATGTAGTCTCGCGTGCGGGACTATGAAAATGCAGGAGGCCATCATGCCTATCAACTGCATGAACACTCAGGCCTGAAGCGGGTGCTGAGGTCTGAATTTCTGTATCAGCAATTGAATGCTGCTGATCCTCACTGAATTTGGCTGTGCTTTGGCTGCCAGAGTGTCTATGGTCGCACCCAGATACTGCTGTATGTGGGCGGGTTGCAGGTGGGACTTTGGGTAATTCAGTGAGAATCCCAGATCGTGAAGAAGGTGAATGGTGTGGGACATGTGGGCGGCACACTGCTGGGCCGACTTTGCCTGGATAAGCCAGTCGTCCAGATAAGGGTAGACGTGAATGTTCTGTCTCCGTAAGTGTGCTGCCACCGTCGCCAGGCACTTTGTAAACACCCTGGGCGCCGTGGTGACTCCGAAAGGTAGGACCTTGAACTGGTAATGTTGATTTTGGATGGTGAACCTGAGGTATTTTCTGTGCGACGGGTGTAGTGGAATATGAAAATACGCATCCTTCAGATCTAATGTTGCGAGAAAATCTCCCTGACTGAGCAACGGTAGGACTTGCTGCAGTGTTAGCATGTGAAAGTGCTCTGATAGAATGTACTGATTGAGGGGTCCGAGGTCCAGTATGGGTCTGAGGGACTCGTCCTTCTTTGGGATCAAGAAGTAGTACAGTGAGTAAACCCCTGTGCCTCTTTCTTCCACAGGCACGAGCTCGATTGCTCCTTTTTGCAGCATGACTAGTACCTCCTGCTGCAATAAGTGCAAATGCTCTGTGGACATAGGACGGTGTCTTGGGGGTATGTTGGGTGGAGTGGATGTTAACTCCAGACAATAACCGTACTAGATAAGCTTTGTTACCCACCTGTCTGTGGTGATGGACTTCCAGACTGGCAGGAACTGTTGAAGTCTCACCCCGACCGGTGTTGTATGGTCGGGGGGCAGTGACAAGGCGTCACTGTTTGTTAGTGGCGGAGGACCTGGAGCTGTTGTTTCCACGACCTCTGCCCTTGGCGCTGTTTCCACGATAGCCACCTCTACTTTGTTTGGTGTATGTGGTTTGCGCGCCACCTTTATTGTACTGTGTTTGCTGGGACAGCTGGCCTCTGGAAAAACCTCTATTGCCTGAGCGACAAAAAGAACCACCCCTGAACTGCTGCGACTGGAGAGCCCCTATAGACTTTGCAGTCTCCGTGTCTTTCTTGATTTTCTCCAAGGTGGTGTCCACCTCTGGGCCAAATAGATGATCAGGGTTTACTGGCTGATTTAGAATGGTGGTCTGTATCTCTGGCTTGAACCCGGAGATTCTGAGCCAGGCATGTCGCCTCAACATGACACTAGTGTTAACGGCTCTGGCCGCGGTGTTTGCTGCGTCCAGTGCACATTTGATAGAAGCATTTGATATGAGCTTCCCTTCCTGTATGAGCATCTCAGCTGCCTCCTTATATTCATCTGGCAGGTGCTGTAACAGGGTCTCCAGTGTGTCGTAATGGGCCCTGTCATACCTGGCTAAGAGTCCCTGAGTGTTTGAAATGCGCCAGATATTGGCCGCTTGAGCTGCCACCCTTTTCCCTGATGCCTCTAGCACCTTAGATTCTTTATCAGGGTGAGGAGCATCACCCGTTGTTTGTGAATTAGCCCTCTTCCGGGCATTAGAAACAACAAGAGAGTCCAACGGCAACTGTCCCTTAATGTAGGTAGGGTCCCCAGGCGCCGGTTTGTACTTCTCTTCAATCCTGGGGTTTATCACCCTGGCTCTTGTAGGCTCCTTAAATATTTCCCCAGCATGTTTCAAGACACCCTTCAACATAGGCAGAGTCTTGACAGTCCTCTCTGAGGTGGAAAAGGTGTCGAACAGAAAGTCTACTTCAATAGGGTCAGCATGGAGCTGGACGTCATGATTCTTGGCTGCCCTTTCAATCACTGCATTAAAAGCAGCCGAATCCTCAGTAGGCGATGTTTTTACAGTATACACATGTGTCTGGGGCAGTGTGTGGATCCCCAGGGTCAGCAGCATCTGCCCAAGGTTCATTAGTATCTTCTGGATCAGTGTCCACAGGATAGCTGTATTCGTCATTGTCACCTTCCCCAGTTTCCACATCTGAATAAGTGGGCGAGACATCATGGCCACGTGGAGATACAGGTTCTACAAGAAATGGTGTTGTAGTAGAATCCTTCTTTTTTAGTGGGATTTTATAGGACTCCATTGGCTGTTCCGGGGCGATCTTTCGTTTATAAATAGAAAGTCTGCCTGTCTCGGCATCGATAAACTGTTCCTGTTGCTCTTCAAGCGAGGGCTGTCGATGCTTTGTGGCTGGGACCACAGTTGTGGGCTTCGGCCCCGTGGACACCTTCTTGGGCACTTCGACGGCCATTTAGGGACGAAGGCCTTCGGCACCACTTTCGGTGGCAGCGTGAAGTGGATGGGCGCCAACGTCTTTTGAGGCTTATTGGCAGGCTTCGATGGTGGAGGATCCTTAGGCCCGATAGCCGAAGCCTTGTCCTTAATACGCTTCAGGGATTCCGCCACCTGCTTCGAGAAGGAGGCAGACGGCTGCGTCGACTCGACGGAATCCTTTGAGGCACCACCAGGCGTGGACTCGGGGGTTGTACCGCTTTTAGCCTTGTCCGGTCGACGCGTAGGCTCGAGAACCTTCTGATCACCGAGTCCTTTGTCGGTGTCGACTGTCTTCGGCGCCGATTTTTTCGGGTCGACGTCCTTCGGCGTGCAAGACTTTGGCTCGACGCCCTTTAGCGGCCTCTTCTGGTCGATAACACTTTTTTGCTTCGTCTGTGCCGACAGATCCGAGGACTTCGAGCCGACCAAAGCAATACGCACTTTCGGTTTCGATTTAGCCTCAAGTGCTTTAGGTTGCGTAGACTCCGAAGCTTTCACTTTTCGCAACTTGCAGCTCCTTAGACATGTCCGAAGCCGAGCCCGAAGTTGGGGCCGTAGAACTTATTGGAAGATCTTGGTTAAGGCCCTGTGGCGATCCCTCGACCTGAGCCTTATGAAGTGTTTTGGCCCCAGTATCAGTCTGTGGGCCTAGCTCCTCGCTCGAGCTATCTTCCATGGCCCCAAAGGCCTAATTGTCGTCTCCTTCCTCGTCGACGACGTCTTCCGCATCGAGCATCTCAACATCAGCGTCGTAGCTGGAGTCGACCTCCGATGCGGTATCCGACAGGTTTTCTCGAACCTCCCGCTCTGCTCCTTCATCGTCCCCGGCATCGAAGATGTCCACCGGTTCAGGTGCCGTCTGCTGGGCCTCCTTGCGCGCAGCGCGCCGATGCAGAATTGTCTTCTTGGATCCGAAACGGGAACAAGCCATACAGCTGGCTTCATCATGATCCGGCGACAGGCACTTGTTGCACACCGGGTGGACGTCGATGTGGGGATATTTCGAGTTGCACACGGGACATCTCTTGAACGGGCTCCGTTCCATGATGGTTTGTCGATAAGGCCTCTGGCGTCGACCGGGCCTTCGGCGCCGAAAAGCACGCGGCTTTTCTGGATATCCGGCTCGGGAACTGAGCTGGAACAGAACTGGGCACCGATCGCAAGACAATACCGACGAAAACCTAAAGGCCTTTTGGCCAAAAGAAAGTTTTATATCGATTCCGACTTGAGTGAACCAATATGCATGCGACCCCAATGGCGGAAAAAACCAATCTGAGGATGGAGTCAATGCCCATGCGCACTGTAGTCCAGGGGAGGAGCCACCTATCTCGTGATACTTCGAAGACTCTTCCAGGACAACAATGTGCATCATCCGGACCCAACACTAGGCGGCGATCTATGCACAGATATGAATTCAGCAGCCCTCATGCCTCGAACCAATGTATCTGGTAGAAACGATTCTAGCCACAGATTCCTTAACGTAGAATTATCCCCAGGCATGAGACTGGATCCGGAAACTTTTTGCTACATAAAACTTGGGGGTCGGCATCACGCGACTCCGCCCAGGCGTAGTCCACGTACGTGACATCAGCGAGGTCACATAAGTCCCACCCCGGCGCACCTACGTCAGTTATCTTCGGAGAACTTTTCCACGCCACAACACGGCGCCATCAGACAAAACTGTGGGAGTATGAGACAGTGTGCGAAAGAACAGGAAGAAGGAATAGTGAGGAATAACACCAGAAAGAACAGTACCAAGCACTGCAGTACCCAAAAGCAGGGAAAAGAATAAGAACAGAGCACAGCCCTGAGCAGCAACCCTGTCAGTACAGAGATAGCCCCCTTGGCGACAAGGAACATATACATAAAAATGACATGATAATATGCAGCAGGACTACAACCCCAACCAATCACAAGGAAGGGGAACCAGTCCAGGACAAACCAGGAACGACCACCCTCCAAGACAGCCCCATCACATAATATGACAACCCCATAAGGAACAAAGGGCAGAGGCACAGCCAAAAGACCCCAACCTAGAGGATAGCAGAGGGGCCAGAACCTCAGTAAGAAAGGGAAGAGGTAGGGGAGGGGTGAGGGTAGGCCCCAACCTGGAGCAACCAGAGCATAAGGGCACAGAAGTATTCATAAACCCATCCTCCAACGAGCAAAAAGGGGAGGAAAAAGAGCAAGAAACAGACCAACATCCTGACAGACGAGCGCCAGTAGGCACTCACTGAAGACAGAGCCATCCGCAGGAAGGCGAAAACAGAAGACCAAACCAAGGGTCCTCACAGAACGGGGAGGAAGGGCGGGCTGTGAAGGAATCTGCGGCTAGAATCGTCTCTACCAGATACATCGTTACCAAAGGTAAGTAACTTGTACATCCGAAAAAGACTACTAGCCGCAGATTCCTTAACGTAGAATAGATACCCTAGCCATACCCACGGGGAAGGAGGGTCTGCAAGAAGACCCACCAGCCTGGACATAACAGAGGGTCCCCAGAGGGGACGAGTGAAACGGACAGGGAGAAGAGCCCCGTCACCCCAGGCAAGGGGAACCCCTACAATCAGAAACCCACTGACCCCAAAGGGGATGCGGGAAGAACAAAAGAAGAGGTAGCCCATTCACACTCAGCAGAAGAAACAAGGACAGGCAAGAGAAAGCCAAAACCACGCCTACACAAGGCAACAGAGCCTTCATCCAAGGCCAAGGCAAGGATGAGAAGATCAACCTAGAGATTCCAAGGAGACGACATAGAACGAAGGCAAGTCCCCCACCGGGGACACCCCCCATGAAGAGGGCAGCTGAGTCTGCCGCAGCCAGAAGGCAAGAGACCAGACCGAATGGCGCCGACAGCAATAAGCAGTTGAGAGTGAGAGAGTGAGAGAGAGTGAGAGAGAGTGAGAGAGAGAGTGAGAGAGAGAGTGAGAGAGAGAGTGAGAGAGAGAGAGTGAGAGAGAGAGTGAGAGAGAGAGTGAGAGAGAGAGTGAGAGAGAGAGTGAGAGAGAGAGTGAGAGAGAGAGTGAGAGAGAGTGAGAGAGAGAGTGAGAGAGAGTGAGAGAGCAAGAGAGAGCGAGAGAGAGCGAGAGAGAGCGAGAGAGAGCGAGAGAGAGCGAGAGAGAGCGAGAGAGAGCGAGAGAGAGCGAGAGAGAGCGAGAGAGAGAGCGAGAGAGAGAGCGAGAGAGAGAGCGAGAGAGAGAGCGAGAGAGAGAGCGAGAGAGAGAGCGAGAGAGAGAGTGAAAGAGAGTGAAAGAGAGTGAAAGAGAGTGAAAGAGAGTGAAAGAGAGTGAAAGAGAGTGAAAGAGAGTGAGAGAGTGAGAGAGTGAGAGAGTGAGAGAGTGAGAGAGTGAGAGAGTGAAAGAGTGAAAGAGTGAAAGAGTGAAAGAGTGAGAGAGTGAAAGAGTGAAAGAGTGAGAGAGTGAGAGAGTGAGAGAGTGAGAGAGTGAGAGAGCGAGCGAGCGAGTGAGCGAGTGAGAGAGTGAGAGAGTGAGAGAGTGAGAGAGTGAGAGAGTGAGAGAGTGAGAGAGAGAGAGAGTGAGAGAGAGAGAGAGTGTGAGAGAGTGAGAGAGAGAGAGTGAGAGAGAGAGAGAGAGAGAGAGAGAGAGAGAGAGAGAGAGAGAGAGTGAGAGAGAGCCCCCCAGGAAGAACCGGGCAGGCTGCACCCGAAAGAGGTAGGAACACCACAGGCCAATGCGCTCAGGGCAAGCCAGATGCCAGCCCAAGACCGAGAGCAGGCAAAGAAGGACCCTGACACACGTCAGGGAGGAGCCACACACGCGACTCAAAAAGAAGTGGAGCCAGAACCATGACGTCGGGCCGCAGACAACAGGCCAGACCAGGCGAACAGCACAGCAACCCCGAAGAAGGACACTCCGGGACGCAACTCAAGGCATACCAAGTCAACAAGAGAGATGCACCTGCAACATACTTTAACTCGATGGAAAGCCGAGGGCCGAAGGCGACCACAGCCCCGGAGCAGAGAACAAGCTATATAACAGCTACCACTACCCCATATAGGGTACGTTAGGTCCCAAGACATGGGAACCCTCTTAGGAAGGAACCTTCCACAGCAGAGGATAACAGAAAGGACCACGGGAAAAAAACAGCAGAAGGCTTGTCAAGCAGCCAAAGAGAAAACCAGAAGTCCTAATCTCAGGGCCAACCTGGTGCATATAACTCAAGGCAAAAACAAACAGTAAAGAAGGGCCGGCCAGCGGCCAACAGAACTTCAGTCCCCCTAAAGAGGACTAAAATGCGCACAAGCTCACAGATCACACAAGTGGGGGCGACCGCCCCATCGAAAGAACAACTCCTGAAAACCAGATCAACTCACAGGTCACTGAGGGGGAGAAGAAGGAGGAGGAGGCCGAAGCCCCGCCAAGAACCTCTGGATGGCTGAGTCAGCAGGAGTGTGGAACAAAGAAGTGCCATTGAAGGGAAGGTCTATCAGCCGTTCCCGGACATTTTCTGGGAACACACTGTCCCAAAGCCAAGCATGGCGGCGAAGGACAACTGAAGAAGCCATGGCAAGACCAAGCACCTCCGAGATGTCCAGAGCGGAGTAAAGAATAAACGCCGCCAGCTCCCGGCCATATAGAGCATAGTGCCACAAATCAAAACCAGCACCCTCCTAAGAGGCGGCAGAGACAAGAGACTCCGCCGAGTCCCACAAGCAAGAAGTGGCCCTAGCCAAGACACAGATTGTTAAGGGCCCAGAGAGGCGCACTGGTCGAAGCGAACAAATTGCGCCCTCAAGAGTCCAACTCTACCGTGACGGGGAGACAACAGCAGTGGCAGGGAGGGGAAGGCAGTCTGCAAAAGGGGGCTTCTGGCAGAGGGGTGGAGGGAAAGACACACCAGGTCACGGGTGTGCTGGCAGGTGACAGTGCAGAAGGTGTTGGGGCACCAGATACCCTGTGGAGGGATGACCCCAAGTCTCCAACAGAGAAGAATGGAGCAAACCCTCGAAGGGAAGCAACAGCTCCGTACCACCAGAGCCCTGGTGGAGATCTTCCAGAAAATAATCTGCAGGGAAATGGGCAGCTGGAGCCCCCATGCACAAATTTCCCACAGCCGTGGAAACAGCACGAACGAAGGCCGCACCCACCTCCGTAGGACCCAGCGGTGGGGAAAGCAGCTCCTTGGTAGGCGGCAGCTGCAAGCTAAGATGGCCTCCCCAAAGCCAACCAGAGCGGGGAAAGGCCAGGTCCGGAAAGGAAGAAGAGGGAATAAGGAGTGGGGGACCTGTGGCTCCACCGGCGAAGACCGCCGCGACGGTGAGGAGACGTTGTTAGACCTGGCACCTCGGCGTGAGTCTCCCTTCCACTTTTTGCTGATGTGCCTCAGATGTTTTGCTGGTGTTAGCTGCTCAGGGCACTGCGCCACGGCCAATCCGGGCCGCAGTGCAAGTGCTGCCAATGTAAAGTGTACCTGTGATTGATTTCCATGACTGGCTCATTTTACTTACTGTTAGTCCCCAGTAGAGTGCACCAGGAGTGCCAGGGCTTGTAAGGGCAAATACTGCTAGTGGGCCTGCAGCGCTGATTGCGCCACCCACAGAAGCAGCCTTTTAAAATATGTCTAGGGTCTGCCACTGCAGAACCTGCGTGCAGTCTGGTACTGTCATGCCGGCTGGGCAAGTGCACACACTTGCCAGTCCCAAACCTTCCCTTTACTTCATGTGAGTCACCCCTAGGGTAGGCACAAGGGCAGGGTGCATTGTAAGCATAAGGTAGGACTAGCCCTGATGTGTGTGGCATGTCCTAATAGTGAATTACTGCCAATTTCGTTTTTCACTATTGTAAGGCTACCTGTTCTCATAGGCCAGAATGGGCTGCTGGAATTATTACACTCTATAATCCCAGCAGGCTCAGGGAACATGGTGGAACATTAAGTTTAGTCGGCCTGAACTCAGAATAATAAAATGTTTCTTTTAGTAAAGTTTATTTTAAAATCCTGTGTTTGCAAATACTACTTTTAGAAAGTTAGTATTTGCTTGCCTAACCATTTCAGCCCGCCTCTGCTCTTATGTGTATCTGCTGTTTGGTTTCTGTGAGTGACGTGCCTGGGGATGACAGGTGGTAAATGGAGGGATTACACCAGGATGGGTGGAGGGAGTGCCCCTTGACTCTGAATAGGGCTGTGCTCTGCCACCACAATGCTGGCTCCGCCCCCTGGCGAGCGACTGATGACTCTGCCCGACACCTGGCCCAGGAAGAGGGAGGACTGTCAACAAGGTACTCCTGGACTGTACTTGCCCTCACAATGCTGGCTCCACCCCCTGCGGAGCGTCTGATGTGCCTGCCCTGCTCACTGAAAGAAGAGACCAGAGTTTGCCAAACAAAGTGCTGAGGGACTGAAAGAAACTATGCACAGGCTCCCTGGCCTGCCAAGACAAAAGAAATGCGGTATAAAAGAAGGAGCCCTGCTCCTAAGAAATTAGATCCTGCTTGTGAACCAAGACGCCCCTCTGCCTGAGGAGAAGGAACCAAAGGAAGCTGAAGGAGAAAGACGGTCCCTGTCCTGGGGGACTAACCAACAGTGGGGGCCTTGCTGCCAAAGGAGGGGAAGAAACTCTAGAAAAAGACTTTGCCGCTTTTTACTTTCTACAAAGACTTGTGTTTTCCTAGCTCATCTCCAAGGGCCTGGAAGAGAGCTGGCCCACTGACCTGAGTCCCAGGAACATTGGACTCTGCCCGCCTGTATTTGAGCCGTGAAGAAACTGCTGGCACACTCCCCCTGCTGTTGGAGCCCCCAGCCGTGCGTCCTGTACCTTGGGACTGCTGCAAGGCCGTCCTGTGCCTGCCCGCCCCGTGTGACCCGCTCTGACTCGAGCCGCTCTCACACTGTAAAGCCGGGCTGCCCACACCCGCCTCGCCCTCCTGAAGGACGCCCTGATCTGCGACTGCATCCCCACTGGGGGGGGGAAGGATTCAAGAGATTTGCCCCCTTTGCCTGTGGAGTCGCCGAGTACACCGCCGTGTACTCTCTCCCCGGCACCGGGCTATCCTTGGAAGCAGCGTTTCCCCGCTCCAGACTCGCCAAACTGATGTTCGCGTTGTACGCGTAAAGCGTACTCCTTTGAAGGCCGTTGAGATTCTGCGCGTCGTACCAGCTGGAAGCCAGAAGCCGCGTACAATACACAAGATACCTTCCATTTATACAAAAAAACAGAATATGAGAGTCATATCTGTTAATATAATTCTAGAAAACATTTTAAAAAGTTAAAAATTCTGAAACAGAACATTTCATTGGGAGGGTTAAAAGTGGCATCACGTAAAGATTTAGCAGAGGAAATGCTTAACTGTAAACAAATAGGTCTCACCCACTTTCGACGGTGGACCATTAGGGCAGGGCATATAAAAAGGATATGGGCAATATCCTGAATCGAGTTGTCATTGCTACATAAATTACATTTGTCGGAACCACCATGCCATCTGGCTAGTAATATGTTTAGAGGGAGAAGATCATGTCTCAGGAGGAACCAAAAACGGCATAAGCCGTGGGGAAGAGTCCAGGATGCATAAGGTTGTATATGTTTAAATGAGTAAGAGTTGACAACCTCAGTGACACCTTTCTTTGTGATAAGGACATCTCTATCCCTCCTAAAACTTAACTCCCAAGTTGCCCGTTTTAATGACAGCTTTAGCTGATGAGGCGTTAATGAAAAGAGAGTTGATTCCTCCAATTCTAATAAGGTGACAGCCCTTCTAAAGTTCTTTAAAAGTAAAGAATATTCCTTCATGGGACCCAATAATTCCTTTTTAATCAGAGATCTTAGAGTGGCCGATTTACCCTTGGCTAGGTGGAAGACCCAACGTATAACTCCTGCCAGGGCCTGAACCCAGCTACCTCGTATGCCCAATTCAAGCCTAAGGGATTCCACTCTACAAGCATTATTGACAGACAATAAATGTGGCAAGAGACTACCCTCGATAGTATCTAGGAAACCCCATTGACTCAAATCTATTAGCTCGATGCCGTAGAGCAGGGAAGCTGGAATTTTTGCTCGAAAGGCCTCTAACAGTTGGGTAAAATGTCTTCTGCCAGTAGCCTTATAAAGAGCACTCAGTCCCTGGGTCTTGGCTTTCCTAATGTTATTGTCTATGTGTGGCTTGGTACTTAAGTTGCTACATACTATTTTCCCCAGAAAAACATAAGATTTTACAGTTTCTAGTTTCTCGTTACCAAAAAAACAACTGAAGTTTCCGGATTTCGTTTTTCTTTTCCCTGTAATACACATTACCTTGCTTTTGTACATGTTGATTTTCAAATGGTGGGACTCAGCGAATAGATGCAATGCATGCAGACGATTATTTAGTCCTTTCGGAGTAAGGTCCAAGAGGAGGATATCATCTGCATACATTAAGCATACGACCGGTTTGTCCCCTAACGTGGGAGCAATTCCTCCGCTTAGGGATAAAATCTGGGGTAGGTCACAAACATAAAGAGAAAACAACAAAGGAGCCAATAAACAACCCTGTTTAAGACCATTAGCTGTGGGGATTGCTTGGGATAGGCCTCTCTCTCCACCCAGCAATACTCTACACCAGGTATCAGAGTGGAGTTCCTGAATTAGATTTAACATCCTAGCTGGCATACCCAAAGTAAGTAGTTTCTTCCACAGCAAGGGACGGTCAACTTTATCGACGGCCGAGGAGAAATCAATAAAGGCCGCATAGACCCCACCTCCTCGGACCCTGATATATTTATCAGTTATTACTTGGAGAGCGGTTAAATTATCCAAGGTACCATGATTCTTTCGGAATCCAGTCTGTTCTAGGGGAAGTACATTTGCTTGGTCCACCCAATCATTGATTTGTTTCAAAAGACATCTTGCAAACACTTTGCCAGTTGCATCCAAGAGGGCAATTTGGCGATAGTTTTGGGGAGATAGTCGGACTCCCTTTTTAAAAAGGGGCACTAAGATACTCCCTTTCCACGAGGGGAGGATCTTTCCGCTAGAGAAACAAGTGTTAAACACAGGGCATAACAATTTGCTCCATTTCATGCCGCTTTGCTTTAGAACGGAGATGGGAAGTTCATCCGGCCCCATTGCCCCAGATGAACGCATTTCCTTTATAGCTGTTTCAATTTCCTTTTCAGAATAAGGGGCCAAAAGCTGATCACTCTCTTTAAAACCTATTGGGGAAACCCCTACTCCATTATTTGCATAGAGGGTTGTGACATAATCCACCCAGGATTGTTCTTCAATGGGGATAGGAAGCGGTCTAAATCTTGATCCACACCCCTCACCTATGAGGGACCAAAACGGTCTCATTTCTCCTTTGAAGGCTGCCTCTCTTAGTTTTATCCAAATGATATCCTCCCCTTCTTTCCGTAATTTCGCTTGTTGCCAATTCCTCCTCTTTAATAAAGTTACTCTGCGTGATCCTTCTGCCGATTTACACAGATATTGTTCCCTTACTAATTTATTTATTTCTATATTAAGTAAACGTAGGGGACAAGAGGGTATTACAAAGCACCTTTTCTTAATTCGTTTTTTAGCTACCGATATCACTAGTTTCATAAAATCTTGGAAACACGCAATTTCAAAACCATGCCACATAGCAAGATCGTCAATTGCAGCGTCAAGAACTCGCTCCAGATCATGTTCTGCTTTTGTGTTCCAATAACATCTTCCTGATTTCGCTCCAAAACTTACCAGGTCGCCATTAAGAGACCATTGGTCAGATTTGGAAGAATGTATATTCATAGAGGTAGAAAGTAGTTTATGGTCGCTAAATACCGTTTCGATAACCCTAAGATCCTTTAATAGTGCAATGGTGGAATTCTCAACTATCACATAATCTAATATAGAATCTCCCTGATAAGATTTGTGAGTAACATTTGCAGGGTAATCAGAAGGGAGCCTTCCGTTCGCTATAATCCCATCCATGACGGACAGTTCTTTAAGAAGTAACTTCCCTCGCTTGTTTGTTTTAATATTCTCGGGAAGGAGAGCTTGGGGGATCTGAAATGATTCTTCTTTATATTTAATCGTGAAACAGGCTCATGCTTAAGTTAGAGATTTTGCAATTCAAATCCTCTACTAAAATTATATTAGGGGAAGGAGATTTCTCCCTAAGACTCGGAATATAGACGAAACCCTTTTTTAAAGTTTCGTTAAAACTAGCTTCAGGGGGAATAAAGGCGTTAATCAGCACTAGGGGTTTAGACACCACGACATTGTCCTGACCAAATAGCGTTATAGCTTGGAAAAGGTTACAAGAATCCAAGTAGTGGGAAAAATTCCATTTTATCCGATTGGATAACAGACATGCAATTCCCCCCTTAGCGTGGCCTCTCCTGGTGGGAACAGCGTAACCTTCTAGAACAAAATAGTCCCTTCCTATTTGAAGTTTCTCTGAGCACCAAGTCTCCTGGAGACAGATCACACTGGCTTTTAAAGACATGAGGAATTAAATTTTTTCGGGACAATTCTTTAACCCAGCACAATTCCAGGATAGTAGCAATATATCATCGCTAAAGATGAGGACTAGGCGGGTACTCAATAGTCGATTTCTTCGAGAGAACACCTGGTAACCAATTCCAGCGGAGGGTTTCATCTATGACTTTGTCCTGAGGGGGTGGTATAGGAGGTTTAGGGTAAGATACAAGACGATGATCTTTTGATAAACAAATTTTCAAATCATCGAAACCGCCGGAATGTTGTACATTTCCAGGGGCTACCTGCAGGAAGGATAGAGTAGACCCTAAAGGCCTTGAAGACTTAGAAGGTCTGACAGAGTGGGGATTCCCCCAAACAGGCATAACATCAATCCCTCTACTCTGAAATTCTTCGGACCGTTGTAAAATTAGATTGACCACTAATTTGGAGTAGAATTTTACCCTCGTTAAGTTTCTACCCTCTGTCTTCAAAATCCGTACTAGGTCTATATCTGCCGATTGTAGCAATTTCAATTTTACCGATTCCTGGAAATATTTAAGAAGTAATGATCTATTTAGAGTACAATCAACATCAAAAAGGGGGAGGAAGTCGAGAATAAGGGTATCAACGTTCTCCTCCATGGGGATTTCAGGGGGCTTTTGACAAAACCACCACTCCTTCCCTTTTAGCGGAGTAGGGACTTGCCAAAGGTTCGAGAGCGGAGGATACAGGGCCAATAGAAATGATCTCGTTTTTTAGGGGAATTGGAATTAACAAATCCCCATTTGCCATAGGGGGCCCACCTGAAGAGCTGGGAATAAGGGATAGAGAGTCAGAGGTCTGTAAGCTCTGTGCTGCGGAAGTTGAAGTATCCGCAGCTAATTTTCCTTCCTCACTTGCATTCTTTAATACCAACAGGGAGGCCTGATGTGATTCTTGATTTGCGATCATTTCCAAATTTGCTCTCCAAAGGATTTTTCTCCGTCTATTCTTTTCAGTTCTTCTAATTAGTCTTCTCTTTTTTGTCCCATTCTTTTTAACTTTCCCTAAATTCTCCTTTTTTCTACCGCCTTCTTGTTCCTGAACCTCCTTGTCACCCACACTAAGCTGTTTATTAAAAATTGGAAATAGTTCTTTATCCACCTTAGGATCCATTTCATACTGATCCTCTACTATCAGAGGTGGTTCTAGATCATTTTTTGACCCCATTTCGTGTAAAACCTCTACTACTGGAGCTATATCAACTACACAATTTGAGATAGGGATTTTCAAGGAGGGGGCTAGTTGTTCCCTATCATTAGATTGATGGAAAGTGGTGGAAACCCATTATCTTGCTCAAAGACTTTCTGCTCTACAGGGTCTTCTCCCACAGCATCTAAAATTGAACTAGATTTCTGCTCAAATTTATTGTGTAACAAAACCTTCAGTATTTGGGTTACTGTTTCCAAAACACAATCAGACCCCCCCAACAAATTTCTCTAATAATACTAGTATGGAAGAGAGCAAATATTCAAGAGAGAATAGGCAGTCGGATACTGGTCTGTCCAACCTGGGAGGGACCTTAGCATCACTACCTGTTATATTAAAGTTAGAGCTCGTTGAGGTACTTAACTGGGAGATATTCGAGGGTTTACTGCTATAGAAATGGAGAACAGGTGGAACTGGTGTCATAGGAGTTTTTTGTGGATCCCTTATCTTATCAGTGTCAACCTCAATGTATCTTCTACAAAGATCCAAATCCAAATCAGAAAAGACTGGGTCATTATTATACCCTTCTCTAGGTGGTGAGAGGTTTGCTTCATGTATTTCAGATGGGGGCTCGCTAGTTTTAGGGAGTGGGACATGATCCTATGAGAGGTGACCCCCATTTCTATATTATTCTCATGCACAGAAATCTCAGTATTCAATCCCATCCGAGAAAAGGGAGTTTTTACCGAGTCATCATGGGTAGATTCAGCAGTTAATGCTCTATTTTTTCCCCGCTCCCAGAGATTGAATAGCTGACAGGTACCCTTAAGTTGTACAACATGATTGTCCTTGTTTCGAAGGGGGTTCGATTTTGTTTTGGAACACGACCTCCCAACCAAGTAGTCTTCCAGACCTAAGCTTTTTGGCCGTCATTTCAAATGGAACTAAGAGGGTCACAAGGGTGTCACTAGAAACAGTAAAACGCGATAAAACAGTCACAGGACAACCAGAAAACTTTGGAAAAAATAATTTTTAGGAGGGGTGGGCACAGCAAAGCCTTCTTCGGCCTCTGAGGGCCAGGCTGAGCCCGGCGCCTGCCCGCGCGCGTCCCGCGTTGCGGGAGAAAGATGGAGTTATAAGGAAGCAGGCGGGGCGTGGTCACTGCGGGAAGAGGCGGCAGGTGTGCAGCAAATGGCCTGCTGGGCCTCGCAGTCCCGCAGCGTCAGGAGTTCTGCCCCGGTATACTGTGAACGCCTCCCGCGAAGCGGGGGCCGTGAAAAGTTAAAGCAAGTGTCCTCGGTGATCCTCGTTGTCAGGAGTCAGAAACACAAAGGTTTCCCGGTCAGCCAGGTGAGCAGATTTCAAATACGGCTTCTGTGGAGCGGGAGCAGTCTATTTCAGAAAGGTAGGCAGGCGGGGGCGTGGTCACTGCGGGAAGAGGCGGCAGGTGTGCAGCAAATGGCCTGCTGGGCCTCGCAGTCCCGCAGCGTCAGGAGTTCTGCCCCGGTATACTGTGAACGGCTCCCGCGAAGCGGGGGCCGTGAAAAGTTAAAGCAAGTGCCCTCGGTGATCCTCATTGTCAGGAGTCAGAAGCACAAAGGTTTCCCGGTCAGCCAGGTGAGCAGATTTCAAATACGGCTTCTGTGGAGCGGGAGCAGTCTATTTCAGAAAGGGAGGCAGGCGGGGGCGTGGTCACTGCGGGAAGAGGCGGCAGGTGTGCAGCAAAAGGCCTGCTGGGCCTCGCAGTCCCGCAGCATAAGGAGTTCTGCCCCGGTATACTGTGAACGGCGCCCGCGAAGCGGGGGCCGTGAAAAGTTAAAGCAAGTGCCCTCGGTGATCCTCATTGTCAGGAGTCAGAAGCACAAAGGTTTCACGGTCAGCCAGGTGAGCAGATTTCAAATCTGTCGCCGACATCAGGCGCCCACAAGACGAGCACATCTTAAAGCCCGAAGGCATCCGCAAACTGTTCCCACAAACAAAGGCAATAGCGAAGGAGAAAGGCCTAAACAAGCCGGGAGCAAGAACCGGATCCGCATTGCACGCGGAAAAGGAAAAAAGTAACGCAGGCGCGCCGGGGTGGGATTTATGTGACCTCGCTGACGTCACGTACGAGGACTACGCCTGGGGTGATGCTGTCCCCCCCGGGTGGCGGGGTTGCTTTGGCAAAAAGTTTCCGGATCCAGTCTCACGCCTGGGGATAATTCTACGTTAAGGAATCAAGGGCTAGTAGTTTCCATCAGGTAAGAGTTTTAAGACTAAAGATGCTCTACATCTAAGAATTCCAAAGTCATCTTGTGCACTGGTTCCTTGTTGGGCAGTTCACAATTTCTTAGTGACTTCAGAAGAATGAACAACTATTTGAAAACAAACCGCTTCTTGTAAGGCGAGGCGGCAAAATATGGAAACAGAATCGCCCAAAAAAGACAAGCACCAGAGAAGCAGATCCTTGCGTCCAGTCTCATACATTGGTAAAACAGGAACAGAGTGTGGTGACTGGTGATACACAAGGGTTTACGGAGTAGCTATCACTTTTTAAACTTGACAGGTTATGGGGAAAACATGTTTTCAATCCTTGGTCTTTAGCTTTTGAGTGCCTGGGAGTAGCACACTTGATGCTCTTGAATTCAACCAATTAAATTAAAACTCCACATACCAACGGTTTGAAGAAAGAAAACTTAAAGCAATATCCCTGTAACAGTGATAATCCGGTTACACTATACTTGCCTCTATCCAAACGCATTCACATTATGAAATAATCGAGGATTGGTAGGATGCTAAAACCTAAAGCATTTTCAGACACAGCATTTCAACATCTAAATCAGGTTTGGCAGACACAATGAAGGTTAATCCCATGACAGCATTTCTCCATACTTGTCTGGCTGGAAAGGATGCTTATGTGGAGTCTGCAGATCCCAGCGCTGACACTCTCTCCCAGATTCTGTGCGGTCCACGAATCCCCGGTAATCATCGCCGATACACATGTAGCACACTGCTAAATAAAGAAGATGGTCAGAGATTAGAACAGTGTGGGTTGAAGGTGAATTTGGTCTTTCACGTCATGGTATTCTATGGATTGATTTGCAATTGCATGCCATCAGAATTTGCATCTTGCCTTCTACCGTTAGAATGGTATTATAAAGATTTACAATCTGGATGCACTATTCATTTGGATCTGAGATTTCCACTGATTGGTTGTGTATGGCTATTTGATTAGGTCTGGTTGATTAAGATAAATTAATTGTCTAGTTTATTAAATGTTCATGTTAATGTGAAAATAAAATCAGTTCAGATAAATATCTTTGTAGTGTGTATTGATGGGTATCTCGAAGTGTCAAAGGACATTACTGCTTTTTGTCCGTGGGTGGCGAGATGTCCATTGACTGGCCCGTGCGGATAGATTTCTAGACAGAAAATGCGCTAACCAGTTTACATTATTATGATGCAAGTTTGTGTACACCAGATTGTGGAATATTTAAATATATCTGAAAGATTCTAAAATGTTGCTGTGGGACAGAAAAATGTTGATTTGGAAGCTGTAATAATCAAATAGCTATGTGCTTTGTTGGGTACATGAGGGTACCTATTTTGGAAAAGCAAAATAGATGCAATTGGGAAAGTGTTGTGTGATGTGTCCTTGGATGAAAAATACTTCTGGGTGCCTGATGAGTGTAATAATGTTTATCAGTGGTGTGTGTTGGGTTGAAGTGAAGTTTGTTTTCATAGTAACAACTCAACTGTGTTGTAAATATGCATGTTCTGTAAAGCCAGACCTCTCGATAGTTACGGTATCCAGTTAGTTAATGATTGTAGTCAGCTATTTTACTATCTCACGGCCAACGTTTGCTACATGAATTTATTTTTTTTGTAATATCATGATCCACATATTATAACAGGCTTGCAACTCTAGAAAGTATCCAGTAAGAAAAACGTCTTGTTATGCAGGTATATCTAATAAAGATATTGTTTTGAACAAAGAAAAGTTAGATGTAAAAACACTGGTTGTCTCATATTACAGCATACATTGTATTGAGTTTTCACAAGTGCATCAGTTTACAGTCCAGTGTGGCGCTTATCTTCCACAGATGGCTTTTGCTTTTTTTTCTTCCTCATATGCCACCATACATACCAGTCACACCTTCGGGTGCCCACTGACTGTCTGCTGATTCAATAGCTGTGAGTTCAAGATGTTAAGAATCGGAGGTGCAGCCAGGTCCGGGGGGGGGGGGGGGGGGGGGGGGGCACGGGGTTGGGGGAGGCGGGAGACCATACCAAAATGAAGAAAAGCCTCCTCTCACTTAATCTCGTCTTGTACAGTCTATTTGACTTAATCACAGGACGAAAAGAAGTCTGGGTTACTCTCTCTCCAGCTGACATATGGTGCCCAATACTCAGCAGCCTTCCTGCTTCTTTTACAGTCTCGATCCAAACTACTTGTTCTGTCCGCCAGGGCCAGCCATTTAGAGTTGGTGGAGCAGGGCTCAACTAATTCAAGCAGATCGCCCTCCTTGCCAGCAGAATTAGAAAAAAAAATAGTGACTTCTGCACAGGTGGCACTTCCTGGGCGGGTTGAACTCTTATTCCAACAAGAATTGGCATAGCCAATACGTGTCGCTTTTGGGACCTTCTAAGTATTTAGTTATGCAGCACAATATCCTTTGTGCAACCACATCAACTGTTGCATGTCTAAACACTTATAAGGTCCCAAAGGTGAGACCTATTGGCTATGACAATGCTTGTTGTGGTTGTGTGTGGTTGTGTGTGGGTTTGGGTGTGGTTGTGGGTGCAGGTGTGGTTGCGGGTGTGTGTGTGGATGTGTGGTTGTGTGCGGTTGTGTGTGTTTGTGGTTGTGTGTGTGTATGGTTGTGTGTGTGGTTGTGTGTGTGGTTGTATGTGTGGTTGTATGTGTGGTTGTGTGTGTGGTTGTGTGTGTGGTTGTGTGTGGTTGTGTGTGTGTGTGGTTGTATGTTTGGTTGTATGTGTGGTGTGTGTGTGTGGTTGTATGTTTGGTTGTATGTGTGGTGTGTGTGTGTGGTAGTGTGTGTGTGTGGTTGTATGTTTGGGTGTGTGTGTGGTAGTGTGTCTGAGGTTGTGTGTCTGAGGTTGTGTGTCTGAGGTTGTGTGTCTGAGGTTGTGTGTCTGAGGTTGTGTGTCTGAGGTTGTGTGTCTGAGGTTGTGTGTCTGAGGTTGTGTGTCTGAGGTTGTGTGTCTGAGGTTGTGTGTGTGTGTGTGTGGTTGTGCGTAATTGTGTGTATGGTTGTGTGTGTGTGTGGTTGTATGTGTGGGTGTGTGTGGTTGTGGGTGTGTGTGGTAGTGTGTGTGTGTGTGTATGGTGTTGTGTGTGGTAGTGTGTGTGGTTGTATGTTTGGTTGTATGTTTGGTTGTATGTGTGGTTGTGTGTGGTGTGTGTGGTGTGTGTGTGGTGGGTGTGTGTGGTGTGTGTGGGGTGTGTGTGTGGTGTGGGTGTGTGTGGTGTGGGTGTGGTGTGGTTGTGTGGTGTGTGGTGTGTGGTTGTGTGCTTGTGTGGCTGTGGTTCTGTGGTTGTGTGTATCTGGTTGTGTGTGTCTGGTTGTGTGTGTCTGGTTGTGTGTGTCTGGTTGTGTGTGTCTGGTTGTGTGTGTCTGGTTGTGTGTGTCTGGTTGTGTGTGGGGTTGTGTGTGGGGTTGTGTGTGGGGTTGTGTGTGGGGTTGTGTGTGGGGTTGTGTGTGGGGTTGTGTGTGGGGTTGTGTGTGTGTAGTTGTGTGTGGTTGTGCGTAATTGTGTGAGTGGTTGTGTGTGTGTGGTTGTGTGTGGTTGTGGCTGTGTGGTTGTGTGTGTGATTGTGTGTGTGGTTGTATGTGTGGTTGTGTGTGAGGTTGTGTCTGTGGTTGTGTGGGTGTGGTTGTGTGTGGTTGTGTGTGGTTGTATGTGTGGTGTGTGTGGTTGTGTGTGTGGTTGTATGTGTGGTTGTGGTTTTGTGTGTGTCGTGTGTGTGATTGTGTGTGTGGTTGTGTGTGTGGTTGTGTGTGTGGTTGTGTGTGGTTGAAAGTGTGTGTGGTTGAAAGTGTGTGTGGTTGAAAGTGTGTGTGGTTGAAAGTGTGTGTGGTTGAAAGTGTGTGTGGTTGAAAGTGTGTGTGGTTGAAAGTGTGTGTGGTTGAAAGTGTGTGTGGTTGAAAGTGTGTGGTTGAGTGTGTGTGGTTGAGTGTGTGTGTGGTTGAGTGTGTGTGTGGTTGAGTGTGTGTGTGGTTGAGTGTGTGTGTGGTTGAGTGTGTGTGTGGTTGAGTGTGTGTGTGGTTGAGTGTGTGTGTGGTTGTGTGTGTGGTTGTGTGTGTGGTTGTGTGTGGGGTTGTGTGTGGGGTTGTGTGTGGGGTTGTGTGTGGTTGAAAGTGTGTGTGGTTGAAAGTGTGTGTGGTTGAAAGTGTGTGTGGTTGAAAGTGTGTGTGGTTGAAAGTGTGTGTGGTTGAAAGTGTGTGTGGTTGAAAGTGTGTGTGGTTGAGTGTGTGTGGGAGTGTGTGTGTGGTTGAGTGTGTGTGTGGTTGAGTGTGTGTGTGGTTGAGTGTGTGTGTGGTTGAGTGTGTGTGTGGTTGAGTGTGTGTGTGGTTGAGTGTGTGTGTGGTTGAGTGTGTGTGTGGTTGAGTGTGTGTGTGGTTGAGTGTGTGTGGTTGAGTGTGTGTGGTTGAGTGTGTGTGGTTGAATGTGTGTGGTTGAATGTGTTTTGTGTGGTTGTGTGTGAGGGTTGTGTGTGTGGTTGTGTGTGGTTGTATGTGTGGTTGTGGGTGTGTGTGGTTGTGTGTGGTTGTGTGTGTGTGTGATTGTGTGTGTGTGTGTGTGTGTGTGTGTGTGGTTGTATGTGTGTGGTTGTGCGTGTGTGGCTGTGTGTGTGTGTGTGTGTTAGAAGGGGCGATCCCAGGGGGGACAGAGGTCGTTCTCCTGACCACCCCGAGACCCGCCTCCCCCAGGAACGCTGCCGAGCACAGGAGTGAGGCCCTACAGGAGAGGGCTTCGTATTTAGGATCGTACACGCGGAGAATTCACCACTCTATAAATGGACACCACACAGAGTTTACTGAATAAAAGATTCTTTATCAAGCAGTAGTTATGAGGTACTTTCAGGTCAAAATAGTCAAGTATTTACATTTAGGTCGAGGGTTCGTAAGTTCTTGGTTGCAGGGGTGTGGGAAGTGGGACAGTCACAGTACTGGGGCCAGTACGATGCGTATCCGGCGCACGGCTCTCAATCCTCGAGCCGGGGGATACGGACTGTTGTAGGCGTCGGTCGCACTGGTTGCTCCACTCACCCTCCTCGAGTTACGTAGTTTCGGTAGCGTCGTCGGTCCAGCCAGACCAGAGTACTTTCCGATCCGCAACCAGGTCAGCAGGGCTCGGGCACAAGTGAACGGAGCGCCCTGAACCCGCAATGCCCCATAAGCCCCCCGGCAGCCATTTTCCCTTCCCGAGATCCCTGACTCCGTGGGCCTAGCATGACCCCAGCCCCAGCGCAGCGTAGGCTCCAGACGCGCCAGCCCCCGTTGGGAGGGTGAGGGCTACCCTAGTGAGCGAAGACAAGGAGTTTCGGTGACACCTCCGGCCTCCCCTGAGAGACTGGTTTCTGTCACACCTCTGGCCTTCCCCTGGGGGCCAGTTTCGATTACACCTCTGGCCTCCCCGAGTGCTGGCTCCAGACCTGCTGGCGTCTGGGAATTCCCGGGCGCATCCTCAAAGGGATCAACGGACCAACCGCCGGACCTCACCCACGGGTCGCCCCCAAAGCCTCGGACCTCCGCCTGTGAGGGTCCGGACATCAAAGGGCCACTGGACTATATCAAGGCCCACCCCTGAACTAGCGGCAGTTGTATCTTGGACAAGGAAGCCCTGCTGATCTGATCGCGGCTGAACTGAACCTCGCAAACTCTTGGAGCCCTGCTGACGCTGTCGCGGCTCGTTCTTGGAACTGAACCATCGGAGCCCTGCTGACCTCGTCGCGGCTCGAGCTTGAATCTTGAAGACCTCTACCGAACCTGCTGAGCCCTGCTGACGTGGTCGCGGCTCCCCCAGAACTTTCTCCAGAGCGAGCCCTGCTGACGTCGTCGCGGCTCACGGAACAATCTAGTCCGGCTGGACTATCGATGCTACGAAGCCCGCGTTGAATCACCTGCAAGTGAGTAGGACCACCAGTGCGGCTACCATCTTCCGTATCCCCCCGGCTCGAGGATTGAGAGCTGTGCGCAGGGTATGCTCCGTACTGGCCTACGATACTAAGACTGTCCCGCTACCCCATCCCTAAAGATTGAGACTCTGCGATCCCTCGATCATTGTATCTGAAAGTGATAATCCTTTCTATGTGCTCATAAAGAACTTGATAATGAAACCCACGTTGTGGTGTCTGTTCGTAAGTGTGGTGTGGTCCTCGTGTGTACGATTCGCTACCTGAGGTCTTCCCCTGTGGAGATCTCTCATAAAGCTCTGCATTATTGGTGGGAAAGGTGGGTCACGGAGGAGTCGGGTAGACATAACCTGGCTTCTGGGATCGCCCGTTCTAACAGTGTGTGTGTGTGGTTGTGTGTGAGTGTGGTTTGTGTGGTTGTGTGTGAGAACGGGGCAATCGCCGGGTGGGCGCCGGCAGAGCCAGTAAAGCGCTCCCAAGCGCTAAAGCGCTCCCCAAGCGCTTTAAGCAAAATCAAGCGCTCTTAAGCGCTAGAAACAAGTTAAAGCACTCCCAGGCGCTAGGGACCAGATAACGCGCTGAGAGGGCACAAAAAGTCAGCAAGTCCAGAACAAAGTCCTCCTAGGACTGTAGCAAGATTAGGGCGGGGGGGGGGGGCAAGGCTGGGCCCAGAGCCAGCTCACTGGGCCTCCAGGCAGGGAGGCAATCCAAGTGGCGGTCCTCCTGCCCAGCAATAGCAGCAGCCCCCTCAGGATCCTGGAAGAGAACATTTTCTATGGGGAGACAGCCCCTTTTTATACCAATACATCCTTTGTCTTTGTCTTTGTCACAGGGTGAGGGGAGAAACCAGTCGCAGCTGGTTTTGGAGCACCGTTGATGTGCTCAGCCCCTCACTCTATTCACTGGCAGGGCTAGGGCCGTTAGATGCACCACAGAGGGAGGAGCCAGCATTGTGTGGGGAAAGCCCAGCCCTATTCAGGATCCAGGTGCACTCCTCCCTAGCCATCAGCATGCTAATCTCAACACTCACCACCGGGCAGACCCACCCAGACTCCTGGAGCCAGGCTCATCAGCCAGCTCCAGCTAATCACACGCCAGACACATTTTACACTAATATGCCAACTCCTAGAAGTGGCACTTCTACACAAGACACCATCATGCCACATACATCATTGCGAAGCATTCAATCACACGAGTCCGCACATACCAAACTCGAGCCTGTACACCCCACGCATCAGGAACTACCAGGGACACATACATTCCCCATGCATTCCTATGGGAGGGCAGGCCAACCTTACTCCACGCACTCAGAGTGCGCGCACACTTTCCACTGGGACACAGTGAAAGTGCGCAGAAACCAAAAATCACTACCACCAATTCACATTCACAAAGCAAAAAGTTTAGGGGTGAACCTGCCAGAAGGGCCAAGTCCAACAGACAGCTTCTACTTTTTCCTGCTGCGGTTTGCTCAGGCCTTCTCCCAACAGATACTCTAGATATTTAACAGATCTTGCGGCCAATTTGCTTTGGGAGGGATTAATTGTAAAACCCCTTTTCCCCAGTGTGTATACTACGGTTTCCAAATGTTGTAGATGTTGTTCCCAGGTGTCACTGTGGATGACAATGTCATCAATATAAGCAGCTGCAATGGCAGCTTAGGGTTTCAGAACCGTATTCATTACCCGCTGAAAAGTAGCAGGTGCCCCGTGTAACCCCAAGGGTAAGACAGTAAAGTGGAACAGCCCTTCGGGAGTAGAGAAGGCAGTTTTCTCCCCATCTTGTTTACGCAAGGGTACTTGCCAATATCCTTTACAGAGGTTGAGAGTGCTTATATAATGTGCCTTTCCAGTTCTTTCTATCATCTCGTCGACTCTCGGTAAAGGATATGTGTCAAACTGGGATATTTTGTTCACCTCTCTGACGTCTATACAAAATCATGTTTTGTTACTAAAACAATCGGAGAGTTCCACTCGCTAGAAGATGGTTCTATGATTCCCATTTGGAGTATCTGTTCTACCTCTTTTTTAACTGCCTCTCGCCTGGCCTCTGGAATACAGTAGACAGTAGGGTCGTAATTTCACCTTCTTCCCAGGGATGGTATTAATCTCATGTTCCAGGACGTCTGTTTTCCCAGGCATAAGGGAAAACACTTCCTGTAGAGACTGCAAACGGGTACACAATTCGTCTCTCTGAAGGGTTGGGAGTTCAGGGTCAATACTCTTACTATATAATTGTTCACTCTGATCAACCAGTCCAACTAAAGTAGGAATGGGCCCTTCCCATTTTTTAAACAAATTAACGTGGTATATTTGGGTATGTGTGGGTCTTTTGGGATCTAACTACAAACGATAGGTCACCGGGGTTACCTTCTCTATCACTCGGAAAGGTCCCTGCCACTGACCTAGCATTTTATGATCCAAAGTAGCTAACATTAGTAGAACGTAATCACCAACATCAAAGGATCGTATCCATGCTCGTTTGTCATATTGAGTCTTTTGGGAAGTCTGGGCTTGTACTAAATGGGACCGCACTATGCTACGCAATTCCTGCAAATGTGTTTTAAGGCTTGATACATACTCTGGTAAGGGCTTGCCCCCTGGCTCTTCCTCCCATTCTTCCTTTGCCATTTCTAACAAGGTACGTTGGGGTCTCCCATATAACAGCTCAGAGGGGGAATACCCAGTACTCTTCTGTTGTTTGCATCTAATGGCAAATAGAGCCAATGGCAGCATGTCTGCCCATTTTCGGGTTTCTAAGTCAAGTAGTTTCTTTAAGGTGGTTTTAAGTGTTGCGTTATATCTTTCCACCAGTCCATCCGTCTGAGGATTGTAGGCGGATGTTTTTATTTGTTTGATGTTGAGTTGTTGACATACTGGTTTCATCACATTAGAAACAAAAGGGGTACTCTGATTGGTTATAATTTCTAGTGGAAAACCTACTCCAGAGCAGATAGACACCATAGCTTTGGCTATCTGGGTTGCGCTGGGTTGTCTCAGGGCTACCGCTTCAGGAAAGCGGTGGCATAATTGACTAAAACCAACACATATCTGCAGCCACTTCTAGAGGGAAGAAGGGGCCCAATGATGTCCATTCCCACCCGGGAAAAGGGCTTCTCAATTATGGGCAAAGGCCGAAGGGGAGCTTTTTGAGGAAGACTTCGGCTATTCTTCTGGCAAAGAGAACATTCCCTACAGTAACTGCGGATCTGGTGATAGACTCCAGGCCAATAGAATTTCTCAAGGATTTCCTTCTCTGTTTTCTCACTGGTGAAATGCCCCCCTAGCAGGTGACTGTGGGCTAGGAAAAGCACTTTCTCTCTATATCTTTGAGGCACAAGCAACTGGGAATTGTGGTCCCTTCCCACCTTTTTATACAGTAAACCATTTTTACAAAGAAATAAGGACCTACTTGGTTGGGGTTTTATTCCTCTTTAGCTTGATTCCAAGCCTCCTTTAGGACAGGGTCTTCCCTTTGTGCAGCGTAAAACCCTGGATCATACTGCCACCCAGGTTCTTCTTTTGGTTGGGTCAGGGCTATTTGGGTCCAATTATTTTCTCCCGCTTCTTTTGTTTATTACTCTTTCTTTGCTTCCCTGGGAAAGAGTCAAGATCCTGCTCTTTGGCGAATGGGTCTGTCCTCCTCAACTCCTCTGTCTCTTTGTGCAAAAGCTGTTCTATGTAAGGACAGTCCCTTCCTAGTATAAACGGTTCGGGATGAGCCCTACACGTAGAGGATCGGGTTGGGTAGTTGGCTCATGTTGCACTTGTACGTCTGTGGTAGGGTATTGTCTGCTATTGCCATGAACACATTGGATGTTTACTATACCCCTGGTCTGAGGATTAGCCCCTGGTATGGTTTGAGGTCTTATAACACTGTGTAAGCATCCCGTATCGATTAGGGCGGACCGTTCCTTCCCGTTTACCTTCACCACTTTATGGAAGAGAAGGTGTTGTCCCTCCTTGGTGCAATATAAGGACCGGGCTAATCAGACCTCCTTCGGCTCTTCTTTTTGGGTGCAAATTCTAGCTATATCCCCAAACCCTCCACAATTAAAGCACTGGGTTCCTGCTGGGGTGGGTCGTAAGGGGGTTGGTAGGGGCCCTGGTACCAAGGTGACTGTCTCTGGTTTTCTAGGGGCAGGGGGTCTGCTGCCTTTGGGAATGTTGATCCCCGATGGTTTCCCATGTGTTTCTCCTTTTTGTAGTTCAAAAGCCCTGCTAATCTCCACCGCCCTGTCCATGTTAAGCTTGGTATGTTGTCACACCCATTTCTGTATCGGTGGATGTAAGGAGGCTAAGTACTGTTCTAAATATATTCTCTCCATGATTTCTTCCTTGGTTGAACTTAGTGGTTTTAGCCAGCGGTCTGCCATATCTTTAACCCTAAAGGATAGAGCTCTGGGTGTTTCTTGGGGCACTTCCTTAAGTTGTCGTTGACGCATAAGGTATGTACCTTCATCTATCCCTAGTCGCTTTAAGATGGTCTTCTTTATTTCCTCATAGGGGGTGAGACCAAGGGGATTGGCCACTTGATATGCGGCTTGCATATCTCCTGAGAGGAGGGGTCCCAAGTAGTGGCCCCATTTTTCCCCAGTCCATCCTGCTGCTCTGGCCATATGCACGAAGTTTGAGAAAAAGAAATCCGGATCTTCTCCATCCACATATTTTTGGAGTACCACAGATGTTAGGGTGGTATGTCCCCATTGTTGACCAAGAGTATCGGCCAGTTTCCTATCACAGTCTCTTGGCTTTGACTTTGTTGTGTTAAGGTCAATTAAGTTTCTCCCTGTCCTCTTCAGCTGCCGCCAGGAATCTTTCCATAACACGCCCTAGTTTCTCTTGATTGTACCCCATTCTCTGAAGTGCGGCCTCCATTTCTGTAGATCCCACTTCTGACACCACTTGTCGGAGGGATGGGCGGAAATGGAAACCAGGAGGCCGGAGTGTGGGTTGAATGGTGAGATTTATTACAGAATTTACAAGGTGGTTTAGGAATTATTGAGGTCAACAACACAGATGGTCCGGTGGTTATGGAATTTCAGCAGTATGGATGGTCAGGTTGTTGCGATGTGGGTTGACATGTCCAGTCGTGGCTCTCTTCCCCATTCATCCATGTCTGGAGACTGCTGTCCCGGAAGGCTCAAAGAGAAGGAAAGAGCTGTCAGTGGATTGTATGTTTTTTAATATTGTTCACTGTCACCACACCCGAAGTGCACCAAGATGCAAAAGCAAAAATGACGGGGAAAGAAAAGCCTGAAAAACAAACTCGTGCTCGGTTCCTCCTTTTTCTGGGGGAATATCGCCTGCTTTTAAATTTCCTTCTGGGAGGTGCAAGGGTGGCTGAGTTACGGGAAGACCTCCTCTTTCAACTACAGCCGTACAGGGTCCCCTCACTTATGACTCCTAAAGTAAAGCAAACCTGAGGCAGTCAGTAATGTGCCCTGCATTACATTTTTTACCCGGAGTTCCCTCCCTCCCCTCCCTTCCCTGCAGAAACACTCACTGCGTCTGCCGTAACGCTCCATAGTTGCGGCGGCCTCTCAGCATCCTCCGGGGTCGTCCACCAGTCCTCGGACCAGCTTTCCATGTCCTCTCCAGCAGTGCTTTCTTCATCCCTCGGCGTCTCCTGGAGCTCCATCTCCACCCGCTGACCCGTCGACTCGAACTCCGCAGCGTCTTCCGAGATCCTCCTACTAGTCGTCTCACCTTCCAGCGTCCACTCCCACCATAAAGTCGGTTGTCCCGCCTCATCCAGTGAACACTTTCTCCCCCATTGGTTGACTTTCCCTTCCTTCTCCTTCGACTTCCTGTAGAGAGGAGGGAGAGTTTTCTATTAACTCTTTGAGTCCAGCCTCGGTGTTTGGACAGAATACGGTGGAAAGGCGTGAGTCCCCGTCCTCCTCCTGCTCTGTTTCCTCACAAGGAGCCACCCCACTGAAGCTGCAAGAAGCGTCAAATGTCTGCTTGGCCCACCGTGTTGCTGGCCATCGGGCCCAGCGAGGGACCAGCAATCCAGAAAGAGGTCTTTGTTGCTCTAGGGGATCAGATCCATTTCCCTGCCACGTTTGGAGATGTCGGGACATCCAGGAATTGACCAGCACCAATACTCTGGGTACCAGAGCATTTACAGCAACTAAGCCTTGTTGAGTGTTCAGTTCAGACACCACCGACAGTGCCCTATTGTCAAGGAACTTCAGTATCCATGAGAGCTTCAATCCGAGAGGCCATGTTGCCCTGTTTCCTCCTTCTCTGCAGGTCACCCAAGACCCGTGAGAGCCTCTAACACCTATGACCGGCCGGACAGAACTGCTATGCACCTGGGTCACCAAACCAGAGTCCATTGAAATCAATGGTGTCTCTTGTGGTCCTGAGACCCTCCAGAGCTGAGCCCTTTCTTTTGGGATCTGCCTGACTGGTCCCCCAGTCCGCACCTGAATCATGTGTTTGCAGGTACTGTTCCCCATTAACTTAAACAAGTAGCCTTCGAGGCTACCACTGCTGAAAGCACCAATGCACCCAGACACCACAGGGCAGGTAACCTTGAACTCTTGGTGCTTTCTTGGACTTTGGCCACTGCTTACCTTAAGTCCCGAAGAACAGTCCTGTAAGTTATATTGCAAGTGACCCTCTGCAGTGTATATTTCTCCCATGGGACAACATTACCGCATTCAAGGCTCATGTCTCAAATCGGTCAGCTGTATTTTCTAAGTTTCAGAAAATCGCGAAAACAAAAAGTACTTACCTGATCTCGAAGATCTTAGTGTCTAAAATTATATTTAAAATCTGTATTATTTTACAATTTGGTGTTGGATGTCCTTATAGAGTGTGTGTCTCATGTATTGCCTCTGTGTGTGCAACAGATGCCGAACACTCCCCTCTGATAAGCCTAAGGCTGCTCAACTACAATATGAGACTCTGTACACTAGTAAGGGGTGCCTGTACTCTGCACAGTGCACCTGTAAAGAGCCAGCTTCCTACACCTTCCACCTGAAGACAGCAGCTGTCCAGAACTTACCTTTCTAACTATTATCAGCCTCTCCTGGGACTCTACTAACTGTTTTCAGAACCTTAAATTATCTGTGCTCCTGGCTGGTCCCTCAGCCGAAGATTGTATCTTTTAGTTGGCCTGACCTTCAGGCTCCCTGCACTGGAAAGCCTATGGCCTAGTCGGTTTCTCACCTCCAGCGTGTGAAGCAAAACTTAACACCAATTTTCCCCAGAGGTACTTTTCAATTTATAGGCCACTCTGTGATTATGAATAGCTACAATAAATTATGATCAGTGCATTTCATTAAGAAAGTAAGCCAGCAAAAACTGGCACACACTTTAAAGACAGTGTTTTCCCTAAGCAAACTCTGCATGTTTAAAATAAAATAGAGGTTATATTTACCCCAGACTTGTTGGAGATGTTAGGATGACAGAGGGGACTTTACATATCTGGTGGTCTTGCCCGAGCCTTGAAATGTTTGGGAAACAGATTCTCAGTCATATAAAGGATGTAGTGGATTTCCCTATCCCCTCCTCCTCGATGATTACCACACTAGGCATTAGTCCCCCAACACGGACTGCTAGAACGTATACAGACTGGCATTTTATACTACAGATGCTGGGAGCAGCCAGGCAATCCATAGCTTTATTTTGGAAGAAACTCCTCTCCCCCAGTGGCCACTTGGTTTCTTTGTTTGTGGCACGTTCTAGCCCTTGAATTGCTCATTGCACATATCAACCACACGGATACCACTAATACGTCACCTTTCTAAGATGGAGCACTCTATTTGGTTCCCCCTAGGCTACAAGCTCAGCAACTGTTTGAGGACTCTTGTGAACTGTGAGGGGTCATCGGCAGGATTCTTCTGAACCACCATCCCTGTAGGAGAGGCCTTATCTCTTACTTTATATTAGGACATTCGACCCCCTCCAACAGCAGGTTATTCTTCATACAGCTTCCTCTACTCCCTTGCTTGGTCTGACCCTCCCTTCTTTCTCTTCTTTTCTTTTTCTTCCTTCTTTCCTTTTGTTCAACGGGGGCGATGTACCTCTAATGTCGCTCAGTTTGGAATATTAGTTTGTCTAGTGTATGAAACGGATGAACAGAGTATACTGTATATTGATTCACATAAATCGCCTAATGATGTTGGCAAGGACAAGCGTTCATAAGATTTTAGCGATGTCAGAAGTCTTCTCTTGGTCTTTCCCGAATTGTCTGTAGCATATTGTTTCGCTTTTTGTTTTAGTCTTCCTCCCTTCCACTGCAGCACAGGTTAGGGTGAGAATGTATTGACTCCTTTATTTCCGTTTTAATCGAAATGCTTTGACGTCCAAATTGATTGATGATATTCTTTCTATGCCTTTTTGATGGGGCTACATTGCCTCAATTTTTATGCTTTTTTTCTGCGACATGTGTGCAATAAACAGATTTGAAAGAAACAAAAATCTTCTAAAAAATCCCATGCTAGATCCTACCAAACTTGCCAGCTATCGCCCGATCTCCCTTCTTCCAGCAGTGGAAAAGATGTGCGAAAAAGCCGTCTTTAAACAGCTGGACACCTATGTCGAGTCATCCGGTGCGCTCCACCCTGCCCAATCCGGATTCAGGGCGTCTTACAGCACAGAGACTGTTCTCGTCGAAATGTCCGAGGCAATAAGGGAGAGCTCGGACGCAGGTGGCAAAGCGGTTCTGACCTTACTAGACCTATCTGCCGCCTTTGATATGGTGCCGCATCAACAACTGCTTGCCCGACTTTCGAACATTGGAGTGACTGGCCGCGCCTGGTATTTGCTCAAATCCTTTCTAGAGGATTGCACCCAGCAGGTTTGGATGCCACCTTTTTCGTCGCCCCTAAAAAGGAGTCCACAGGAGTACCGCAGGGCTCTACTCGGAGTCCTCTGCTCTTCAATATTTATATCATGCCTCTAATTTATCTTGCAGAGGAGCTGGGAGCCAAAATGATAGCCTATGCAGAGGATACCCAGCTCCTCTTCACTTGGAAGGATAACGACCTGTCCTCTGAAATAGCACCGAAATGTCTCTCTACCGTTTTTAAATGGCTTGCACTAGCACAGCTGACATAGGAGGACAAGTCGGAGGTCTTTCTGTATGGATCCTTCCCCCCCATCTTTCAGGGAAACTCGGTGGCCCTTAGAGTACCCTCGGCCCTACTCAGTGGGTAACCCTGCTTAGAACCTGGGAGTTTGGTTTGGTGAAGACCTTAGGTTCTCCGTGCAGATTAAGAGGCTTTCTGGGGTATGTTTTGGTACTCTCAAATCACTTAGAAAATTTTTCCCTTGCTACCTAGGCCAGCTAAAGAAATGGTGGCTCGTGCTCTTATCTTGTATCGCATTGACTATGCCAATGCCCTGTACATCTGCAACACTGGCTACATGTTAAAAAAATTGCAAACAATACAGAATGCGGCTGCCAGACTTCTGCTGAGTATCTCAGGAAGGTCAAGCGTAAAACAGCATCTGCAGGATCTCCATTGGCTCCCAGTGGCCCAGAGAGTACAATTCAAAGTCCTTACTATGGTCCACAGAGCCTTGTATGGATTAGGGCAGATGAGATGTATCTTAGGAAGCTTTTTGCCTTCTATGTCCCTGGCAGATCTCTGCTTTAGGCCGTGCAACGGCTGGCTGTGGTCCCCCGTTTCCGCAGGACGTGTCTGAGGGGTTGCTCCCTTTCCGTCAAAGCAGCGGTAGCATGGTACTCCCTTCCCACAGAACTGCAGAATACTCAGGATCCTAGGCTATTAAAGAAACACTTAAAAAGACCCTACTCTTTAATATGCCCATTTGAACCTCAGAACCCTCCCTCTCACGGTCACCGCCCGCGCCAGGACACTCTTCAGTATCTGTGCGCGTTAAAGGTGTATTATAACATAACATACCTTCTCTCATTTATTTCTACAACCTTGACACACCATGTCAAACCTTAAATTAAAGAGCACAAAACAGAATCTGGAGGCAGGTTTCTCTTTTCCCTGAAGCTTCTTTTCAAGGGTTGTAAGAACAATGCCAGGGGTAGCAATAGATAAGTTAGATATAACAGCTGAGACTGCTTGTGACCCCTAAGTGATGTCCATGCCCTTTGGGGAATTGTATCAGAGAGTCTTATGTCTGAGCTGCGTCTGCTTTTCCCGCGCTCCAACCTAGAGTCCTGATGGAGTTAGATTCAGCTTCCAACCATTTCCTTATTACCATCATCCAGCCTGCTTCTTTGGGTAACGCAGATGATATTAAACACCTGGATAAGTTTTGCTACATGTACTACAATCTTTTCCTACCAGTAGATGGTCAACCTTAGGGTCTGACATGTTTATCAGATTCCTGTTCTGTGGGCCAACAACTCTGATGATTTAACACTGCTGGATAAGACTTGTTAAGGCTGCTCCTAATAAAGTACTAACATAAAAAAAACACAATGGCTGTCTTGATGGGATAGAGAAGTAAGTACTAGAATGAGTTCTGGCCCCTCCAATTTCCCATATACCAGCATGCCTTAACAATACTGTAAAGGAGTTTTCCTGTGCGTCTGGACTCATTGGTAGGTCGCAAGCTGATCTTTTGGTCGGTCGTAAAAGTCCTGGTCTATATGTAAGTAATATTCAAAATGATTAGACCGGTTTGTGCACCAGTGCAATGGTGCTGAACTAGGCTACTAAATCCAGTTTTAAATAAAACCCTTCCAAGATTTTCCAAGCAACACTCTGTGTGAACTTTCCAGCATTTGCTGCTGCTGTTTTTTACTTCAAAAAGCCACTTCAACTGAGAATGTGCTCACTATATGGGAACACACACAACCATGCCACTTGTTTATGGTGTTCACAAATAAATTGAGCAATATGGATGTGGCCTAGAGGCCAGAGCTGCCAGATCTGGATCTGCTGAACCAGGTTTAAGTCCTGGAATTGGCTCAACATCCTTTGATTCTGGGTAAATCACTTCATCTTCTATGCTTTAAATAAAATGACTCCAATCTTGTGTAATGTGATCTAGTGAAGAGCGCCAATGCCCTTGGGCTCTGTTCGTGCTATATGAAACTGCAATATATATACATATTAAATAGGAGTCCAAACTTTAACACAAAAACAATCGCTATTATTAAAACAAAAATAAAAATTGCCTCGCCTCATGGCCAGTAAAGCAAGGTGGGTCACTAATGTCAGTTGGTCTAAAAATAGGGTCATGGATCTATAAAGTTGGGGAAGCACTGCTGTAGAGAATCATAAACGTGAAGAACAGCCAGTAAAAAGAGTGTTCACAATGGTATCTGTTTTTTCTAAAAATCACAACTTTAGCATGACCGGGATCAAACACTGCTAGTAGATGTGTGTTACATTGCATTAAGGCTAATATTTTTTAAAGCCCGTTTGCCCTATACGTTTACTGCATGTCAAATGATTTAAAAGAAAGATAAAACAATCACTACTCTTTGATATGTACAATATATTTAATATTGGTTTACCCAAACATAAAACCAGTCATACTGTAGGGTGTTTTTCATGTACTGAAAGTGGCATTTCTGCTTCTAAGCACTATACAACACTTCGATTTCTGTAAAGGGTCAACTGCTGTATGTCCGAGCTGCAACTTTTATTGTTGTTTCCTCTATGAACAGGCAACCATTTATTTAGTCCTTTTCACCCACAACGTAACCTGGTGGGAGATTTAGAGGCCCTGAGCTTTAACACTATAAGGACTTCTTGAAAGTAGGAGTTAGGGCGCCTTCCATACGACCAGCGGGTGGCGAATATCGTGGTTATTCACAAGACAGGCAAGACCAAGACATTCCCTTCTTCATATCGACCCATCTAGCTTCTCAATGCAGAGCCCAAGATATTGGCGAAATTACTAGCCACTAGATTAGTCAAGGTCATTACAACCCAGATACACCCCGATCAGTCTGGCTTCATGCCACGCCGTAACACAGCCCTGAACTTGCGGAGACTCCATGGGATTCTGGGTGGTTCCCATAATATACTGGAACCAGCAGTCTTGGTGTCCTTAGATGCCACTATGGCATTTGATAGGGTTGAATGGGCTTATCTATTTGCAGTTTTGACTAAGATGGGCTTTGGCTCGGAATTTATCGGGTAGGTTTGCTTGCTGTATGCTGCGCCTTTGGCCAGAGTGATCGTAAATAATTGTAAGTCGGCTGATTTTACCCTCGGGAGGGGTATCATACCGGTATGTCCACTGTCCCCACTTCTCTTTGCATTGGCGTTAGAGCCTCTGGCGGCCTGGGTCCGGTGGGACGATCGATACGTGGCTTGCGGTGGACACCTGAGTGGGAGGATAAAATCTCGCTTTACGCAGAAGATATCCTTCTGCATCTCACTAACCCCAGAGTGTCCCTGAGTAATTTCTTGGATGTCCTGACTATATTTGGTAGATATTCCGGGTTTGCTATAAACTGGACAAAGTCAGTATTATTTGTTATATCGGGTGAGCCGCCTGTGGTCCCACAGGCCTGCCCTATAAAGATCGAACTAGTGGGATTTAAATATCTTGGCATATACATAACACTTGACCCAAAGGCGAGATATGCTAATAATTTAGAACCCCCCTTGAGTCGGTTCAAAAAAGATGTGGAACGTTGGAGGGCTCTCCCCCTGTCTTTGCTTGGTAGAGCGGTACTGTTAAGATGATGGCCTTGCCTCGGTTCCTATATATGCTCCAAAACACGATGGATCCAGTGCCCGTTACCTATTTCAAGGAGATGGAGGTACTTCAACGGCTGCTCCTTTGGGACGGCAGGCCCCGCATAGCTTTCGTCAAGCTGACTCTCCTGTGGTATGATGGAGGCATCGGTCTCCCGGACTTGAAGAAATACTACTGGGCATTGCATCTTGCGGCAGTGAATCATATGATCTATGGCCCCCAGGGAGATCTGGGCTATGCTATGGACCGTGGGCAGGCACCAGGTGGAGATATTCTTAGAGCCCTGTATGCCAGGCCCGGAAGATTTACGTTGGCAGGCCCGACGGCACACGCTGTACATGTCTGGCACGCGGCTACCAGAAGTTTGGGATGGGAGGGGAAACTGACAATGGCCACTGCCCTGTTTAGTTCAGAGAGGCTCGGAAGCCTATGGAAGTCTAAAGGGTTCCATAAGTGGGACCTTATCAGAATTAGTCCGATTAAAGATGTGTGGGGGAAGGGCTGTGTGCAGACTTTTGAATCTCTCCAAAAACAATACAGCCTGCATGACAATGAACACTTTCGGTATAGGCAGATTAGACACGCCCTTCTTGCCCACATGCCTAGAGGCACAGAGCTTCCGGAGTCTTCTCCCCTTGAAGACTGAGTGCTTGACGGTCACATCCCAGAAAAAAAAACATCTCCCTAATATATAGGAAGCTTGTAAATAATATGGAAGACCCACTGGGGAATATTAGGACAGCGTGGGGAGCGGGCGAACTGGCGTTGGATGATGAGGATTGGGTGAAGGCTGTCTCCTCCCCTAAAGTGGTTGCGGTTCAGATCAGGCTTAGGCTGGTGCAACTTAAGATCGTACATAGATCATATATCACAGGGCCTCAATTAGTACACATGGGGCGAACGCCGAGTGGGGACTGTAGAAGAGGTTGTGGAGAGCTGGGCACTTTCGTACATATCCTATGACACTTTGAAGAGGTACAAAGTTATTGGATGAAAGTACACAAGGTAATCAAAGAAGTGCTGGGGGTGGGGATACGACCGGACGCCCGGAGATGTATATTGAATGCCTGAGAACCCACGGATTTGAATGGATATCAGAAACAGTAGGTGACGTTGGCCTGTATGGTGGCGAAGCGTAACATCGCCCAATTGTGGGGAGCCAGCCAGTCACCCCAGACTACCAAGTGGGCCCAGGACTTAGATTGGTGTATGTTTAGGGAAAGGGCAGTGTATGTGTCTCAGGGTTGTCCGTAAAAGTGGGGAAAGATCTGGGGGCCTGGAACAGTCATCGCGGCGATTTGTGTATGCCCCCGACGAGACAAAGAAGTTGAAACACAGGAATCCCTGTGATCCCAAAATTTATATACATTGTAATTTATGGTTCTGTACGATTGACAATTTAAACCCTGTAATGAGGTTATATGTTGTTCACCTGATGCGCAAGTTTTGTTTGCCCTTTTTTCATAATAAAAAGAAATTAAAAAAAAAACACTATAAGGACTTCCTTGTGATTGGACTGATGCAACTTACCTCACCGGTCATCAGAGCAAATACCAAAGCCATACAATGTGCACTATTCTTATTAATTAACGTACAGGGCATTCATTAAACTCTGAATTAGATAGCTTCACAACAGAGTATGACCTTTGATTTGCCTATATGCTGACCACTGGAATTGTTTGCTAACCCTCACAAAGCCTGCTGAAAAAATAAGCTATAGGTGTTGCGGCTAGAAACACAACTTCATGTGTTACATGATCATGTGTAAGACAGCGCCTTACAGACACCATCAGTGTCTGTGCCCGTGTATGTTTCACTAAGCACAAAATGTTAAAAGGAAGAAAAAGAAAGGACCATGGCGACAAAGTTGAATCTCCATGCTCCGGCTTGTCCCTCTTTATTGTTTTGTAATGTCAGCTTCTGTGATGCTGCAAGCTAGTGAATGCTAAGGAAGATCTCCGATGTCTGGATCCAACCAGGTGATCCAAGTCATCAGTATCAATCTCTGACAATCTCATACAAAGGATCAAGATTTGATCATAATACCAGACCTTATCCACCCTGTTCTTTTCAGTATTTTCGCTACATTTGACAAAGGTAATACATTTCTAATGACTCCTGATAATTTCAACCAAATACATTCAAGCCATTTATTGGTCTTTATTTAAGGGTTACGCAACCAACTGCATTCCACTGTTCTAAATCTGTAAATAAAATGTAAAACCTTGTATGTCATATATGGGACTTCTTCAAATATTCAAGATTTTTCTGCTCATCAATACCATTGGTCAATTATCCATCCAGTGACCATATTGAGACGACAAAGATTACCCACCAACTTCTTTAATGTTGCCTCTTATAAATAGAAAAGAGATGTTCAAAAGAGAGTATCTCCGGCACAGACACACACTATATGAACTCACAGACTCCCCTTTACATTGTGACAATCTAAAAATAAGGACATGCAGGCTTTTCCGACTAGCTTAACATACAGTATGGTGAAGGATGACATCATTCCTCAGAAAAGAAAGGGACACTTTATCAGCCACTTGTGTGAAATAAACAAAAATAAACATGCCAAAGCGTATAACATTTATTGGGCCCGACTGAGCTTAAGCTACACTTGGCAGAAAAAGTGTTCCCTTCAAGTGCCTTGCCTAGTTGCCTTATAGTAACATCAATCAGCTTTCAGGCCATGAATGACCAAATTACTTCACACACTATAGTTTCCCTTTCATTTTTTTCACACACCCTTGAATGAGCCGGTCATGCCTTTGAAGAGACAAATCAATACTAACTTTTCCTTCCAGCCTCTAAAGGCATACCAAGGTTTATTGGCAGGACTAGCTTTTGCAGCAAATCATCTAGCAAAAATACGCAATATGTGAATACATAATACCCATAAGTGTACCTTCTTCGCATTGTTTGATCCCACAGAACTGATGTCGGACAGCATAGTCAGTTGTGTAACACCAAGGACCACCAGCATCTTGGTTCGGATTTCGGCAGAAATTCTCCTCCAAGCCATTTTTTGCATTGGGAGAATATCTGAGGAAAAAATGACAAAAGACATGAGGGGGAGATGAAGCCGATAGAAGGAAAGCGTACAAGCTCAAGAAGAAAGTCACTTTGGCCAGCAACCCCCAACTTTTTCACAGAGGTGCATTACTTTTTTCCCCTACACAAAGGTAATCTTGACTCTGCCGCCCACTACCTTTTGACAAAGGCATGGTTTCTTCTACCCATCCTCTGATGTAAAGTGGTTAAAGATTTTTGTGCATTTATATTTTTGTGCATTAACAACATGCAGAATGTGGATTTGTTCTCGATTCTACGTGTACATACGGATATCGTGCCAATGCCTTTAAAACAATTTTCAAATGATATAGAGCAGTTTGTTTTCTTGAAAAATTTTAAGCTGGCCTCAAATTGGGCTTGGTAGCCCCGTTTTTCAAAATGGAAATCTTTCCCCCTGCACATCAGCATTCAATATATCTCTGCAGCACACAGTCAAGCAGATTCATGTTTATTTCCTCTTGATTTGTTCTTGCTGTTCCAGATTAAATCTTTCTAGCAGGATCCTGATACTGCATCTGTTTCTGTTAGTTTTCTGTACCCTGTTCGATTTTAATACTTAGCTTTTGCTCACATATTTAGTTTGTCCTACAACCTTTGCATGAAATTAGCATAGAGTGTGCAGAATCAATATACATGTAGTGGGTACAATATTCTTCTGCTTAGGTGCTGAGGCAATATGACGTTTTATAAAACTGTGCTCTGGTTTGCTTAAGTTTTGATACTTATGCTAAAACCATAAATGTGCACTTTCTATTCCGTTTTAGGAGAAGATTTCCTATATAAGGCATTGATCTAGGGCTGAACCAGAGCTTTCCTGAATGCTACAAGAGATGCTATCTGTTTCCCTACTGATTTTGCTGCTCATGTGGCACATATTTTGATTTTGCACTGATTCGGTATGTCCTATTTGTTAGGAGCCGTTATAGCAATGACTTTTGTTGATTCTATACCACAGCTTTTACATTTTTTGTAATACATCTTTTAAATGTATTCTGCTGATCTAGAACTCAGTTACTGAGTAGGTCCTTTACTTAATTAACAGCTTTTTTGATGCATTAGGAGGGGCCTTAATTCAGGGACACATTGCCTCGTGAAACTGCGGTTTAAATCACACCATATGCGTATTTTTGAGGTAGAATCTCTAGGTGTAAAAATTGCAGGGGACCCTACGCCCAAAGATACATCTCTTTCGATTTACGTAGCCACCATAGTGCGTGTAAAAAGTTAATGACCAACTTGGTCACTCGTTTAGGTGCTCATCACCATCGGGGTCAGTCAACATTCAAAACTTTCTCCGATAGAACTAGGGTATTCTCATTCCTCTCACCCCCACAAAAGGTTCCTTATTATTGCTATAATATTACTTCCTCCATATACGACCCCTAAATACATACAGACCTATCCTTGGCCTTGCCCATCTTCTAAAAGGATCCTCTTGTTCTCATACCTGTGATCATGAGGGTGGCTGGATCCCCAGTGTTGGCATGTCTTCCCTTTCTCAGTTCTGGACACAGTTCCTCTGTAATTCTCTCCTATCCCAATGATACAACTCCGCACATAATCTGAGGAAGCACAGCAAAGCGAATTTAACATACAACACTTTAAGATATACGCCCCCAAATGTGACATTTAGTTGATAAAATGCAAAATGGTCTCCCACATTTAGAAATTCTGATTGATAGTTTTCAAGATATATATATATATATATATATATATGAATCAACAAATGTCCGCCAGTCTCCCGGCCACACACGGCGGCGGGCTCGAGTGAGGAGGCGACCCTCGTAATATTCAAGGAAACAACTTATAAATCACAAAGTTGACTCGAGCCCAGGTCCTTTTAGCGTGTTATTTATTCACACACGGAATGCCAAACAACACCCGACGCGTTTCGGTGCAGCCGCACCTTGGTCACGGGTAACGGTGTTTACAAACATTAACATTTTTAAAGTCAAAAAATATAAACATAAACGTAGGACTACTCGTCCTCACGCCAGTGTTAGTTCAACCACTGTTGTGGCGGCCATATTTGAATGTGTAATTGGACACAGATATAATATACATTATACAAAAAGAAACTGTATAAGGACCACAGAGATTAATGTAACTGTAAATCAATTTGTTACAATTGCTCAAAGGTTATACCCTTATGTCAAATCAAAAAGTTTTTTCAAACGTTTCTCAAAATTTTGCCCAAGTGGGCAAATGTACCAAAGCTCAGATACATGAAACATGACAATTCCGCCCCAGTGGGCATGACTGCATCATACCAGTCTGATCTTAATGTCCTGGAACTTCAACAACCTAGTTGAATTCCAAAAGTTTTTCAAATTAACAAATGTATAGTCCTGTGATTCCATCCAATTAAGTCAAATCGGCAGCAACCAGTGGTATTACGTCATCCCTGTGCGGCGACATATGTGTCTCCTACAAACATAAAAAATATAATCACTTTAAAATATACTCGAATAATTAAACATCCAAGACAGCTTCAAATTCATGTTTTTAAGGGATTACATGACTAGAGTATTATCAGTACGGTGAATGTGTTACATGGACTCTTAAATTAGGTGGACTGCTAACTCCTCATCCTTATTCAACCCCAGCGGGTGTACAGTGTCATATTTAATTATGAACCTTGATTCAAGCTGGCGTAGTTGTCTCAGTCTGTCTCCACCTCGTTCCGACGGTGGGACTCTGTCTAATGCACAAAACTTGAATACACTTAGATTTTTTCCATGCAGGTCCTTAAAATGTTTGGCAATTGGATAGTTTTTGTCCTCATTCGTTATGGCCCGCATGTGTTCTAACACACGTTTTTTGCAGGGATGTATCGTGCTGCCAATGTAAGTCAGTGGACAGGGACATTGCAGTGCATAGACACAGTAGTCAGATTTGCACGTCAGATGTTTTGCAATCCTAAAGGGTTTGTTATTTTTAGACAAAGTGATTTCCTTTTTATTGACACTGTTCTTACAGGCTTTGCATGAGCGACAGGTAAAGAAACCTTCTACCTTCCTGGTATCTTCTTTGTCCTTTACCATGTTGCTACATAGCACGTCTCTCAGAGCTGGACATTTCCTGTAGGTGATCATAGGTTGATTCCCCACAGCCTTTTTTAGTGTTTCGTCCAGCTGGAGTACATGCCAAAATTTCTTCAGACTTTTTCTGACCTGCCATGTTTTGGAAGAAAATTTGACCAACTGAGAGAATTGAACAAAAAACTACAAAAGACCCCGGAAAAACAACAACCAGCCCAAACAGACCAAACAGGGTCCACCCCTGATGCAAACATGGGGGTTGAAGATGGGATAACTCCGTCCACAAGTGGTGAATCTACAACCACAGAAGGAGTAAAAAACAATATTTTAATCGAATTCTCTCTGCTGGCACAAGGGAGACAAGGGCTTGCCAGCCCCGGCCCCGGACCTGCAGAGTCTCCAAATCCAGGTCGTGGAAGAGGCGCCAAAAGACAGGGATTGATAGATGCCTTCGTGGGAGTAACAACAAGAGGCAAGATGGCAAAGAAATGATGGACACCCACACAGTGTCAATAAAAAGGAAATCACTTTGTCTAAAAATAACAAACCCTTTAGGATTGCAAAACATCTGACGTGCAAATCTGACTACTGTGTCTATGCACTGCAATGTCCCTGTCCACTGACTTACATTGGCAGCACGATACATCCCTGCAAAAAACGTGTGTTAGAACACATGCGGGCCATAACGAATGAGGACAAAAACTATCCAATTGCCAAACATTTTAAGGACCTGCATGGAAAAAATCTAAGTGTATTCAAGTTTTGTGCATTAGACAGAGTCCCACCGTCGGAACGAGGTGGAGACAGACTGAGACAACTACGCCAGCTTGAATCAAGGTTCATAATTAAATATGACACTGTACACCCGCTGGGGTTGAATAAGGATGAGGAGTTAGCAGTCCACCTAATTTAAGAGTCCATGTAACACATTCACCGTACTGATAATACTCTAGTCATGTAATCCCTTAAAAACATGAATTTGAAGCTGTCTTGGATGTTTAATTATTCGAGTATATTTTAAAGTGATTATATTTTTTATGTTTGTAGGAGACACATATGTCGCCGCACAGGGATGACGTAATACCACTGGTTGCTGCCGATTTGACTTAATTGGATGGAATCACAGGACTATACATTTGTTAATTTGAAAAACTTTTGGAATTCAACTAGGTTGTTGAAGTTCCAGGACATTGAGATCAGACTGGTATGATGCAGTCATGCCCACTGGGGCGGAATTGTCATGTTTCATGTATCTGAGCTTTGGTACATTTGCCCACTTGGGCTAAATTTTGAGAAACGTTTGAAAAAACTTTTTGATTTGACATAAGGGTATAACCTTTGAGCAATTGTAACAAATTGATTTACAGTTACATTAATCTCTGTGGTCCTTATACAGTTTCTTTTTGTATAATGTATATTATATCTGTGTCCAATTACACATTCAAATATGGCCGCCACAACAGTGGTTGAACTAACACTGGTGTGAGGACGAGTAGTCCTACGTTTATGTTTATATTTTTTTACTTTAAAAATGTTAATGTTTGTAAACACCGTTACCCGTGACCAAGGTGCGGCTGCACCGAAACGCGTCGGGTGTTGTTTGGCATTCCGTGTGTGAATAAATAACACGCTAAAAGGACCTGGGCTCGAGTCAACTTTGTGATTTATAAGTTGTTTCCTTGAATATATATATATATATCCGAGTAGCTTCTGTCTCTCCAATGCAGCACACAGAAATCACGGACCACCAAGCAGCTTCGAGTAAATTGGCAAGTTTATTATCTCCTCTTAGTTTCAAGTGGCATGACGCGTTTCGGGTAATGAATACCCTTGATCACATACTATATATACACATGCATGACAAAACATCAAGAGTTATGGGTGAGCGCAATAATATACACAAAAAAGTTTTTTCGAAAGGAAAGAAGTATTGAGAACTTTTTATCTGAAATGATAGAACCTTAAGTTAGGGTTTAGGAGTGCCAGAAGATAGTCCCATGCTTTGTATTTCCCTTCCATCATTCCCAGGTGGGCATTAAACTAGGTACTCAAAGGTTTGTTTCCTATAAAAAGACGTCTGACGTTTATTGACATAACAGCTTGTTGTTCAGGTATTAGGCAAGTACCAGACAAAGTTTTATCAAATCAGCAGCTAAGTTATAAAGATGAAATAAAAAAGGTAAATAGGCAATTTCTGACAATTAGCATGATGAAGCAAGTTGCAGAAATGGGTCCGAGAGAGATCATATTATTTTTAAATTCATTACACTGTCCGAGACCATTTTCAGCAGAGTAAGATTATGCCAGTGAACACAAACTAAAACTAAATACCAAAACCATAACAACATCTGAAAATAACTAGCCGGTATATTGTACAGGAGGTGGCGAGGGCTTCTCTCCATGATTTTTTCTGCACCATTTTTTTTTTTACAGTAGTCAGTACAGAAAGGCCTCTTCTCACTAATCATTCGCATTATTTCACTCCTACTACAGATATATAATGGGTATGAGAGTGGCATATTAGCCTCCTTTCACAGTAAACTAGTAGCTCAAAAGGAATTTTATTAAAATGCTAGTTTTTTCTCATTTTTCTTTTTTAATAGAAATGCTGGTTAGTATTTTAATGGTTACAATTATTTCTTCATTTTCGTGGGTCTCAATTTTTCTGGTAATGTAAGAACACTGGAGGCACATGCTTCTGCGAAACGTTTCTCTACACTGGATGACCATTTTAAGCTCACCTCTGCCCATTGGTTATACCCCTGGAGTAATGCACAGGCAGTTTGGTGGGATTAATGGTAAGTGTTTAAGACTTACCTTTCTTCTGGTAGAGGTCATAGTGAACGTTTCTCTTAAGCTGCGTGTTTGTAGAATACTGGGTCCAAGGCAACATTTGACATGCAAGACTCTTCCAATTGTAATTAAAGGACCTGCAAATTTAAATCAACAAATTAAGATAGAGGCAACATATTCCTATTCACAGCAGTGTTGGTGAGTTGTGCAAGAAAGCACTATTGGGTAGAAGCACAAGTTTGCAAGAGTGTCTGACAGTAGGTGTCAGTGTGTGAGTGATGGCAGGCAGGAGGTCAAAGTGGATGAAAAGGAATTCATAATTATGCTCCCATCTTACCTCCCACCTTTGCACTGCGTATGGTCATAGCCCCAATTACACAAGCAGCCAGCCAGAAAGGATCGTGGGAAATTTCAATTCCCATCTAGAAGATTTATATCCTTAGCCTTATTCTCTCAGAGTGATTTTCCAAAGGCTAGCCATAGAAGAGCATTAAGGTTGAACTTTTCTGTAGGACTTCCAAGCAGGGTTTTTTATCGGCCATGGTCTTTTGAGTAAATAATGGAATTGCAAATAAGTGCAATAGACACCCCACCAAAAGTATGAGTACTCCAATAACGGAAAATAAAAGTGTGGTTTTCTCCCCACTCATTCTGTTTTCTTGATACTGAGTCTGTTTGTGAACAGCATTCAATGCATCCTAGTGGCAGATTCAACTTACATCCCCAGGAGACAGAAGCGGACAAAGTCACAAAAGTAGTTGAGAGAGGTCTCTGAACCAGATGGCATTGAATTTAGTTTGCGTTTCAGCCCTAATGCTTCCTGATATAGGTGTTTTTTACAGAATTTAACAATTCTGCTTTTAGGTGGATGGCCATCAGGAAGCAGTTATGAATAGTAGAGGTGTCACATTAGTGTTCCTTCCCTAAAATATTGATATCAGATGAAGAGGCAACTGTTCTGGGCAGCTAATCTTGCCCTGCTGGCTGGCATTAAGAGCAGATCTTTAGTGAGGTAGTCAGAATCCTGATCAGGCAGTGCATTATGAAGTTGTCAGAGAGACCTAAAGCCTGACTTTTGCTTGATGGCATGGCAATGATGGGATATTAGTCAAGAGGCGATGTGTTCCCTTTGGTTCGGACATGATGTTTATTATCTCTGTGCATGTAATAGCTTACATTGTACTGGTCAATGAAGTTAGGGATAACAGAATGCAGGTATTCAAAATATTTTTGGCAACTGAGCAGATTTTAAAGCACCCCACAGGAAATAGGTCTGTATTGGTATAGTAACTGGCATCAGAGCTTACAAAACACAAGCCGGGCTATGCAACAATGGAGTGTTGTACTTATCACCGCCAATGTTCATTGCTTATCTGTGCAACATCTGAGCATTAGTAGGTGGTCTTAAGATTTCTGTGCCGACTATCAACTTGGATTACATACAAAAAGAGTTAGGGCCTTATTATGAGTACAGTGGTCCTAGGACCGTTGAACTCTGATCCTGTGGTGGTGGTGCAGCGGTAAGGGGCAAACAATGCTGGCAGTGCCACTGTGGCACCACCGAGCAGATTCTGTGTTGCTCTTCCCCTGCCCATTTCATGGCCGTGAGCCCGCCATTAAAAGGGTGGTGGTAATGCAACTATGGAGGCCCTAACAGGCTCCCCTGCCGCTTCAGGGCTTGGAGGTGCATGCGGGTGGAGCACATGTTGTGCCCTCTGGAATTGCACCCCGTTCCTGTACGGAATGGCATACACTGCACGGTGCATACCACACTGTGCAAGAACGTGCTGCTGTCACGGTCATGTCGGCGGTCTGCTGCTAAGGCTCTCCTATGAGCCTAATATAGCTGCGGGGAGACTGCTGCAGCACCACCCGCTGTTGATTAAAGCCATAATCCAGCAGGCGGGCGCACCACAGGCTTAGCATTCTTCCTGCAAGCGCAGCGGTGGTGGTGCTGCAGGAAGACCACCAAACTTGTAACAAGGCCCTTAGAGTGATGCTGTTGTGACCTAATATGACATGGATATGCTTGAGGCCTTAGCACACGGCGCCCTCAGTACCCTCAATTTATCAAATGGCCGGAGTGAATAGGATTGCCCAAGGTAACTCAATATACGCTTCTTGGAGGATTGTTCATCATCCCCTGTAAACCTATGTTATTTTTATAAGTCTGAATGAGAAAGAGGGAGCTTGAAAGTAGCTTCTGAGGCAGTGATAGCTTGGCAATGTCCACTTCTCAGCCAGCCACAAAGCCAAAAGTCTGAAAAATACAAAAAACGATTTTATTTTTGGTGCATCCTGCTTCTCTTTCCTTGATGAATGGTGGTGTATTGTTCTTCCTGCCATTTTTATGAGATTCCCAGTCTGGGGAATCTTTTTATTTTCACAAGCCTGGATAGCTCCTGCACCAAGAGCTGGAAAATATGTAGGCATTAATTGCCATTATAACTTAACCTAACTGCCTTTACCAATCCCCCCCCTACACCTCCAAATACACCTCCTGCCTCCATGAACCTCTGTCAGATGGGGCTACCCAGGTTACCAGCTGTTAAGGCTTGGAATTTTTTTTAATCTTCTCTGAGAACTGGCGAATGCTTCATCCATCATTGATGATTCTCTTAGGCATGACCCAAGCCCTGTGATGGGTTCAATACTTCTGTACCCCTAGGTCCCAAAAGTCTCTAGTTTGCATTTGCTTTATGGAAGATGGGACACGGCCTCCAAGAATCTAGTATATATGGTTTGCGGTGTCCATGTGGGTACGAAGTATATATTTATTCTAATAAAGATGTGGGTGTACAGAACCTTAAATGAAGATATATTAATCGTTGAGCTCCCTTGTAACCCTGTAAAAACAACAGTTGATGGACAGAATGCAGAACAATGTCATACATTCACGCCAGTACAGTGATCTGGGCCAAATCCATCGTTATTTTGCTCACCACACCACCCCAGTTCAGACATGGCCATATACAAATCAGCCTTTTTTTTTTTTTTTTTTTTTTTAAACCATTTTTATTGCAGATACTCAGACATAAGGGTGACAGTGGCATCATTATGCAGGCAAAACAATTACATAGCAAGATACACTTCATGGAGCACCCGGTGCTGTAGCAATGCATAGTCCAGAAATCAGTCTGACCGAGTCTTCGGGTCCCTCTCGGTGCATCCCCGCCACAACACAGTTAGTGGTCACATTAGCAACCGGGCATCTGCTTTTCAGTTTTGTTGAACTCCCCCCCCCCCCCCCCCCCCAACAAGCACTAATATGAATGTAGAGTCGGTAGAACATCCGCTCAATCAAGGTCCAACATCACAGTCACGTTAAGGGCATATACATTTCCCGCCTTTCCCCTCTCCCCCCCCACACCTGGTAGGCAGGTATGAAAAACATTCAAGCATGCTTAGCGTGATTGACGACCAATGTCCAGTCGTAGCACATCCCTTCATCCTTAACCCGCTCATCTCCCCGTTCTGGGTCCATTCACGAGCCTCCCTCCCCAAGTCCACTATCTAGCCCATGATATTGCCTCCATTTCGACCAAACCCTTTTGAACTTTTTCGGGCAACCCCTTGATTTATACGTCACTCTCTCTGCCGCCATGTAAAGGTCTAGTCCCCTCCTCCATTCATCTATAGTGGGTATCGTCTCAGCCCCCCAATACTTTGCAATGTCACGTTTCACTACCACTAGGGCCAATGTCAGGAACACCAGTAAGGGGCGGGGAAGGTCGACATCATTGGTCATTCCCAAAATGGCCAGTTTGGGCTCCTGGTCGAGCGAAACAGACAGGACCTCCCGCAGTTTGGTGAAAATGAGTGTGCAGTAGGATTGTATTTTCACACAAGCCCATAATATGTGGAGAAAGTCCCCTCCCTCCTGATGGCATCTCAGGCATCTATCGTCCGGTGTCTTCCCCATTTTGAACAGTCGCACTCTATCAAAGTACGTCCTGTGGAGCACGTTATATTGGATCAGGCGGAGCCGGGATTTGATAGCCACCTCCCTCGGGTGCATGAGGATTAAGTCCCAGTCAATGTCTTCCAGCGTCCCTACTTCCTGCTCCCAGGTGGTCCTAAGCCTCGCCAGGTCCCCCAGCATGTTGTTTGTGAGTGTTTTGTAGGTGAGTGACACGGCCTTGTGTGGTATCTGTTCCTGCAGTAATCTGCCTTCCAGAGGCGCATATTCTGGCAGGCCCTCTAAGGTTAGAGCTTGTGCCCTCCATGCATGGCGTAGTTGAATGTATTTAAAAAACTGCGAGCGATGGAGCCCATATTCTGCCCTCAAGGCGGCGTAGGATTTTAGCTCCCCTCTAGCAATGACATCACCCACCGTGGAAATCCCAATGTCATCGCATTGCTTGAAGCCTGTAAGTTTGTGGAGTTCAGAGAGCCACGTGCAGTGCCAGAGTGGGGTCTGTCGGGTGGGTTTCCTATCCCATCCCGTACGTCTCGTCGCCAATTTCCAAGCCCTGAGTGTAATATGCGTGGCTGGGAGTAAGGACCGGCTCGCCGCACCACCGTATAGGTATGAAAGCAGAGGACGTGGGGCCAGTTTGGTACGTTCCAGTGCATACGTCGGGTGGTCCGCCGGGGCGTGGAGCCAATCGTTAATGGGGGACAGGTGCTCCGCCCAATAGTACGCTTCAAGGTTTGGCAGCGAGATACCCCCACTGTACTGGTGGCGTTGGAGGGTGGTCAGCGCTATTCTCGGCTGTTTACCCAGCCATATGAAAGATCTGAGGTCGGCGTGTATTCTACGGAGGAGACCGTCTGGTACCGGTTAATATTCGTTCTGGAGGGCATATAAATATTTGGGCAAGATGATCATTTTATACATTGCCGCCCTACCCAGGAGCGTCAGAGGAAGTTGGCGCCATCGGGCCATATCAGCCGCGGAGTTCACAAGTATTCTTTCAACATTCTTGAGAAGCGACAGTTGCCTATCCAGTGTGATGTATACTCCCAGGTACTGGAAGCCTTCCGTGGATACCACCAGTCTGTCCGGGAGGTCCCCCTCACTCGTGTCCCCCCTGGGGTCAAAAAGGACGGATTTGTGCCAATTTATTGCGTAGCCGGAGTGGCTGCCATAGTCGTCCAGCTCCCGGAACAATTCAGGCACTGTGGTCTGCGGGGCAGTGATATAGAGGAGTACGTCGTCCGCGTAGAGGGACAGTTTCTCCTGCGGGCCGTCCGCACCCGTAAGTCGGAAGCCGGAGATCCTCTGGTTTTGCCTGATTCTGGCCGCCAATATCTCAATGGTCAATGTGAAGAGTAGCGGTGATAGGGGACACCCTTGTCTGGTGCCTCGTTGGATCAAGATTTCGCGAGAGAGCCTCCCGTTCACCCGCACCTTGGCCCGCGGGTTGGTATAGAGCAGGTGTACCCATGAGCGGAATTTGGGGCCAAGACCACATTTTTCCAAGGCAGCCTCGAGGAATGGCCAATGCACGGAGTCGAAGGCCTTTTCCGCATCTAATGAGAGGAACCAATGGGTCCCTATCTCTCACCTCCTGCAGCCAGTTGTGTGTGCGTCGGAGATTGAATTTCGTGGCCCTATCCGGTAGGAAGCCGGTCTGGTCTAAGTGTATTAGATCAGGTAGGACCGTCTTAAGGCGTCGCGCCAAGATGGTGGCAAGGATTTTCACCTTCGTATTCAACAGGGAGATGGGACGGTAGGACGAGCAGTCATCCCGCGGCTTGCCTTCTTTGTGAATAGGGACTATGATCGCCAGGGTGAGGTCATTGGGTAGGCCGCCTTCTCTGTATGCCTCAAGGTAAAGGTTTTTCAGGTGTGGAGCCAAGATGTCGGCCGTGCACTTAAAGAATTCCGGGGGAAAACCGTTCGGTCCTGGCACCTTTCCCAGCTTTAGTCCGGCAATGGCGTTTTTTTTCTTTTTTTTTTTTAATTTTTGAAAACCTTTATTGTGCACGAAATAAAGAACAAATACGGGCCCACAACCATCCGGCCGGCCACGAACTCTCATGTAGCACTAGAGCATGCAATACGGTGACATAGTAATACAGCAGCACATCGGTTATTAAGCAGAAATCAGACTGGAGGACGCCGCAAGACCATGCCACAGGAGTAATTAAGGTTAAGTTTTTTAAGTTTTTCATGCAACTATTGAGTTCAGGTCGTGTTGTTCCGTACACATAAAATAAGAAAATAAGAGCAAGGACCATGCAGGTGGGACATGACATTAGCTACAGTTTCCGGTCAATCCACGTCTCGACAAGCAGTCCCGACCAGGCAGGATGGCCACACAATGTCCACGCTACAGGGTAGCAATCTCAACATCCCACTCGTATCTCCGCCGCCACCCCTCACCCAGTATGCCTGAACACGGGCCAAAAGAAAGGAAAAATTATAAAAAAAGGCAAAAATAGGTCCCATAGAAACTAACAAAAATGAAATATAACCCCCCACCCTACACACATGCAGAGGCTATGGCCTACCCCCCCCCTAGCAGAGTGTCTGTCGCCCCATAAACCCGAAATACAGCAAGAGAAGATAAGAAGGAAAAAGGCGAGAGAAAGCAAGAAAAATGTAGAAAGAAAGAGAAAGAAAATGATAATAAACGAAGAATTTCAACACTTGAATATAGGGAGGAAGAAAAGAACAAGCTGATCTACCACTCCCAAAAAGAAGGAGGCGGGGAGGAGCCCTCACAATAACAGAACTCCCGGACTCCCAGCCATCTGCAACCCCTACGCCGTTTTAGTGTTCCGGTCCGGATCCCCCCCGGCTAATCAAATACAAAGTCCGCAGCCATCAACCGCAACATCTGTCCCTGAGCCACCAGCCCGCAAAAAATAGTCGCCCCATAAAGAAGAGACGAAAATGATAAAACACAATAATTGCGGCTTGAAATGGAGAAGAGGCCAGCGCGCAGAGCAGGGAGTACAGTCTGAAATGGGTGATAGTCGCACATAATACGTAATCAATGCATCAACAAGTGTTTCAGTCCGGGGTCACAACCAGGCAGACAGTCAGTGCCAGCGAGGGAAGAATCATCAGCCCTGTCCCGAACGTCGGAATCCCACTAGGCATAGCCACAGCAAAACAAAGAGACAATATGGCCACAGAAAGAGTGAGAGTGTCTTAGAAACACAAAATGTCCGTCGAGAGTCACCAGTAAATCCACCGACTGTAATAGGGAGTTCCTCAGAGACCTGCAGAATGTATGAGTTCTTCGATAACAAAGTCGGAGGGCATAACCCAGGAGCCGGTGATAGGGTCAGCAATGTCGTGGATAGGTCCCAAGGCACTCGCGATGAGAAATCCAACAATGTTGCACTCTCCGGGGAAAGGGGAAACAAAGTATCCCAGATAGAGGTATCAGGCGGACGGTCTCGGGCGCCAAAAGATTTGGAAGCGGGCACTTCTGTCCAGCGGGCAGAAGGAAGCACTGTATCCCCATGGAACGCAGGCGAAGACGAGTGGAGGCTTTGCGGGATCAGAACGTTGCATCCTTGCCGCAGCGCCGATGCCATGTCGTCCAGCTTCCCTCGCAGTACTTGGTAGCCTTGGTGCATATCAGCACGGAAGTCGCCCAGGGCAGTCAGGATGATATCGAGAGAGTGTAGGCTGAAGCCCCTGCCTCTCACTTCCCAAGGAAGGTGCTTGAAAATCGGACCCCATCTCAGGCGGGGCAACACAGGCCACTGGCAGGGACGGGCGCTCTCCCCCACAACACGGAGCACCAAACAAAGCCATTATGGCAAAATTCCGAGGCAATCGCCAGGATGAGTGTGGCACAGGCGAGCGTCCATGCAGGGCTGCAATATCACCAAGTACAGCGCCAATGAGGCATACATCGCGGAGAGGCGCCCCGTAACAGAGCAGGGTAGTGAGGCGTGGGGCCAGGCAAACGTAGGCAAGCAAACATGGCCGAGCGACACTCTCCGCATAGCATCTGCCCTAAACAAAGGATCCGTTTCGGAAGGGCGTCGCAGCGCAGCAAGCGCTCACTTCTCGCCGCCTGCTTCAAGTCATCGCAAGCGGCGCAGCACGGACAGTGCTTCACGAGGTCCCCACCGGTGCTCGGGTCTTCAGCGCCGATCAAGTATTCTGGCCGCCATCAGGTCTCCGGGGCACGGCAGAAAGCGACTGTGCAGGCGGGGTCTAGGGCTGCAAGCAGTACCGCAGCTATCTCCGGCCGCCGGGCAGGTCGAGAGACCGGAAACACACCGCTGAAATCAGCACCGCGCCGCACTCAATCCGATATTAAATTTCACCAGGATAGATGCCAGGATATCGGTGCGGCGGAGAAAGGCTGGAAGAGCCGGGAGCCTACCGGTCTGCTCCGGTCGCCATCTTGGCTCCTCCCCGGCAATGGCGGTTTTGACTTCTTCTAGGGAGATATCGGCCTCCAAAGCAGGTAGGGCCTCAGCTTCCACAACGGGGAGGTCAACCCGTGACATATAGAGAAGTGAGTCCTCACACGAGCCCAGTTGCCTGGCCTCGTAAAAGCGGCCATAGTAAGCTGCAAATGCATCCGCTATGTGGAGGTCCGAGCACACTGTCTTCCCCCTCTCGTCAGTGACTGCATCTACCAACCGCGCTGCCCTCTCCCTACGGCTAAGCCAAGCTAGAAGTTTGCCAGACTTGTCCCCCACCTCGTAGAGACGGTGTAATGTGGCCAACTGTTGCGTTCTCGCCTCATCCGACACCAGGTCCCGGTAGCGTCTTTGATTATCTAGCAGTATACGCAAGGTGATCATATTTTTTGTACGCAGGTGGTCCCTCTCCAACTCCACTATAGTACGTTCTACATTCTCCACCTCCTCCTCTGTTCTCTTTCTCTCCTCCCTCAATCTACCATTTATCCTGTCTCTCAACACCGGTTTCAGTGCTTCCCACAGGGTTACCGCCGAGTCCACCGACCCCTCATTTTCAGCCAGGTAGAACCGAGCATCCGCCCTAACACCTTTAACTATTGTCTTGTTCGCCAGGTCCCAAGCGGCGAGGCGCCACTGTGCCTCTTTCCTGTGTTCAGACCTTCCCATCGATACGAGCAGTGGCGAGTGGTCTGAAAGACCCCTTGCCAAATATTCCGCTACGCCGTCCATAGTCAGCTCCTGCCTAGACATAAAGACGTAGTCCAATCTGGAGAACACTGTGTGCCGCCGAGTAAAATGAGTAGGCCATAGTGTTCGGGTGCAACAGTCGCCATATATCGGTTAGTCCTAGCTCTGACACCATTTGAGCCAGGGGAGTCTGAGTACTCTGGTTATTAGCCGCGCCTGATCTATCCATACCCCTGTCCATTACGTCATTAAAATCTCCACCCACTATCTGTATTGTATCTGGGGTGTCTAAAAGTATGGTAGCTAACATCTTTAGCGCGTTCGCCTGCAGTTTAGGTGGTGCATACACTGAGACTAGGGTGTAAGTACGACTGCGCCAGGATCCCTGCACTCCTACACATGTTCCTAGAGGGTCTCCCCACGTCCGCGTGACCTGAAATGGGAAAGTATTCTTAACAATAATCGCTACGCCCCTGGAGTCAGTTGTGTACCCCGCATGGCCCAATACCTTATACCTACCCCGTGCTATGAACGCACAGGCCGTGCCCCTCAGATGTGTTTCTTGCAAGAAAATGAGATCAGGGCCTATTCTCTTGAGGAAGTTGTTCACCAGACCTCTCTTAATTTTGTTACCCAGGCCATTTACATTCCACGTCATTATCCTCAGTTTTTCAGCGGTCATGGGTGCAACAGTGAGGCATGTTTACTCCAGGTCGAGGAATCAAGCAGGCGGGCCAGCGCCCATAGCAGAAGAACCAAAGAATGTGCCGATCCCCGTGACTGTGTTCATGTAACATCACATCTCTCCCCCCTCCCCCCCCTTAAACAACCAAACTGTACGAACAACCCCCATGCCCCCCACCCCCACCCCACCTGTACCCCCTGGCTGTCCCTCCCGTGCAACCATCGACGGTGTGGGCCACCAGGCAGTAAGGTCTGTCGCCCACCCCTCAAACCAACCCAGCTAAGAAAAGTCTATCTGTTCAGAGTTCGAATCTGGAAGTGGCGTGTGCCCACCCCAAAGAACAAGAAAAAAAAGGGTTACTTGCGTGCCCCATGGCAAAGGACTGCTATGTTGAATCTCAGTCCCTCAGCTTCTCAGGAATGGGAGTCCTGCGTGTCAGGGTCAGTAGCCTCCGCGTTGCCCGGTACTCCCTGCTCCAAATCTCGGATGGCAACAGCTAATGGATGTAAGGATTGCTCCGTCTGATCGTCCATATCTGAGACATTCGTGCCATCCTCCTGATCTGTCGCAGCTTCCGATTCCGGGAGCAGGCACCTGAATCTCGACCCCCGAGTAGTATCTCCAGTGGTGGCAGTGGTGCCGTTCCCTCTGGCTCCTCCGGTCGCCACCTGCTGAGGCGGGTAAGGCGTTCGCTGTGAATGCCTGTCTGTTCGGTGATGACGCGTCCGCTGTGACCCGTTCGGGCTCCTCCTGAAGTTGGCCGCCGCTTGCTCATCTCGGATTCTGCGACCCTCTTCCTCAGCCTCCCTCAACAGCGGTCTCTCCTCCAGCCAGTGCCAGGCCTCCTCCGGGCGGTTGAAGAAGTGCGATTTGCCCTTGAACAGGACTTTCAGTTTCGCAGGGAAGAGGAGCATATATGATATGTTCAGCTCTCGTAGTTTGGCTTTCACAGTGTCATAAGAGCGTCTTTGCTTTTGCACTTCCTGGCTATAGTCAGGAAAGATCATGACAACGGTATTCTCAAACTTGATTTCCCCCAGTTTCCGGGCTTCCCTAAGGATGAGATCCCTGTCTGCATATTTGAGAAATCGCGCAATGATTGGGCGAGGTCTCGCTCCCTCCGGTGGTCTGGCGAGGAGCGCCCTGTGTGCTCTCTCAATCACGAAACAATTGGAGAATTGAGCTCGGGGGAACATAGTCGTCAGCCAAGAGTGGAGGAAGGCTGCAGTGTCGTTCTTTTCAATTCCTTCTCTCGGCAAGTTGTTTCTGCGTGCCCTGTTCTACGCGTCATCCACTCTCCACAGCAATTGTCTATGGGAGGCCTGCAATTCTGCCATATCTTTCTTGAGTGAGGTAACGGAGTCTTCCGTTTCAGAGATCCTGGTCTCCGCTGTGCCCACTCTGTCGGATAAGTTCCTGAAATCTTGCCGCAGTAGGAGGACTTCAGATCCCACCTCCCCGATCTTGGTCTCAAGGGCCGCCCTGGAATTCTGAATGTCGGTCCGCGAGGCCTGGATCGCCTCTAGGAGCATGTTGGTGTCTGGTTGCGATTCTCGGGCCCCCCCGGCCGCGTCCCTGTGTGTCTGCGTATTGGTGGTGTAGGTCTCAATAGTTTCCTGCCTCGCAGGCCTTGACACCGGATCCCTCTTGCCCATGTTGCCCGCCGGATGGCCCCCCGATGTTGGGATCCAGTAGAAGGAGGGTTTGGGGGGCAGGAAGCACAGCTCCTCAAGACGGTAACAGCCCCGGGCCGGGACTAGTCTTGTGGGCCCCCTCGCACCACCGGGGATCCTCTGCGCTATGTCCCTTCCAGTGGGCCCCAGCTGGGCGGGCAGAACCAGTCCGTGCCCTCCTCACGATGTGGGGTCACCGATGGATTTCTGCACCCTCCAAAGGGGTAGGGGGGGGGGGGGAGGGGGAGGGGGCGGGCGAGGAGCTCGAGGACAGCACAAAAGGACCCCGATCTGAGGCAGGATCTCGCAGGGTTCACACCACAGTCTTGGGGGGGGGGAGGCAATCCACTCGTGAGCCCCCCCGCGGCCCCAACAAATCAGCTCCGGGCCCAGGGGAGCGTGCACCTCCACACGGATCTCAAGGCCCACCAGGCGGGCCGCAGGCAGAAAATCCAGGCCCCGGCGCCACAGGCCTCACTCACTCTCCAGATGTCCCGCCCCCGATAGCCTCTCCGCGGCCCTCCGCGGCCCCCACGAGGCAGCGTCAGGCCCAGGGGACTGTAGCCCCGCACAGGGCGCGCAGGCCGAGCAGCTCACCTGAGGGGCAGCGGGCAGGAAATCAAGGCCCCGGCTTCCCAGGCCGCGGTCCGCTCCCGCTCCCGGGGCTGCCGGAACATCAAGGGGGGGGGGGAGAGGAAAAGGCGAGTCCCAGGACCGTCCGCCGCCGCGCAGGGGTAGGGGGGGGTCCCCCGCTGTCCTCACCGCCTCTCCGTCCTCACCGCCGCTCCCCGTCAGCAGTCGGACCCGATGACTCCGGGCGCCGCCATTTTGAAGTGCAGGTCCTCCGGCTCCGGGGGGTAAACTAGCGATTAATTCACCTCCGCTTGGGCGTAGAACAGAGCCGACGGTCTCCTCAGGAGCCGCACACCTTCCGATGTGGCCACAGCCGATTTCCCCGCTGTTTGCACGCTGTTTGGGTCAGTAATATGCCGGATCTCTTGCAGTCATGCCAGGAGCTGCGCTGAGGTACGTCTTACTCAGCCATGCAGCTGGCCACGCCCCATATATACAAATCAGCCTTGACCCTGTGCCTCATGGGAACAGTCCAGCCCGAACTGTCAAGCCATGTCTTCCCTGGACTGGAATCAAGCATCCTAGGACCGCTTTCTGACTATCAGCCGTCTTCAGCCAGGATAGCTTGACTCCAGCGGCGAGGAGAGCACAGGACTCACGTCTGAGCATACCCGTCCCGATCGGGGTGACAAATGCAAAAACAACAATTGATGGACAGAATGCAGAACAATGTCATACATTCACCCTAGTACAGAGATCTGGGCCTAAATCCATCGTTATTTTGCTCACCACACCACCCCAGTTCAGACATGCCCATATGCAAATCAGCCTTGACCCTGTGCCTCATGGGAACAGTCAAGCCCGAACTGCCAAGCCATGTCTTCCCTGGACCGGAATCAAGCATCCTAGGACCGGTTTCTGGCTATCAGCCGTCTTCAGCCAGGATAGCTTGACTCCAGTGGCGAGGAGAGCACGGGACTCACGTCTGAGCATACCCGTCCCACTCGGGGTGACAAATGCAAAAACAATAGTTGATGGACAGAATGCAGAACAATGTCATACATTCACCCCAGTACAGAGATCTGGGCCTAAATCCTTCGTTATTTTGCTCACCACACCACCCCAGTTCAGTTCAGATCTGTGACTGGGGGTGAATGTTTTGCCATTGTGCAACATTCCGTCCATCATCTTGTGTGTTTTGCTCTTCACCCTATGTGGGAAGGGTATGCCCAGACGCGGGTCCCATGCTCACTACGCCACTGGAGTCAAGCGATCATGGCTGAAGACGGCTGATAGCCAGAAACCGCTCCTAGGATGCTTGATTCCGGTCCAGGGAAGACGTAGCTTGGCAGTTCGGTCTGGACTGTTACCATGAGGCACTGGGTCAAGACTGATTTGCATATGGCCATGTCTGAACTGGGGTGGCTTGGTGAGCAAAATAACGAGGGATTAAACCCAGATCAGTGACTGGGGGTGAATGTTTTACCAATGTGCAACATTCCGTCCATCATCTTGTGTGTTTTGCTGTTCGCCCTATGCGGGAAGGGTATGCCCAGACGTTGGTCCCGTGCTCACTACGCCACTGGAGTCAAGCTATCCTGGCTGAAGATGGCTGATAGCCAGAAACCGGTCCTAGGATGCTTGATTCCGGTCCAGGGAAGACGTAGCTTGGCAGTTCTGTCTGGACTGTTCCCATGAGGCACTGGGTCAAGACTGATTTGCATATGGCCATGTCTGAACTGGGGTGGCTTGGTGAGCAAAATAACAATGGATTAAACCCAGATCTGTGACTGGGGGTGAATGTTTTGCAACAGTGCAACATTCCGTCCATCATCTTGTGTGTTTTGCTGTTCTCCCTTGTAACCCTGCAGCACAGCATCATCAAGGATAATCATTTGAACTGCTCATAAAATATTTTCAGGAGGATATTGCCAGGGAAACTTACTTACTGCCAACGCCAAGAGGTGAACCCCGTCCTCCCGTTAGGAAGGTATTATAGTTTCCTCTTCTGTCATTCGGTGAGGGTACAACTAAAACTGCTTCCAGCAAGGCATAAATAGTGGGAGATTAAGTGCCCCTGATAAATTTTACAGTTCCAATTCGAATGTTTGTTTCCTGAGTCAGCAATTCACTGACTAGAGACATAGTTTAGAACTGCAGTATGAAATATATTTATGTACAAGAATTTCATCAGTGGTCAACAAAGCTATAAAATAAAATGTAAGTTACTAACTAACCAGTAAAAGCAGTGTTCCAGTGTTGATATCTTTCATGGATTTGCATGCTTGAATAATTCCCAGTAATCAGGATGGGAATCCTCAATTTATAAACATTGTAGTAAACACTGTTAATCTGCCCACAAAGTCTAAGCAATACTTTTTTTTTTATCAGCACATTCACTTCATTGGCAAAAACACAAACATCAGTCAATGAGGTAAATGTGCTGAGTACTACACTCTGCCTAAGACCAGTATATCTAAATGAAGCAGAAGGGGGGAGGTCAGAGGTATCAGTGATAGAGTCAACCTCCAGTACAAGTTTATCAAACAATAAGATTCTATCAAGTGGTATTTTTATTTTTGGTATAAGTTGTGAAACAAATACAGCGAGTGATTGACAAGGGCAAGCACTATGTGTTTTTAAAATACCCCTCACACACTGTGACTCCCATTGTGTCATGCTTCATCATTGGGGTCTTCCCGTCATCATTGGGGTCTTCCCGTCCCTCTACGGCGCGTGCTACGACCTACGAACTACGTGGGAGCACTTGTTATTTTGAAGATAGGCTATGTGTGGTGTAAGAATTGTGTGAGTGGTAGGGGTGGAAGAAGTAAGTGAAAAATTATGGAAATTAAAAATTCCCTGGCTAGTAGAAAAAAATCAAGTTTATTCCCTTCTCTAGCTGGAAATGTTAAAAAGGGGTTGTGGTAGGGTTATTTATTATGCCCTACTTGGTCGACATGTTTCGTAAGAAGTCCCCCACTGCTTTACTCATCAGGACCTATGTTGATCCCTAATGCACTCAAGTAACTAATATTTGTATAGTATGCCTACTTTCCTAAAATAGAATAGCAAAAATAGGCTAGTCTATTTAATCCAGGGGGTTCATGGAGCGGCACAGAGGCGGAAAGGAGAGGTATTACCAGCTGTAAATGACCATAGGAATACTCCTCCGATGCCAAGCTCATGGGGCACGATAACATTGAGAAATAGACCAGACTGGGTCATTATTTTTCCGCTTCAACGGGCCAACTCAAGCCCTGGATTAAATAGACTAGCCTATTTTTGCTATTCTATCTGTGGAATCCTAGGAACAACACAACATGGCAATGCCAAAGTTAGTTTGGTCCTTAGATTACCAGTTAAATTCTAAGTAGTTTGTTATGCCAAGAAAATCCTGCAGACGACGTACCCCCTATGAGATCTTGTTTGGGATAAGAATGTGGGTACCTGACCTTGATTGTGCCAGCACAGTGGTGAATGTAAAACCATTTGAACTGAGTGATCGTTTGGCTGTTTTGCAGGAACTCAATGAATTCGGAGCATTACAAAGCAACCTACAAGTAAAACGCACAGCCACTGGGGAAGTGAAATAAGTTCCAGCAAGACCTGCCTGGGTCCCAAAGATTGGGGACCTCGTTAGAGAAAAGATCGTGGACAAGAAGGAATTTGAGCCATCTTACAGATCACCTGTCCTTGCAGTCGAAGGAAGAAGAACATACTCCTTCTGCCTCTTGCCAGCAAAAAAGAAAGAAGATTCCTCTCCATTGATCTGTGCAAACCACACTATGTGGCCGATTCTCAACAGTAGGCCTCTTGGAATCCTGGGTAGCTGCAGATCTCCTCTCATTACTATACAGGAAGTTCAGAAGGAAAGACTAATAAAGTTTTAAGACTGCCCTGCGCAAAATGCAGGAGTATCGAATAACTGAGTACGAGTTACACCTGTTGAAATTGAACAACACCCAAAAGCAACTGAAACACTAATTGCAATTCGGCCCAATAATGACATTTACATTAATTAGCTTTCACAAGAAGCACCTGCCAGTTCCATCAACCCTGCAGAGCTGGGAGCGTGGCTTGGCGATCAGCAAGATGGCCGCACTGTAGTGTAGCTCTGCCAGCCGCCGATCAATATCCTTCATCTACTCTGCCTCTACTGCACCATCCAACGATATACTTGGCGGGAACGGGTAGCTGCTGTGGCGGTGACCGGCTATGGTGATTTTTGAGCGCAGCGGAGGCCTCCAAGCATTGCTGACGGCGTGTGAGAGGAGCCAGCTACATGTCAGTAGTGGCGGACTGAGAGCCTGTGTCCCGTACGCTGTGTGCTATCTTTGGTCATGCCCTGCGAAGTGGAGGAGCGGAGGGCGGCTGGCGATTCCGCGGAGACCATGTGGAACAAGGCGGGCCCCATCAGCAGATAAGTGGCGTTGCTGGGTGGTCGCGGGCTCTGGAGCGAGCCGGACTGTGGACCTGCTGAGAGCGCTGGGCTGCAGAGTTACACAAGCTCCAGGCGTCCGATTGCGGGGAGGGCCGAGCGCGGGCCCGGTGTCCCACAGCTACGAGGGAGCTGCTGCTTGCTGTTGCTGTACGTAGTAGGTGCACTTCACACCACAACTGGTGTTGCTGAAGATCCGGGGGTGCATGGCATATATTTTTTCCTTGACTGTCATGGATCTCCCTTGGTGTATATCCCACTGGGCGCGGAGCGGAGGTCCCCCACTGTTGTACCTGTTGGGACTATCGAGCTACCTACGCTCCTGAGACTTGCAAGCGGCGGTGTGCGAACAGGGTTGCAGTGCGGGCGGAGTGGCCCCTCCTTGTGTATACAGCTTGCTGTACTACCCCCTGGGTAAAACTGTGTGGCAATGTGGTTGGAGGCTGCAGGGAGAGAAGGAGGGCGGCACTTGGGAGAGGCTGAGCAGGCCGTGAGGCGCTTATGTCTGTGGTGTTTGTCTGCCGATGGCAAGACTTGCCCGCAAAGGCCTGCATGAGGAGCCTGTGTGCTTTGAATACATTTTCCAGTTTGTGCTTGGGTGTTTCAACTGGTGGGACAAGCGTGAAGGAGAAGGGTGTTTAGGCCTACTCTGTTGCCGGTGGTGCTCCCTCTGGACAGGCCCTGGGAGGTGTCCCTGCACTCTGCACAGGGTGGCAATCCCTGGGTCCTTGCTGGTAATACCTGCTGCAAGAAAAGAGACTATGGGGAAACCAGAGAAGAATCAGCCCTGCCTCACCTTCGAATTGAGCAAGGGTGGCAAACCTAGTCAAAACGCGGCCTCTGATTCGGAGCTAGAATCGAGCTCTCAGTGCCCCACGGCGTTGGAGAAGTCGCTGGCTGCTATACAGGCTAGTCTTCAAGCTATTGACTGCAAAATAGAAGCCCTCAATGGGAGGATGGACAACTTTTCCACAAAGCTTGATAAACAGGCGGCGCGAATTGGCGAAGCCGAACAGCTGATATCAGACGCGGAGGACGGGATGCAGGAAGTAACTGAGAAAACTTCGGATATCACGAAACTGCTTGCAGTCATACAGGCGAAAAATGAGGATATTGAGGCGCGATCGAGGCGCAATAGTATTCGAGTCCTAGGCCTTCCAGAGTCTACCAATGCGGCCTGCCTTGAAGATTATATGGAGACGATGCTGCAGGAGGTCTGTGGTGCTGATGAACTGTCACTTATTTTCGCTGTAGAGCGGGCTTATTGCTCTCTGGCGGCGTGCCCTCCTCCCGGTGCTACACCGCGCCCCATAATTTCACGCTTGCTCAATTTCAGAGACCGAGCTACCGCTTTAAGGATCAGTCAACAAAAGAGCACGATCACGTATCAGAATAATGTTATCGTTCTATCCGGATTTCACAGCACAGGTGCAGGCAGCGAGGAAAGAGTTTCAGAATGTCCAGAAGGTGCTACTCAAAGAACAAATTCCCTATGCCATGCTCTATCGTGCTAGGCTGCGCATTGGGGAAGCCGCTGGGGGACATTTTTTTTCAAACCCTAAGCAAGCTATGGAACATGCCAGAACCCTACAACGACGTCGCAAATCTCCAGCTCCTCTGTCGGATGTTGAGGACTGAACAGTAAGGGGGGCACAGACATTGGGTTAAGTGTGCACTTCCAAATATTGAATGTACGGGGCTGACGGGGCTCATTATTACTATATGTTGTGAATACTGTTGTATAGCTTTGTGACCGGCTGGGTGGGGAAAGGCAGGAGACGAGTCTTTGTTGGAGTCAAACTAGGTTTTATTGAGCTGAACAACCGATCAGTACAGGTTTTTCTGGTATAGATTCTTCTAGGGGACCGGCTTCGTTCACGCCGACTCTTGCTTAGCACTCCCTCCTCTCGTCTTCGGGTGGGGCTCCGCCTTCTCCTCTCCTCGGGCTCCGTCTTGACCCAGGCTCCACCGAAGGGGGTGACAAAACAGAGGGGATATCAGTACAGGTGCCAAACAATAACCAGTTTTGGGGAAAGGGGGTGAGGACCAACTCAGTGCTCGGGGAAGTACCAGGATAGTGAGGGACGTGTATCAGGGGGTTACACTAGGGCTATGGGACTCCTCTTCTCTTGTACCGCACCCAACCCGCTAGTCGGTCACGCAGCTCGGTTAGCCACGCCCCTCCAGGGGAGTGGCTGGGCGATGCGTAGGTCCGTTGGCCTCCTGGCTCTGTAGATCCCGCTACTCTCCTCAGGAATCCGATCCGGCGGCTTCCCGGCGTCTTCTCCTCTGTCGGTGACTCCTCCGTCCTGTCAGTCTTTCCTTTACTCTTCTCCTTGTCTGATTCTCTCGCCGCCTCCTCCTCCGATGTTGCTCTCGCCTCCGATGTTGCTCTCGCCTCCGATGTTGCTCTCGCCTCCGATGTTGCTCTCCCCTCTGATGTTGCTCTCCACTTGACTCTCCTTCTGCTCCCCGACTACCACGCTCTCGTTCCTCTCCACTTCGCCGTTCTCTTCTCTGCTCCAAGCCTCTCCTCTCCACTCGCTGACCGCTCCTCTGGTGTAAAGACACACCTGGTCCTGCGGATGGGCGTCCTTTATTGCGAGTGCTGGCTCCTCCTCCTCGTTACTCACACCTGGCCAGTTAAAGGGGCCGTGGTCCATATCCTCATCGTCGCAGCTATACCGCTCCTCGAATCTGTTCCATGTCGGGGGCCCCGGACACCTGTGGAAACAAGAGGGGGGGGTCACAAGTTACGGGCTCACTCCGGGGCACAGGGGGCGGGGGCCACCCGTCCCGGTTACAAGCTTATTTGATTATTCAGATTTATTGTCCGCTATAGCCCACTCTGTTGGATAGAAATGTATTATGACACTGATATGCGGGGAGGCTGGGTTGGCGATCCTGGTTATAATGTCGGTGTTATGGAGTTGAGGTCATTCACGGGATGGTCCCGTACAGTGGGGCTAATGGTTTTTCCGTGGTTGGCCCAAGTAGGGGGCTATATTCAAACTGCTCGGCGGCCCCCTCCCTCCTCAAGCAGGGAGTAGACTGAGCCTCGCTCTACGACCCCCAATGGGCAGAACCCACCAGCTGAGAGGTTTTCTAATGTTAAAGTTGGGGGAGGAGGGTGGACTGTGTCTTTGGTAAATTGGGGCTGCCGAAGTAGGTAGAGATTGGGAGGGGTTGTTTCTACTTCCTATATCTGGGGTGTGGTGTCCGATTTTACAGTGGCAGTCTGTAGTTCCGTAGTTTGAGGGTCTGAGGTTTGGTGGTTCCGAACCTGTTCAATAAAGGTCGTCGGAAATAGACGATTTTAGTGTCAGCGGACCGCAAATCACGAGTGCGGTGTGTACGAGTGTTTTCGCATTAATCGATCAATGAGAACACTACGTATTCAGGGATTTCGTTTGAACCCTCGGGTTCCATTTTGTGAACGGCAGCCATTTCGTGTGGTTGCCCTCACATAGGCCGATGACTGCGGCCGAGCGAGTCCTTGGGACACGTACACCTTAACTGACTTCTGAATGACCTGGCCGAACTGACTCCCTTGCCCGAGGCTGACCTCGCTGAGCCAGTTCCTTGTTAAGCAGCTGGTCAGATAAAGATCAAAGAGCAGGACATGCCGAAGTTTACAGTACACTGCACCCACCTTTCTATCTTGCTTCCAATCTGTTTCTGCTCCTTCCTTTACGACATAATCACTGATTTGGGTTAAGGTTTTATGATGGGTTTGTCCGGCCTGATCGAACAGGAAAATGGAATGTGATTGGTCATTTCTGGTGGGCTGGACAACGGAAAATTGGATTGTCGTCATGCGCTACTTTTGAAATGTCACAATCTGATTGGTTAGTTTGTATGTAACTGATGCTACTTTGGAATGTGATTTTTGCCATAAAAGACCATGCTCCGCTCATTGAAATTGTGCAGTCTCTAGCGAACCACCCGTGTTGTGCTTCGTAGATCTCTGTTCCTGGTTCCAGCCAATAAACTTTGGTCTTTGACGTCATCAAGAAGCGTCCCATGTCTCTGTTTGCCAAGGCAGGGGAACTCGGAAGGCATCAGGCGTTTTCCCTGGTGCTGCTGGGTTCTAAAAACCCGGTCCTTCAGTTGGCGCCCAACGTTGGGCGACTTCAGCGGTACCGGTCCAAGCCCGAAGATCGTGGAGAGCTTCGTGTGGAAATTCTGGAGGAAGGCCTGCCACTTCATCGACCCCTGTATGTCGTCGTGGTCCGAAAGTCTTTGCTGCGAGGTTCCCCGCCTTCCGACGGCTACGAAGGACTGCTGCCCTGACTGTCGCCCTGTCTTGGAGCCCTAGACGTTTGTAGAGCGAGACGATAGACGGGTCTTCTGGTGACGCCATCGACATTTCAGTTAAGTATGAGTGGAGCGTCTCCCAGTCCTTAGTTTGTTATGGTATCCCTTCGTGGATCGCTTTGATTTGGTACCTGCAGGCCCCAAAGCCAAGGGACTTGTGTATTCACAAGACTATCGTTTTAAGATTTCCCTTGTAGTTTGAAGCTAGGCTAGTGAGCAAAGATGCCTGGTCTTAGCAGATTTGGAAGAATATTTGGTTGTGGTTGTTCTAAGGATTCCCGGTTAGAGGATTTGTGTCTGGTTCCTCCAATTGGAACTCCTACATATGAACTCTATGTGAAGCATGGTGTGGGTCCCATTGGTTATAATGACATCTGGGTAAAATATACGAAGAAAGACGGTGTCCTACAGTGGCCCCGTTACGGTAGCTTTGAAACAGAGATTTTAGATAATCTCGAAGTGAAACTGTTCAAGAAGAAAGCCCGGCCGGCAATGTTTGACTCTTTTCGCATATGGCGCAAAGAAGCCAAACAGAAAGAAATTAAATTAGCGAAGAAAAATAAACGAGAACGTGGTATGTCAATGGTGCAAGCTGCTATAGCGTATAGGGACAATGAGGAAGAGCAAGAGAGCAAACAGATGCTTAGGGTTAGGAAGTTAGCGGTAGATAAGTGCTACCCAGTTTTGCCGCTTAAAGAGCAGGAAGCAAAGAAAGATCTTGCGAAAGATCCTTTAATGTCGCATCTATTGAGTTCGCCACCCCCTTATGCACAAAATGCTACGGCACCGCCACCACCATTTGTAGTTGCGCAACCTCCGGTTGTCGTGCCACCTGCAATTCCTCCACAGCCAGCTCCTCTTCCGTTGGTTACTATTCCTTTGGCGCAGCCTCCTCAGGGGCCGCCAACTTTGCCTCCTCCTTCGTCTGCTACTCCTACGCCTATCTATAATACTCCTTCTGTTCCGACTTTGGATTCTTCTACTATTGTTCCGTCTTCTCTTATTCTTTCACCTTCTCCTTCTGCTAGACAGAGAATGACTGCTGCAGTTTCTGGTTTCCTTTCTCCTTTGTTGGGACAATTGGGTATGTCTCCTGTTAACGAGCGTAGACAATCACGTAGTCAGTTGCTTGATACAGATGAGCGTACAGTTTTAGATCATTTGGCGCGTAAATGGATTATGTACGCTTCTCAGTATGATCTTGAGGGTGTTATGGATGTTTTCCTTCAATGGGAAGCACCAAAGCAGCGGTACGTTTTTGAGATGATGTGTGTGTTCCTTCATGAACAATGGGTTGAAGAAGTAGGTAAAGCTCCTAATGAGTTGTACCGTATACGTTCCGAATATGCGAAAGGGACCGTTGTGAGTCCTCATGATGTTGGGAGAGCAGTTGCGACTATCTTGTCATTTCGTAGTGACACTCCTTCTGTGCACCTGTTTGAGCCTGATTCGTCAGTTGGGAGAGCAGCGCGTCAGTATCCGATGCGTGAGGTTCCACCAGTTTGGAGACCTGGTGATGCAGCTGCTAATCCAGCCATTCCGCCATACTTTCAGCGTGTTTGGGTACATGTTCCTTGGAAGCGTGTTGAAGTTTTAGCTATTAAGAAGTCTTTGCCTGATCCGCGCAAAAATCCAGCAGAATACTATAAAGAGCTCACTCAGACTGTGGGTTCGTGTATCATGAACTTAGCAAACATAGATATGTTGTTTGGGAATGTTGTTTCACAGCCTATTTGGAGTAAGATTCGTCATACGGATCACGCGGACGAATTAGGGGATACTTGGGTTAATCTCAGAGATGCCGATAATAGACAAGTAGGCGGCGCTAATCCTGAAGATTTAATTACTGAACTCCCTGGTAAGATTATTACTTATATGAAGACTTTGATGCCCGAAGTGCGTGTTAATTGGAACAAGTTGTCTGCTTGTAAGCAGAAGAAAGATGAGACGGTGTCTGACTTTTTCACGTGGTTTGAAGAGACCTTTGTGGATCATAACGGTCAGGATATGGCTACTGAGGGTGGCCAGAGATTGTTTATCGACAAATTCGTACATAATTTGCTTCCCGAATTATGCAATAAGTTGAAAGATTCTGAGAGGGCTTGGGCTGTTTCCACGTCAGCGCAGATTTTAGCTACGGCTCAGTACTATGAAAATAGGCATAAAGATGAGTTCGAGAAAGCGGATAAGAAGACTAAGGAATTGAAGACTAAAGTTCTTCTACAACAAGCTTATCCACTTCGTATTAATAATCAACGCAATTATCAGCAGAATCAGCAATATTTGAGAAACTCGCAAAGGAACGAGTCTGCTCAACAGCGTTTTCCGTATGGGCCTAATCAGTGTGCTTATTGTAAAGAAGAGGGCCATTTCAAGAATAGTTGTCCGGTTTTGTTGCAGCGTACGAATGGTTCTTCTGGTGTGAGAGGTCGAGGTGCTCAACAAGCACCTAGAGGTAGAGGTCGTGGACAGAATGGGCGTTCTTTGCCTCCACAGAACTCAATAAATAGTTTTGATCAGCAGCAAGGTTCATCTGGTAGGACAGCACAGTACTATACGGACAATTACTACGTCGAAGGTGAGGAAGTGGATGGTAATGATTGCTAGGACAGCCATAGACAAAGAGAGGGAGTTGTTTCAGTTCCAGAAGATCAGAGTGGACCTTATGTTGAAGTGATTGCATCAGGTGTGTCAGAGCCTTTTCTGTTCGATACTGGTGCTACGAAGAGTTCTATTATGCACTCTAAACTCCCTGGTGCACCTTTGTCTGGCTTTGAGAATGTTTCTGTAGGTTTTTCTGGCGCCCCGGTTACGAATCAGATTTCTACTCCGTTGTCCCTTTCTGTTGGACCTCGTAGATTTGAAGCACCCCTCATTTTGACTACAGGTTGTGGTGAGAACTTGTTGGGATTAGATTTGTTGAAGAGATTATATGCCACGTTGTATTGTTCTCCGTCAGGAGTACAACTTACGTTGGGTGAGAGAGTGATCTCTCCGATGTATATATCTAAAGATGGACTTCCACCTGAATTGTCTTCTTTACCTGATTCATTATGGGCTATTGGTCCAAATGATGTGGGCCTCTTGGAGATTCCACCCTATATTGTGACACTGAAGGCGAATGCCAAGTTACCGCGCATTCCACAGTACCGTATTTTGAGCGATGGTGAACGAGCACTTTTGGGGATCATTTATGATCTGATCGAAAAAGGTGTGATTGAGGAAACGAGAGGTAATGTGTGCAATAGTCCTGTTTTGCCTGTTTTGAAGAGAACTGATTCTTCGCAGCCTCCTGTATATAAGTTTGTGATCGATCTTCGCGAAGTGAACAAGATAGTTGTTCCACAGTTTCCTGTTGTCCCTGATATTACAGCTTTGTTGACTGATTCCGGCTACGGCCACATGGTTTTCGGTGATTGACTTGAAGAATGCTTTCTTCAGCATCCCGATTGCCGTGGAGAGTAGAGATATTTTTGGATTCTCTTTAGGAGGACGAAGTTTCCGCTTTAAGCGCACTCCTCAAGGCTATTGCGAGAGTCCATTGATCTATAGTCAAGCTTTGAAAACGCAACTTGATCTGTTGGTTTTACCTGATGGTGCTGCCCTTGTTCAATATGTTGACGACTTGCTAGTTGCTGCTGACAATGAAGAGATTTGTAGAGAAGCCACTTTGTCGTTGTTATGCCACTTGTCTGATTTCCATCACAAAGTTTCTCTCTCTAAATTGCAATATTGTCGACAAGAAGTAACTTACTTAGGTCACCTCTTATCGAAGGAGGGAAGGAAACTGACCCCAGAAAGCAAATGCAAATGCATCTAGCTGGGAATGAAATGCACTCAGTTAATCACTCACCTTCAGACGAAGACTCCGAATCAGAATTATATGAAACAGGGATGTCTATTTCAAGTGACTCAAGTGATTTAGGTGAACTAAGCGACACAAGTGAGTCAGGTCCCAGTGCGAAAATTGACTCTGTACCTTTGGAGATCTCTGGCTCCAACGATTCAAGATTACTCAGCGAAACTAACACTAGAAAGAAAAAGAGCGGGGGTAAAAAAAGGATAAAACATAAAAGAGGAAAAAATATGATGAACGAAGAGACCACAGACCTCGGTAACAACACAGACTATGCCATAAGCAGACCTAACTCTACCCGAAAAACACCAGGAGAAATATCACGTCAAAAAACAACTGAGCCTTCATTGAGCGAGGTACTAAGCTCAATAAAAAAATTTCATGAGGATGTGAAGAAAGATAGCCAAAGGAATCGTATGGCTATTGAAAAATTACAAGGCGCAGTAAAACAAGTGGGTAACATTTGCTCTGAGATGTCTGAGCGAATGGTCATGGTGAAAACTCGCACCGAGAATCTCGAGACAGATATTGTGAAGCTCCAAAAAAACGAAAAAGAACAAGATGGAATAATAAAAGATCTCATGGCGAAAGTGGAAAATCATGAAAATAGATCTAGAAGGAACAATTTAAGGTTCCTTGGAATTCCAGAAAACTTTGAAGGGGACGACGCCAGAGGAGCAATGATTAACATTCTTAAAACTTCATTTCCGGAGCTGGAAGCCTGGGATATGGAAAGGGAGATACAGCGGGCTCATCGGTTTCCTCTAAGGCCATCAAAACATCATCAATATCCCAGGGCAATGCTGGTCTACTTTGGCAACTTTCTTCTCCGAGAAGCAATCTATGACCTAGCCAGACCTACCACTCAAAGAGAACATAGGGGATTCAAATTTTTTGTTAGACCGGACTTCGCCCACTCTACTGTCGAGCGAAGATGGAAAATGCGCCAGCTATTTGGACCTTTTGAAAAAATTGGAGCAAAAGTATTTTTGCAAAACCCGGCATGCCTGAAAATCATATTCAAAGGCACAACAAGATACTTTAATAGCGAAGTACAGGCAGAAGACTATTTACGAGAAATCTCAGGGACTGGATCACTAAACTCAGGGAAATAACGCAAAACCACATAAAGGGACTTATACAAGGAATAGATAAGCTGAATTAACTATTCCAATATGTATTAATTAGGAACCATCCCCTACTGAAGCGTTAAGAATTAAATAGAATGAATAAGCAGGCTGGAAAATATATTTAGTTTATAAAGTTAAGTGTGAAATGTTATCATATTATTTAGGTTTCTGTTAAGTGGGGATTAGATGAGTATATAATACATATTATCAAACTAGCCCAGCCCGCGGGGCCCGCTTTCACGGATGTCACACCCCTGGTCCAGCGAGGGTCAGGTAACCTTCAAAGGTGGTGGAGGGTGGGGGGAGGGAATGAGGTTGGGGGGTCTAAGGGGAAGGTCAGACAGAAATTTTACGAACCACAGAGAAAAAGATAAGTATATAGTTATAGTTAATACATTACTTATGGGTAAACATCTTTATAAAATACTTAGTACAAATAAATGGGTGCAGTAAAGATTATGTCACTTAATATCTGCGGCCTAAATGATATTAAGAAGAGACAGGCTGTAGCGGTAGGCCTACAAACCTCGGGTCCCAATATAGTATGTATGCAGGAGACGCATATCGAAGGTTCACAGCTACATCTTTTAAAAACATTGGGATACAAATTAATCTGCGCTACTACTCAGGGAGCTCGTGTTAGGGGGGTGGCAATCTTAGCTAGAGGCGGGGGCCTAAGTTTCAACCGATGCAAAACAGATAAATTCGGCAGGTGGGCAATCACGGAATGTCAACTTGAACAATCACAATTAATTACTATATGTTCAATCTATGGGAGCAATTGTGATGATCCCACCCTGATAAATGAGATTTCTAGTGAACTTGCACATTGGCCACTACCAGTACTCATCTGCGGGGATCCAATATTAATTTACCCTCCGACTGGTCAATGAATGATAATTGGGTATATCATGGGAGGAAACCTAAAGTGTTTAAGGCCCTAAAACATTTATGTCATATGCATGGACTTCTGGATGGGTGGCAGATCTCTAACTCTGAGGATCCTGGCTACACCTTTTTTTCAAATCCACACCGGGTTCATGCAAGGCTTGACTATTTTCTTTTATCACAAACATTAAGCCATATTATACAAATAGAAAAACTGCCCCGAGTACTCTCTGACCACAATCCTCTAATATGCACCCTAGAGCAGAGACAATGGGGCCAGAAGCCAAGAAATTGGACCTTCGAGAAATCCCTGCTCCTTGAAGAAGACTATTGCAATCACATGCGAGCATGGATTCCCAATTTTCTGGAAAATAATGTAGGGAGTACCTCTATAGAGATAGTATGGGACGCACTAAAAGCCGGAATCCGAGGAGAAACTACACAATACTCAATAAGGGTCAATAAATTTGCAAGGGACCAATATAAAGCGCTATTAGGGAAATTACAGGACTCAGAAGAAGAACTCATTAGGGCAACACGCGATTCTTTAACGGTAGAAGAACTCACCAAAATTCAATATCAAGTGACAATAGATAAGGCTGCTATCATGAACACATTTATCACCAAAGCGGTGAAAAAAGCCACAGCTCATAGTGAAAAAACCTACGAAGTAAGTGAATCAGTTGGCCATCAATTAGCCGTACGTATGAGGCAACAAACCTCTCAGAATCTCATACGGGAAATATCCGACCCAGTGGAAGGCTTAATCACAGAAAGTGATAAAATTAGAGAGGCTTTCTGGCACTTTTATAGTATTTTATACTCAGAGGAAACAGTGGCCGATACAGACAGTATGAGAGAATACCTAAATCAGGGACCATCTAGTAGACTTACCGAAGAAGATCAGGATGATCTAGAAGAGATACCAGATCTGGAAGAAATTTTAGAGGCAGTGAAGGCTTTGCCTAGAGGAAAGGCAACTGGCCTGGACTCTATCCCTCTAGAGTTTTATATTACTTTCCTAGATCAAATCAAAGAGATTTTTTTAAATCTATGTGTTCATATATTTAACAAGGGACAACCACCAAAGTCGTGGTCAAGAGCTCCTACCGCCCTATCACTTTAATCAACGTGGACTCAAAAATATATTCCAAATTAATAGCTAATCGAATAGCACCATTAATACATAAACTTATCTCAAATTCCCAGCACGGGTTTGTACCAGGAAGAGGAACTACAGACCACATTCATAGAGTGATTACCCTGTTTGACAGTACAGAAGTGACGGGAGACCCAATGGCGCTTATCCTTTTAGACGCTGAAAAAGCATTTGATCGGGTCTCCTGGTCATTTCTGTGGCTGGCAATGGGTCATCTGGGCTTTAAACACAGATTCATTCAGGCTGTACAAAAACTATATGCTGACCCTAAAGCTGTAGTGATGGTAAATGGTATTCTCTCTAAAGAATTTAAAATATCAAGGGGAACTCGCCAGGGATGCCCATGCTCCCCATTACTATTTGCTATCTACATTGATCCCTTTATTCGCAGTCTAGAATCTAATGTTGGGATTATCCCTATTCTGACCCAAGGTTATATGACTAAAACTCTTGCCTATGCCGATGACATCGCCATGGTGACATCAGATCCGGCATTAGCCTTACCTATAATTGAAACTGAGGCAAAAAACTTTGGCAAAATGGCCGGCTATGCCCTCAACCAGAACAAAACCCAAGTAATCCTAAATGACAAATGCACTATGGTGGATCCTCGTGTGACAACAAAAGCGACCTACTTAGGGGTATGTATCTCCTCTAAACTCGATAGAGTGGTCAAATTAAACTTCAGCCCCCTGCTAGATAAAATGCAGAAAGATCTTCACTGTTTGAATAACCTGCATCTATCTCTGATTGGCCGTGTAAATGCACTAAAAATGGTTTACTTCCCTAAATTGCTCTATATGTTCAGAGCAATTAATCTGGAAATTTCTGAATATTGGTTTAAACTGATGGAGCGTACTTTCTCCAGGTTTATTTGGTCTTATTCACAACCTCGAAGAGCCTACAAGCTCTTGACTCTCCCTAAAGAAAAAGGAGGCTTAGCCCTTCCTAACCTTAAGCTATATTATTGGGCTTGTATGCTTTCATATAATCATGAACTCTTCTTTCTATTAGATGATAATGAGACAGTCTCAGGGGAAGACCAACCATCGATTCACCAGCTGGTATTAGGTAATAAGAGCAAAGGCTATATGTGGCGATTTCTCTATGATAGCTACCACAAAAAGGTCCGCCTAAAAACCTTATTGGGAGGATTTAAAGCATGGAAAGCTGTGAGGAAATTACTGGGTATAGGACGACTCTCGCTTTACTCTCCTCTAAGCAACAATCCGGCCCTCCCTGAAATATTCAGAGATGCCTGTATTGATAGATGGAATATGGCAGGAATTACACATTTTGGATGTCTTATTTCAAATGAAGGATTACACTCTTTTGAAACCTTGAGGGAAATATATCACTTGGAATGGAGGGATTTTTTTAAATATCTGCAAATCAGAGATTTTTTAACACGAAGGATTAGGGAAAATAGCCCATTTGATAAAATACCGACAGCAGAAACCTTAAAAAGAACCAAAAAATTCACAATTGGTGAGATATATTCTCACCTGCTATCCCTCCTTCCGAACAATCTTGAGAAAACAGCACAGAAGTGGCAGGGGAAATTAGCAATCAGCATAGAAGAATTTAATTATGCATATGATTTATCTCAAACTATCCTCATGTCAACTAAACTGCAAACTCAGTTTTATAAAACCTGCTTTTTTATGTATTATACCCCTGATAGAATCGCCAAATGGGGAAGTGGGAGGGGTACATGTTGTTTTAGATGTACTTTATCTAATGCAGACAGCATACATATATTTTCCTCCTGTGCAAACTTATCCTCTTTAAAATTGAACATTGAACGGTTTCTAACTGATGTTCTAAAAACAGAAATAACCCTTTCCCCTGAAATGATTTTGCTTGGGTCGACTAGTCTCGCAGAACTATCTCCTGGACACGAATTATTATTTATCGCAATGGCGGTCTTAAGAATCTGTATCGCCACCGCCTGGCTAGACCCTAATCCCACCATCTTTTCAACAGTGGTTTTCTAGATTGTTAGCTATATTTAACTTAGAAATGGCTATATATAAAAGAAAAGGCAGAAGACGGAGGGTCAGGGGATTAAAAATCTGGAATCCCTTAATTGAGTGGTCTCAATCCCAAGGCAATTCTCTGTAACATAAGGCCATAACCAGCGTGATCTAAGAACTGGCAAAATTTAATTTGTTATGGCTGTATTTTTTTTTTTTTTTTTTTTGTAAATAATAATTATTTAGATGCTGTTTGTATCTACCCAAACAGACTGGAAATGTTTTGGCTGATTGATTAACCTTTTTACCTATTTAGCTATTAATGTATGATTTATGAACTTACCTAAAATTCATAATTTCTCTGTGTTTATATTTGAAATATTATTGTTGAACTTGTCTGACTTGGGGGGCGGGGGTGGGGGGGGGGGCAAAGAGAGGGGTTTGTAAATTTGGGAAAAAACCTAAAAAGAAAATAAAAAAAAAAGAAGTAACTTACTTAGGTCACCTCTTATCGAAGGAGGGAAGGAAACTGACCCCAGAAAGAATTCAAGCTATTGCGAAAATTAGTGTTCCTACAACACAGAGAGAAGTACGTGCGTTATTGGGTATTACGTCGTACTGTAGACAGTGGATCCCTAATTTTTCTTTGTTAGCGAAGCCTTTGATAGCTCTTACTGTTAAGGATACTCCAAATCCTATTCCTTGGACTGACGAATGTCAGAAGAGCTTTTCCGAGTTACGCAATGTGTTGTGTTCGGCTCCTGTGTTGGGTACCCCCGACTACAGTAAGCCTTTCATATTGTATGTCCATGAGAGAGAGGGATGTGCTTTGTGAGTGTTGACTCAACAGTTCGGCGATAAACAACGTCCATGTGCGTATTTTTCGCCGACTTTAGATCCGGTAGCTAGAGCGTTGCCGAGTTGTTTGAGAGAAGCAGCGGCTGTTTCGATTCGACAGTCTACTGGTTTGGTTATGGACAATACATTGATGGTAATGGTTCCACATGCAGTGGATACCCTGTTGAACCCTACCAAGACACAGCACTTAACTAGTGCTCGGTTGTCGGGTTACGAGTTGACCTTGTTAGCGAGTCACGTGCATATTAAACGATGCAACACGTTGAATCCAACTACGTTGTTGCCGATTTCAGCTGAGACAGAGCATGTTGAAGAACAACATGATTGTTTTCTGAGAACTGAGGAAGAAACGAAAGGGAGGATAGACCTTAGGGATACTCCTCTTCCAGAGTGTGATGGTACTTTGTGGGTTGATGGTTCGTGTTTTAAGTTGCCGAATGGTGATACGACTGCGGCATATGCTGTTACGACTTTGCATACGATTGTTGAAGCTGCACGTATCCCGCACAATTCAGCGCAAGCAGCAGAATTGATTGCATTAACGAGAGCATGTTTGTTGGCGAAAGGAAAGCGAGTGAATGTGTACACTGACAGTCAGTATGCGCTTGGTGTGGCTCATAGTTTTGGACGTTTGTGGCGTGAACGTGGGTTCCTGACTTCGCATGGAGCAAAGATCCAGCATGGGCAGTTGGTGAATGAACTTCTTGAATCACTTACTTTGCCATTGCAAGTAGCGATTGTGAAATACAGTGCCCATAAGAAAGTTACGGATGATGTTGGCCGCGGAAATGCGTTTGCGGATGAAGTTGCGAAAGAACCGGCGAGAAATGTGATGAGTCGGATGTATGTTGCAGGTCTGGCGAGATGCGTTCCAGTGAAACGTATGTGTGAAGATACGATTCAGAGTGTGAAATCCATCCAAGCTGAAGCTACAGAGAAAGAGTTGAATGAATGGAGAGAAAGTAAGGGTAGATTGGACTCAAATGGTTGTTGGACTGATTTGTCTGAGCATCAAAGATGGTTGTTGCCTGACGCGTATGTGCTTCCAGTTGTTACAATGGCTCATGGGATGGCACATATTAGTGTGAAAGGGATTTGAAAGTGGTTGGCTCCGGTTTGGCAGAATGTGGGAATTCCCAAGTGTGCAGAGAATTTGGTTAAGAACTGTATGGTGTGTTTGATGTACAATCCTGGTAAGGGAACTCCAACACCAGCTGGTCATTTTGCTCCTCCTACGTATCCGTTCGAGGCTTTGCAGCTAGATTTCATCCACATGGAGAGGTGCAACAACCTGAAATATGTTTTAGTGGTTGTTTGCTCCTTTTCTAGATTGGTGGAAGCTTATCCTTTGAAGGACAATACTGCCTTGTCCACAGCGAAAGCCCTAATCAAGGAATTTTTCCCGAGGTTTGGTTTGCCGAGAATTATCTGGAGTGACAATGGGAGTGAATTTGTGGGTCAAGTGATGAAGAGAGTATGCGAGGGATTAGGTATCCGGCAGAAGTTCCACGCTGCAAATCACCCCCAATCAGCTGGTTTAGTCAAGTGCTATATTGGCACTTTGAAATTAAAGTTGGCCAAAATCCAAGCGAGCTCTGGTTTGCAATGGCCAGTTGCTTTGCCTTTAGCGCTCTTGTCCATAAGAATGACTGTGCATTCGCGAATGGGATTGAGTCCGTATGAGGTTGTGTTTGGTCGCCCGGCGAATATTTGGGGCGCACCAAGACCAACAAAGTTTAGTGACCTAGAGTACCCTGTGTTGCTTGATTACTTGCACGAACTGACGGCTAAACTGCGTGTTTTACACCAACAGGTTTACGACAGTCTGCCACAGGTCTCTGAAGATCCAGGTCACGCCATCAAACCCGGTGACTGGGTTCTTACCAAGAATTTTCAGCGGAGCAAGAACGATCAGCCCCGTTGGACCACATCTAGTTCTCCTGTCTACACGTTCTGCAGTTCGAGTGCAAGGCAAGAAACACTGGATCCACGGCGTACATTGTAAACGGGCTCTGGTGCCCTCACCGTACGACCGGTGGGTCCAGGATGGACTCCCAGACTCTGAAACAGAAACTGTGCCACGATTTTTGCCATTCAGCGATGCCCGTTTGATTGGGACAAACTCTGAGAAAGAAAGTGACGATCTCTTGCAAGAAGCTGTGCCTCCTTTGAATTGATTGTACACTACTGAGCCTGAGCTTCTATTCAAGGAACAGACATTACCTGGGAAAGACCGTTAAATTTGCGACCAAGAGTCGTGGGACAAATAAAAAATAAATGAAGTTTTTATGATTTTTCTGTTTACAGGTTAACTCTCCTCCGAGGATCTACTCATTTTTGTTTTTCGAACCGCCATCCGGGTTCAGCTGTAGGGTCGCGGTAGAAAAGTCTTTGGAGTGCAAGCCCGAGACACTAGGTCGAAGGTTCTGGTTGGCCCAAGGGAGTTGCCCTGGGTTGACAGAAGCATTCCTTAGCATAGAACACCCTATCACCGCGAGCAGCATATTTAGTTAGGATGGATTTCTTCAAGTTGGAGAGACCTGTAAGGACAATGAATTTCAAGAATAAGATATACAAACCAATCACAAGGAAAAGATTTTTAAGATTGTGCTTATTTATGCTATTGAGTTTAATGATATTTTTAATTGGTTATGTGACATTTTCTTTTAAAGTGACGTTTATTCCCACTGTGCAACCTACACCTCCACCTACTATTTCTTCTCATTCTTTTCACCCTTTGCCTGAACATGAAGTAGTTAGAAGACTGGAATTTGCCAATAATTCCGTTATTCAACTTTTGCACCAAACACCAGTTAGTTATGAACACAACGAATTGTTGGATTTGTGGTCTAATGCCCCATACGACCGATAAAGGTATTCCATACTTGGTTTTGCCTTTCAGCTATAATGGTTCTATTTGGGCATATAGAACGATGTTCATTTACGCCCATAGTGTCTATCCCCAACGTTCAGTGAAAGATAATCCGAAGAATAGTGCTCTGGTCAAGGGTATAGTCGATATGATTAGGGGAATTAGTTCGTATGAGACTATTCCGAGAGATGAGGCAAGCCTACATTGGTTGGAACGTTACTGGATATGGAGTTAGTCTGAGTGTTAACCAGCGAGCGAAAAGTTCTCCACCGATTTGGATAGTGCCCCATCAGGGTCGCTATTGTCTGCAGGGTAATGGCAAGAATCCGAAAGCTCAGCTAGGGAAGAGCGTTTGTACTGACACCTATGTATTTACATCTCAGACTTCCCCAGCATTTCTAGCCGCTAAGGGTACTTACTTTGTCGGCTATGATAAAGCGTATACATGGTTGCCCCCTGACTTTTTGGGCACATGTTTTGTTTCCTTTCTGTTGCCCCCCACTTTTACAGCTGCGGCAGATTACCATAAGACGAGAGTTGCTAGAGGGGTCTTCAGTCAGGAAGACACTGCAGGGCAAGAGTTGGGAGATTTCTTTAAGGGTTTTCTGCCGTTCTGGGGACCAATAGCTAACAGCAGGAACATTCGCCAGTTGACGAGAGTGGTTGAGTCCACGATAGTCGAAACTGCCGGTGCCCCTAGTAACTTGACTGCTGAGCTCCAGTCGGATAGACTTATGACACTTCAGAATAGAGTTGCTCTTGATGTCATACTTGCAGACCGAGGTGGAGTATGTAAACTGATTCAATCGAGCTGCTGCGTTTTCATTCCAGACAACGCTCAGTCAGTCTTCCAGGCCATTTCCAAGCTACATAAGATCTCCGATTCGGTCCATTTAGATAAAGGAGATTGGTCGTTGATGGGATGGTTCTGGGGATTGATATCCACTTGGGGATAGAAAATTCTGATGGTCATTGGGATGGTCTTAGCTATCCTTTTCCTGTTCTGTCTCTGTGTACAGTGTGCTCCTGCTATTTGTGGCCTTTGTGCTACTTTGTGTGCAAGGAGACCTGTCCAGAGAGAGGTACTAAGTACTAGGATGATGCTACAGCAACATATCGATGATCTGATGAATATAGATCCAGATTCAGACTGACATGAGTTTGGGTTTGTTGTCTATGTAAGGGCAAAAGGAGGGTCTGTAGTTCCGTAGTTTGAGGGTCTGAGGTTTGGTGGTTCCGAACCTGTTCAATAAAGGTCGTCAGAAATAGACGATTTTGGTGTCAGCGGACCGCAAATCACGAGTGTGGTGTGTACGAGTGTTTTCGCATTATTCGATCAATGAGAACACTACGTATTCAGGGATTTCGTTTGAACCCTCGGGTTCCATTTTGTGAACGGCAGCCATTTTGTGTGGTTGCCCTCACATAGGCCGATGACTGCGGCAGAGCGAGTCCTTGGGACACGTACACCTTAACTGACTTCTGAATGACCTGGCCGAACTGACTCCCTTGCCCGAGGCTGACCTCGCTGAGCCAGTTCCTTGTTAAGCAGCTGGTCAGATAAAGATCAAAGAGCAGGACATGCCGAAGTTTACAGTGCACTGCACCCACCTTTCTATCTTGCTTCCAATCTGTTTCTGCTCCTTCCTTTACAACATAATCACTGATTTGGGTTAAGGTTTTATGATGGGTTTGTCCGGCCTGATCGAACAGGAAAATGGAATGTGCTTGGTCATTTCTGGTGGGCTGGACAACGGAAAATGGGATTGTTGTCATGCGCTACTTTTGAAATGTCACAATCTGATTGGTTAGTTTGTATGTAACTGATGCTACTTTGGAATGTGATTTTTGGCATAATAGACCTGCTCCGCTCATTGAAATTGTGCAGTCTCTAGCGAACCACCAGTGTTGTGCTTCGTAGATCTCTGTTCCTGGTTGCAGCCAATAAACTTTGGTCTTTGACGTCATCAAGAAGCGTCCCGTGTCTCTGTTTGCCAAGGCAGGGGAACTCGAAAGCATCGGGCGTTTTCCCTGGCGCCGCTGGGTTCTAAAATCCCGGTCCTTCAAGACAGATCTGGTTTGAACGCATGTTTCCGCATTGCAGAGTAAGAGGCTGCATGTACAGTTCCCTATTGTGACATAAATGACAGGTGAACGTTACACTTGCATTACGTGGAATGTCCGTAGATTGAATACACCCAGGAAGACGAGACAGATGCTAGCTCTTCCTGATAGATATAATGTCCAAATCGCTCTCCTACAGGAGTGATATTCAGACCTGCGAACTCATTGTGTTCAGGTTCCAAGAATGCAGTTGGAGATATGCCGGATCCGGATGGCAAATCCGCCCTTTGTTCATGGTGAGCAGGTGAGGCAGAGGGTGAAGAGGTATCGGATCGCACTGAGACAACAGGAGGAGGTCCGAGAACCACGGGCGACGTGGCTGTAGGAGGGTAGGGTCTGCAATCCTATGATCACCCAGATTTTTTGCTTTTGTTTCACTGGTTTACGACTTTCTCTGGCTGTGGGCCTGCCAATCAGACCCACAGCCTAGCTGTTCTCTCACTAAATTGACAAGTGTGTACCTTAGGTGCATTCTCCAATTGGAACTGGGCCACCTTATCAGACCCTGTAACTCAGGGCATAGGTGTACCCAGGGCCTACCAGGGGCTGAAGCATGTATTATGCCACCCCTGGATGGCCATCTAAATCTGACACAACTGGCTGCACGACAGCTGGGGCAAGGTGGTGTAATCACCCTTTGCTTTAGATATAGTATACCTATATCTAACCCTAAAAATGGACACACAGATTCCTATCAGTCACTCCTATGGCAGGCCTTGACAATCCTGAAGGCAGAGTGCTTGGAATCGTGTGAAATGGTGCTCTGGCATGAGCTGAGCCCGTTTGCAGCTTGCGGAACCAAGTCCTAATAGCTGTTCCATGATAACGCATACCATATACTCTTAAGTGCATTATAATCCTCGCGGTTAAATGCTATCTTTGGTATTGCTTTATCAAAACATGTCGAGTAAGGTGTTATACGAATTGGAATACTAACCCCTCGCCAACTCTGGCGACGGGGTTAGCATTCGACCCTTCTAGAGGGACACGACATGTATGTAACTGTGAACCCCGGTTAAAGTTAACTGAAGCCTCAGCTCCACAAAATGGATGCTGCCATCACAGACACGAGTCTGACCTCCTGCTGCTGGGAGTCCTTCCAGCGAGGAGAGCTTGGACAAAGGGTTTCCTGTCAGGGGCGGTGCTAGCACCATCCCAGACAGGGTTTTGTGTATCCTGGGTAGGCAGGGCTTTACAGGAAGGTGACTGCAAGTGGCACCCCGGTGCTCACTACGCATCTGCCGGCTAGAACCAGTTCCAGGGGCACACCAGCCCCTGGCCTGGGGAAAGTCCGGCATGGGAGAGGGGTGTAACCACCCCCCTTCCTGGTCCCACCCCTAGGGCAGGACCTAGTCGCGTACCCACCCCTTTCTTTAGGATAAAGGCAGGAGCGGGGACCCTTCCAAATTAGATCTTTGAATCAAGAAACTACTTTCTACGAAAGGAACTCTCGACTTCTTCTCAAGATTTCTCCCTTGTGACTAAGGAGTAGTCACCCTGCATCCGCAGGCACCATCTAAGAACTCTGCAGTTTGCTGCACGTCCTTCCTCAGGAATCCGACCGACCAGCACGACGAGACCCGGCTTCCCTGGCACCTCTGACCTCTACCTACCTCTACAGCTAAGCTGAGAACCGTAGGTGCGACAAGACCTCGAGGGACCGGCCATCATCAGAACTGCACGACTTCGATCCAGCACGACCGCCGAGGGATCCTCTGGTGAGTGCTTTGGGGTCCGAGAAGCCCCGACCCTGAGCAGCTCCAGCACCGAAGTTCAGCCTCCCAGCATCTCCACGATCTGCGTGGGGCCCTTCTGCTTTTTGCTGCTCACCGCGTTGTTTGGCTACTAGCCCGCTGGCTTGTGGCCTTCTTAACGACGCCCGACGACATCACTGCTGCTGGTCTGGTTGCTCCAGACTGGCCCTTGCTCGCTTCCAAAAAAGAGGAGCACCCCGGACCCTCCTGGTCCACTCCAGACGCCATTTTAGGTCCACCGCGTGGGCTTGAATTTGCCAAGACTTGTTGCCCCAATCCTGGGTCCAGCGACGTCGACAGCATCAACCATCGTGGGACAGCTCGCACCTCCATCCTGGTCGCCGACAACGCCTTCTGGTCCGTGAGACTGCAGAGCCCAGCGTCGCCCACTCACCTGGTCGAGCTGACTTCGCCCGGTGCCATCCTGGTGCCCACACAATCACTGGCTAGTGATTAAGAACTTGGTCCCCTCTGCTTTCAGGTGTCATCCATCTTCGATCCAGGCTTGGATCACTCGAACTCTCTTCACTGGTCGCCTGCCAGCAACTTCTTTCTTCAGGCTCCTGGTCCGTCAACGAGGATTCCCGACGTGTTTCCAGACCTATGCAGCCGCAGCCCCTGGGCTAGGTAACTTCGGCATTTCGGTGCCCCAGCATAGCCTCACTATCCAAGGGTCCAGATCCACTGTCGTTTTCGACCTACCTCATCGGGTTCGCCCGTGAACACTAACTTTGCTTTTACTAGCTCCCATAGACTTTGTCCCGCATCCCGCGTGAGAGTGCACACTCTGCACCCGAGTCCCCTAGGCCTCCTACTAGTAATCTGAAGGTTCAGTAACGTAGTCCTAGGGATTCCAAAGCCTATTAGTACAGTACTTACCTGCTAGTAATTTCGCATTCCACTTCCATAGTATATGGTTTTTCGTGCCCCTCGGGCATTTGTGTAAATTGTGCAACTTAAAGTATTTTCCTAAGAGTTTTGTTGTGAGAGTACAGGGCTGTTGTGATTTTAATAAATACACTGTTTATTTTCATAACACTTGTGTGGTGTCCTTTCACTTGGTGTTCAAGGGGTATATGTGATGGTATAACAGCTGGCTTAACACGCCCTCTAGAGTTTAGCCCGAAGACTGCTCGTATCCACGCTACTAGGATAGCTGGTCTATAAGGTTGACTTACAACCAATCACCATAAGGGTTTTTTGGACTGATACAAAGTGCTCACTAGAATAGTGAACATTATATATCAGGCCAACTTCTCACAGTGGCCACCTGGGCAAAATCAGTATGACGTGGCATGGTTGGAGCTTTATCCTGTGCAGCAGGCGCGGAACGAGAGGGAGCGGGGGAAAAGCGTAGACTAATTTGCTCGACCAATTGATCGAAAACGCATTCCCGCTCAACTCTCTGTGGGGATGCAGACTTGCAAAGCGTAGGCATTTGCGGTTGGTTGGGGTCGCAAACAGATCCATCTGTGGATGGCCCCACTGGCGAAAGATGTACTCCAGAGTGGATTGGTGGAGTTCCCACTCGTGATTGTCCGCCAGAGATCTGCTGAGGCAGTCGGCAAGAGTGTTGGAGACGAACTGCGGTTTGAGTATGCTGTATTGCTGTTTGACGTGTCTGTGCTTTTATTAGACAATCGTCCACATAAGGGTAAAATTGAATGCCTTGTAGGCGAAGGAAAGCTGCGACCGGAGCCATGATTTTTGTGAAGACTCTCGGCGCTGATCGAAGGCCAAAAGGCAGTACTTTGAACTGGAAGTGCTTCCATCCGACAGTGAAGCGAAGATATTTCCTGTGTTTGTGATGTATTGGCACATGAAAATATGCGTAGTTGAGAGGAACTCTCCGGGGTTGAGGTATTGTAAAATTTCCAGTAGAGTCAACATTCGGAAAGTTTGTGATTTGATGAATTTGTTGAGGGCTCGTAAGTCCAGAATGGGGGGCCACTCTCCCGACTTTTTCTTGATTAAAAAGAAGCAGGAATAAAAGCCCCTGCCCTGTTGTGCTCGAGGAACCACTTTGACAGCCCCTTTTTGTATCATGATCTTGACTTGAGCCAACAGATCTTTTAGATGAGGTGGGGGGGCCGGAAGGTGGACGGGTGGGTGGAAATTTTGTTAACTCGAGAACATATCCTTTCGAGATGACTTCTAGGACCCAACGATCCGAGGTGATATGAGACCAATTTAAGAAGTTGTGGAAGATTCGACCGCCAATCTTCAGAGTAGGAGAACACTTGTTGCTGGGGAAGTCACTGCTTTTTGGAGGTGTTTCCTCCCCTGCAATTATTCTATCTCCGATAGGGTCTTGAATCGGTTTGACGATTTTGGGATTGGTAGCTGTATCTTTGCTTGTTGTCGGCATAGGAGCGATATTGGGAGGAGCCACGAAAATTGGAAGAACTGCCTCTGCCACGTGCTCCTCGAAAAGGCTGCTTCCTGTACTGAAGATTCCCTAAGGCACGAGCAGTATCTGTGACCTTTTTAATGGCTTCCAGAGCCTCATCGACATGCTTGCCAAACGGAATCACCATCGTATGGCAAGTCAAGAATTCTCGCTTGCACCTCAGGGCAAAAAGCCGTCGATTTGAGCCAGCCCTGGCATTGTAAAACAGCAGCTCCAGCAAACTGTCTGAACCCTGTCGAAGAGATGTCAACAGCGCAGTCAATATTCTCAGAAGAGATTTTCTCTCCTTCTTGGACTATCGTTCGGGCCTCGGTTCGGCGGGTATCCAGGAGCTGGTCAATCGGGGCTGCGATTTCAGACCACATTTGGCTGTCATATCTTCCAAGGATGGCCAGGGAGTTGGCCGCTCTGACCGTTGTGGCAGCCATGGTGGTGAATTTTTTGCCGATAGAGTCTAGGTGGCGCCCTTCCTGGTCCGGAGGAGAGGTTAGTGGAGTGGCTGGATTTCTCTAACGTTTTTGGGCAGCCTGCGTTACGACGGAATATGCATTAGGGTGTGAAACAAGGCATGCTGGAGAGTCTGCAGGCGCCTTGTATTTTTTGTCCAAACGTGGCAAGACAGCAGGGATGGAATTTGGTCGTGCCATAAGTTTGAGACCTTCCTCCCAAATAAAATCAATAATTGGGATGGTATGGGTTTGCTTGAGGGGTTGATCTTTGAAATCATAGAGGAAGCAATCCGTTTGCTGCATCTCCAAGGTTAAATGGAAACGTTTGGCAGCACGTACCATTAAATTATTAAAGCTTCCGATGTCCACCGGCGGCGAAGGCAAAGGAGATGTCGGTGGCGTAGATGGTGTTTGTGCTCTAGAATCATCCCAATCTGTGAGGACGTTATCTACCTCCTGATCAGTGTCCTGGTTCACATCCGCATCCTCATCCTCATCTGTATCCTGCTGTGGACGGACCGGCGATAGCGGTGTCTCTGTATGTACGGATGCTGGCGGTACAGGTTGAGGAGTTGGAGAAATAGGCGCAGAAGGAGGGAATCTGCGATTATAATCGTCCAACATATGCTGAAAGTTGAACACCAATGAGGACGGTATCTGAATCATTTGTTCCTCAGAAAGAGCAGCAAAGCGAACCTCATGAACAGGAAAGAGAGCACACCCCTCCTCCTCATAATCTTAATCATCTTCTTGGCACTTTATATTGAGTTCGGATGGACTGGACGCCTGACGAAAGAAGTCATTCACATAGGAACCGTCATCAGAATCCTCTCCTGCCGATTCAAATAATTGCGTTGGAAGAGTACAAGCATCAGTTATAGGACTCAGTGGAACTGGGTGTTTGACCACTGAAGCTGTGACCACTGTGAAAGTAGTTGCAGTAGCAAGTGAATGGTGCGTCGTGGTCGGTCCCGTTGACGAGGCGGTAGATGGCAATCGAACCGGCGATGAAGATGACATCCTCTCCTTTGTTTTCAACGATGTAGTCTTGCATGCCGTCGACGAGAGGGAAGACGTCAACATGGATTTCGCCGTCGACGAGGCAGTCGTCGACAAAGCTGGAATCGTCAGCGTAGACGGCACCGTCAACGAGGATGTCGCCATCGAAGGGCCGGTAACCGTCGACAAGGATGCAGCCATCGACGAAGATCTGGTCGTCGACGAGGTCTTGGCCGCCGGCGAATGTCTTGGCCGTCGGCGAGGTCTTGGCCGTCGGCGAGGTCTTGGCCGTCGGCGAGGTCTTGGCCGTCGGCGAGGTCTTGGCCGTCGGCGAGGTCTTGGCCGTCGGCGAGGTCTTGGCCATCGACGAAGTCTTGGCCATCTATGAAGTCTTGGCCATCAACGAAATCTTGGCCATCAACTAAGTCTTGGCCGTCGACGATGATGTGGCCGTCTACGATGGACGCAGACAAGGCCTTCGTCGACGAAAGCTTCTTAGCGACAGGCGTCGACGAGGCAGGTTTAACAGCGGTCGACGATATCTTGAGAATAGATGAAATAGGCCTCACCTCTGGAAGCGTCGACAACGAGGTAGACATCGAAGTCCTCGTTGACATAGAACACGTTGTCGTCAACGTCGGAACAGCGTCGACGGATCTCGTAGTCGTCGACGGTCCCGTTGACAAGCTGGCACCCGTTTTAGATTACGAGGGCACAGTTTGGGATTGCGACGTCAGAGAACCAGGTCCCGTAGGCGTGGAGGCAGGCAAATCCCGAGGGGAGACAGATTTAGAAGCGTCGACAAGCTTCTTTCTCTTCAGGAAAGGAGAAGGCACCTCAGTCTCTGACCCTCGCTTAAGAGAGGCTTTAGAGTGGAAAGAAGACACGCTTTCCATGTCAGAAACAGGATCTTCGGAAGTCTTCAACTTCTGTAGCCACAGAAGGAGACGGGCCTCTCTATCTTTTAAAGTCTTTGAGGAGAAGGTCCTGCAAAAGTTGCAGTTTTTAACTTCATGGTCCGGGTAAAGACAGTAAATACACTTACTGTGAGAATCTTCATGAAAAAGGCAAAGCCTTCCACAGGATGAACAAGGTCTAAATAATGATTTCTTAGTAGAAGACATCTTGAGAGTTGAAATAAGCAAAAGAGTTGAAGAAACTGAGCAGAGTTCAGGGAGACTCCCTTCACACGACGTGTGGTAGAAAATCTGAGGGCTTGAGCTTCTATGGAGAAGGTTCTAGAGGGTGCTGTTGCCTGATTAGCTGGAATGTGGACTATTATAATGACTACGATATGTTACTAAAGTGATTTCTCCCTTTAAGGCTTCTATGGGCCTTCTTTCACTTCTATGATATTTTTTAACTTTACGTTATATATTTTATATGTTTTACATTTCTTATGTATAATTATATATATATATATATATAGATATATATATATATATATTAATTTCAGTTTCCCCGGTGGGGGAGTTTAATCTTCATGCACTCCCGGATATTCTTTTCAATTACAGCCATACACCAGAGTTTGTAGATCGGTTTGATTTATTTTCATTTATCAGCAAGCCAGCAACTTGGTGTTGCTGGCTTGCTGATAAATGAAAATAAATCAAACCGATCTACAAACTCTGGTGTATGGCTGTAATTGAAAAGAATATCCGGGAGTGCATGAAGATTAAACTCCCCCACCGGGGAAACTGGAATTAATTTAACCGCGGCTTGGTTCTGCCGCGCTTCGCGTGCACCGCCGTAGAGCGCCTGGAAGCCCGCCCTGTGGACCAAACAGAAAGCAATATCAATATATATATATATTTATGGTTCGATTAAAAACAGGACTGCATATACCAGAATTCTTGCAAGCACACGCCCATGTGGGTGGGATATTTATTGTGCTCCCAGACTGCTTGGTGGTTATCTTCCTGCCAGTGATCAAGGGCGGTTCACGCCCGAAACGCGTTTGGCCAGATATTATGTGCAGATGCCTGCCTTGTACGAATCCTGGAAATAAACGGAGATACACGATGAGAGTGGTTTCATCATTTTGGCAACTCGTGGATCGATATAATGCGGCAGGCTCAGCCGCGATGATGCCCCACTGCGTAATGGCAGGACCTGTGGGCAAAGTACCAAGAGGCACACGTGGTATCATTGTGTCCATTCCAGGAGGATGTTATTTGTGCAAGATGGACTGATGGCACAACCCACTGGGGTAAGAGGTTTTAACTTTGGAAGTGACGACGCCCATTCATGGTTCGATTAAAAACAGGACTGCATATACCAGAATTCTTGCAAGCACACGCCCATGTGGGCGGGATATTTATTGTGCTCCCAGACTGCTTGGTGGTTATCTTCCTGCCAGTGATCAAGGGCGGTTCACGCCCGAAACGCGTTTGGCCAGATATTATGTGCAGATGCCTGCCTTGTACGAATCCTGGAAATAAACGGAGATACACGATGAGAGTGGTTTCATCATTTTGGCAACTCGTGGATCAATATATATATATATATATATATATATATATATATATATATATATATATATATTTTTACTACTATTTTATGTACCGTGGGACTCCCACTTCGATGACGGGGAATATTCAAGCATGTGAATCTATGAAAGACACCCCTAATACTGGAGAACAATGGTTGGGTGGAGAAGATTCACACGTTGCCAAGAATCCTATCAGATCATAATCATGTTGTTCTTATGGAGGCGTTGCCTCATAGCTTGCATCGACCCTTCACCTGGCGTTTTCGCGCTGCCTCTCTGCTGGACCCGGTCTTTGATGGCACAATCAGAAATGCTATATTACAATACTTTGAATTAAATATGGGCACAGCACAGCCAGGTAATTCGGTGGGATGCCTTTAAAGTGACGATAAGGGGGGTGTGTATGAGCACCTCTGCGGGTATTCTACGTGATCTGAGGGGGCAACTGAAACGAGTGGAGGAACAACTGGGGAACCTAGAGTCCCAATACGCTAAAGCACCCTCATCTGATATATTGGCACGTATTAATGAGTATGTCGAGGAATATAACTCGCTGGCAAATACAGAAATTAAATATCTATCAAAGCTCTATGTTGCCAGGGCATATGGTGAAGGTGGCAGGCCGGGAAAGGTTTTGGCAGGCAGGCTGAGGGATAGAGTGGACTGCCCCCCGATCAATCACTTTGTGGATGACGCCGGTGGCGACCATCATTCTCAGAGTAGTATTATAGAACAGTTTCGCTTTTTATAAAGGTATATATACGTCTCGGGGTGGTATGCAATGGATGATTATTTGAAGGATACAGCCTGCGCTTGGTTGTCGGACATACATAGAAAGTGTCTCAGCCTTCCCATAGGAGAGGAGGAAGTTAGGGAGGCTATTCTGTCATTGCCTAACAAAAAAGCACCTGGGCCTGATGGTCTGGCGGGCAAATTTTATACACAATATGTGGATATCCCTACACCCCATATCTTGGCAATATATGCAGAGGCACATGATGTGGGTTACCTTCCACCGTCCCTACGGTAGGCCTTGATTATCACCCTGTTGCAAAAGGATAAGCCCCCAGTGAGGTGCGAGTCGTATCGCCCACTCTCACTGATCAACATTGACGCAAACATTTTGGCAAGGATTTTAGCCACAAAATTGCAACCATTGATGCCCTTGCTCGTCTTGCCGGACCAGTCCCCTGCCGTGCAAGATTCAGCAATCTCATAGGGTGGCCGCCTTGAATTTTAATAATTGCCCAATTGGAATTTCTCTTTACGCCGACGACATGGTCGTATACGTGCGTGAGCCGCAGACCTATCTCTCCCTGATCATTAGAGAATATATTAGGTTTGGCCTCTTGTCGGGGTTGCAGATCAACTGGGAGAAGTCGGTTCTCATTCCACTTACACCTGCCACAGTGTCACCCCAGGTAGAGTATCCTCTGGTTTGGTCGGAACACCCAGTTAAATATCTGGGTGTGTGGATACACCGCGACCAACTGTTAACAGGGAAAACTATGGTCGGGCCTACACCGAGCTGGTACAGCAGATAGATAGCTGGGTTGAGTTGCCACTCTTACTGGCGGACCGCATAGCGGTTATAAAAATGACAATTTTGCCGAAGTTTCTATACTTGTTTGGTACTATTTCGGTTCCCCTGACTAAGCATTTTTTTTAAATGGTGCAGTCTCAACTGCTCAGACTTGTGTGGTAAACGAAGCTGCCGATAATAATAATAATAATAATAATAATAATAATAATAATAATAAGAGATTTGTAGAGCGCCTGGTTACACCAGCTGGTATGTCCCCGCGCTGTGATGAGAGACGACCGCACAGAGCTAAACAGCGAGAGCAGGTATTAGTAGTGACCTAACTCCACACGAAAAAGGTGAGTTTTCAAGTCCTTCCTGAACTTGGATTCCGCTGCATCCAACCTAAGACTCAGTGGCAGTTTATTCCAGTTTTGAGGGGCCAGGCCTTCGAAACCCTAGGGACAGTCATCAGACCTGATCCACAGGATCTCAGCTGCCTAGTGGGCACATAGTGAGAGACCAATTCCGCCAGGTATGCAGGGCTCCTGCCTTGGGAGATGCGATGGCACACACAGAGTGCCTTAAACATCACCCTCTCTCTGATAGGAGCCAGTGGAGCGACACCAGAGTCTTCTTTGAAGACGCTCTTCTAGGTAGCATGAGAACCAACCGGGCCGCAGCACTCTGCACACATTGGAGCCTATTTAAGCACGCCCGTCGCAGCCAGATACAGTAAATTGCCGTAATCCAGGCGGGAAGTTACCAGGGCGTGCACCATAGTCTTCCTGGCAGGCACTGGCAACAAGTCCAGGGTCTTGCGGAGGCCTTTTAAGACCCCAAAGCAGGTACCAGCCACCCGTCTGGACTGATGTTCCAAAGAGAGCTTAGGATCAAGCCACACGCCCAGGTTCTTCATCTGATTGCTCGGCATGCGGGTGGGACCCAAGGTCTGAGGCCACCATGCCAACGAATAAGTTGGGCCACACTGACTTTGCCGTTCGACAAGGGAGGATTTAATGCTCCAGACTCTTACGTGTACTACTTGTGCGGACAGACACTGCAAGCATATTTTTGGTTTCGTCCACATGGTTTTATCCCGCACGTGGCTGTGGAGGAGGGAGACGCGTATCCCGTACAACTGAACGGTATTATCACACACACACACACACACAGACAGACACCTAAGCTGGAGATAAACACGATCAACATTACCATTCTAGCATGGCAGGAAATTGGGAAGCGTTCCAATAGGCTGCCCCTGTATGCTCCTGCGCTTCCTATTGCTGGGCATGCTGCCTTCTCAGTGGCTGGGGAGAGGAGTCCAGTTACTGCTCTCAGAGAGGCAAGGTGAACACATAGGGGCGACCTCTATGTCGATGGGAGATATGTAACAAGCGCAGACCTAGACTATATATAAAATGCCACACCACTCTTTAAGTATACATGTTATAGTCTCCGCAAGGCAGTGCAGGATCACTATTATAGCTTCCCTGATGAACCATTGGTGTTGAAGGCGCTGCAGTTGGTAATAGTGGCCCCATCGAAGAAAAAACTGGTGACCAGATTATATAAAGCGATACAAAAGGGGATGATGGACGGAGCACTTGAGCAAATCAAACACTCACCCCCAGTCAACTGATCTGGGTTCAACCCATCACCCTTCTTTAATCCATCACCATTCTTTAGCTCACTCCGCCACTCCAGTTCAGACATGGCCATATGCAAATCAGTCTGACCCTGTGCCTCATGGAAACAGTCCAGCCCGAACTGCCAATGCCATGTCTTCCCTGGAACGGAAACAAGCATCCTTGGACTGGTTTCTGGCATTTCAGCCGTCATTAGCCAGACTAGCTTGAATCCAGTGGCAATGTGAGCATGGGACTCACTTCTGAGCATACCCTGCCAACTTAGGGCAAACAAAGCGATACAAAAGGGGATGATGGACGGAGCGCTTGGGCAAACAAAGCGATACAAAAGGGGATGATGGACGGAGCACTTGAGCAAATCAAACACTCACCCCCAGTCAACTGATCTGGGTTTAATCCATCACCATTCTATAGCTCACTCCGCCACCCCAGTTCAGTCATGGCCATATGCAAATCAGTCTGACCCTGTGCCTCATGAGAACAATCCAGCCCGAACTGCCAAAGCCATGTCTTCCCTGGACCGGAAACAAGCATCCTGGGACCGGTTTCTGGCATTTCAGCCGTCATCAGCCAGGCTAGCTTGAATCCAGTGGCAAAGTGAGCAAGGGACTCACGTCTGAGCATACCCTGCCAATTTTGGTCTGAAATCCACTTGACCCATTGTTATTGCCATTGCGCATTGTAGTACCAATATAGTACACTATTGTTCCCACAAGAACCTTTGTTTCTTGACATATTCTCCTCACTACAGCGTGAATACCAAATGAACTCCAACCAATTTTTGAAGGTACGCATAGATGAGACATGCACGGAGGGCAGAGAGACTTCCTGGGAAAGGCATACCAGAATTTCCCGCACTGGAAGGGTGACTGATTACAGAGGAATTGGGCAAAGGCGCGATCTCTCTCACTTATAGAACCCTCAATAAAAGTATTCACGACACGCTACTCAGACTGCGAACAAAATGGGTAGAAGATGTGGGAGAGTTGAAAGATATTAATTGGAAAGCAGCATTAATGCACCCAGAAGAGGTGGTCATAAAGTCAAGGCACTGCTTAATAGAGTTCAAAATTCTTCATAGGATATACTACGATAGGTGGAAGCTTCACGCTACAGGAAAGGCACAAGATTCCCATTGTGTGAGATGCTTAGATAGGGAGAGATCAATCTTTCATACTATTTGGATATGCCCATTCATTCAGGTCTACTAGGGGCAGATTGTCGAGGAAGAACATTAGTTACTTACCTGTAAACTGTGGTTCTCCAGTATTGGTGTCTTTCATAGATTCACATGCTTGAATATTCCCAGTCGTTGAAGTGGGAGTCCCACGGTACATAAAATAGTAGTAAAATATATATATACATATAGAAAAATTATATAATTATACATATAAATAAGAAATGTAATAAATATAAAATATTAATATACGTAAAGTTAAAAGTACCATAGAATGAAAGAAAACCCATAGAGGCTTTAAAGGGAGAATTCACTTTAGTACCATATTCTAGTCATTTTAATAGTCCACATTCCAGCCAATCAGGCAACAGCACCCTCTAGAACCTTCTCATCAGAAGCTCAAGCCCTCAGATTTTCGTAGCACCAAAGTGACCAAGAGTGCATGAGGAGAAGAGAGCCTCTGGGGGGAGGAAGGGTGGGTCGCATGTGAATCTATGAAAGACACCAATACTGGAGAACCACAGTTTACAGGTAAGTAACTAATGTTCTTCTCCAGTATTAGGGGTGTCTTTCATAGATTCACATGCTTGAATAAGAGTAGAAAGCAGTAAAATAATATACATACATGTCATAAAAGGCATTTCAAAACCAAGTAAGTACAACCATAACATGATTTAGATAGCATACATTAGACATATGGTAAAACCTTTTATGACAGGAGGCGGGAAGCAACAGAGTCTCACCTTAGTTAAAAAGATTTCGTAAGACAGCTTGGCCCACAGCAGCATCTGCAGCATTCGCTGACTCCAGACAGTAGTGTCTCGTAAACGTGTGTCTGCTCGACCACGTTGCAGCTCTGCAGATCTGGCGCAGTGGCACTCCAGCAAAGAGGGCGGTAGATGATGTCACAGCCCTTGTCGAGTGTGCTCGCACCTGAGCAGAGAGAGGCTTTCCTGCCCGGCAATGGCAGAAAGAAATGGCAGAAGAGATCCATCTCGTAATAGATTGTTTAGTGACTGCCTGTCCTTTACAAACTCAGCCATAAGCTACAAAGAGCTGGTCTGACTTTCGAAAAGGAGCGGTGCGCTGGATGTAGAATTTCAGGCAACGTTTTAAATCCAAGGAATGGAGAGAACGCTCAGCAGGAGACTGAGGGTTGGGGAAGAAAGTTCTGAGAATGACGGGCTCATTCAGGTGGAAATCCGAAGGAACTTTGGGAATGAATTTTGGATTTGCCCGTAAAGTAACAGTGTCTTTAGAGAATTGAAGAAATGGAGGTTGTATCGTGAATGCTTGGATGTCACTTACTCGCCTTGATGACGTAAGCGCAAGTAGAAGAGCTACCTTCCACGTAAGGAATTTTAAGTCCGCTGAATGGATGGGCTCAAAAGGAGGTAGGAGGAGCTGAGATAAAACCAGATTCAGGGGCCAAGAAGGCGGGGGACGACATATGGGCGGATACATTCGAAAGAGGCCTCTGATGAACTGTTGAATGATCCGAGAGGAATACAAAGAGGTGGTGCCATCATGCCGAAAGCGGGAAATCGCTGCTAGAAAGACTTTAAGAGTGGAATGAGAAGTCCTGACTTGGCTAGAGATAAGAAGAAAGGCAGGATTTGCTCCGGCTTGGCAAATATATATATATATATATATATATATATACATATATACATATACACACACACACACATACACACACATATACACACACACACACATATATATATATTCACTGAAAAAACCATAGGTTATAGACCATATATAGTTAGGAATTAGCATTTACAAAACCTTGAAAATTCACTGAAAAAACCATAGGTTATAGACCATATATAGTTAGGAATTCGCATTTACAAAACCTTATTTTACTCACACAAAACCATTGAAATTCCATATATAGTTAGTTGCACTAACTATATATCGCGCACCCGCAATCCACTGCTGATGATGTCACATATTACATCATTCATGACATGGTCAGTGACATCACTGATGACATCACTGATGACATCTCAAATGACATCACTGATGACATCTCAAATGGCATCACTGATGACATCACTGATGACATCACTGATGACATCTCATTTGACATTACTGATCACATCACTGATGATATCATTCATGTGATAATACGATGAACCTCTTCAGACTCTAATATAACCTTAGATACAATCAGTGTAAACAGACACTCACAGATTGTCACTCATTCATGAAGTTACTCACACACCTAGTCAGTCATGCAAAGAATCAATCACACCTCCATTTCCTCAACTATACAGTTATAAAATCTTTACTTATTCAAACATATACTAACACATATTTACTCTCTTATACAATCCCTGATACAAGTTCACAATGATCCATACAGCCACTCACACATTCACTGGCTCTTATGCACAGTTATTTATATATGTCAACTCTCACATGTACTGTGTTTTACATATGAACTTACTTTGACATGTAGCATGGAGATATCCATTCACTCACCAATACACTCATGCACACAGTCAACCGCCCATACAGCTGTTTCCACATGCACTTTTGAAACCATACATCTAGTGAATCAACTGCTCACACATCTATGCACAGAGTCATACACCTCCCAGCCACCCACACACTCAGTCTCCCATACAAATACTTGGGCAACCAATCAATAACCCATATAGTTACTCATATAGCTACTTATCAACACATGCAACAGTTTACAGAACAACAGACATAATGATGCACAAATTAAGACAGTTTAGTCACTAACCCATGCACTCAGTGAGACACATTTAATCACTCACTCATACAGTCAGTCATGCACCTACTAAATCCTTCATCCAGACACTTATACATCCACTCATTCTTCAATATGTAAGACATATTTTAACTTTACAGAAACATACAGTCACTGGATGTTGTCATCAGTGATGTCATCAGTGATGTCATTTGAGATGTCATCAGTGATGTCATCAGTGATGTCACTGACCATGTCATGAATGATGTAATATGTGACATCATCATCAGTGGATTGCGGGTGCGCGATATATAGTTAGTGCAACTAACTATATATGGAATTTCAATGGTTTTGTGTGAGTAAAATAAGGTTTTGTAAATGCGAATTCCTAACTATATATGGTCTATAACCTATGGTTTTTTCAGTGAATTTTCAAGGTTTTGTAAATGCTAATTCCTAACTATATATGGTCTATAACCTATGGTTTTTTCAGTGAATTTTCAAGGTTTTGTAAATGCTAATTCCTAACTATATATGGTCTATAGCCTATGGTTTTTTCAGTGAATATATATATATATATATACATACATATATAAACATATATCATCTGTATATCTATATAAATACAAACATAAATGCATGCATACATATACTTATATGCATACAGATGCATGTTATTTACATGAAAGTTGAAACAACACTAATAAAAGCAAAGCTAAAAAGCCACCTCATTACAAACAGAATGGCTTTAACTTAAACGAGGGCGAGATCTATTGCATTTTCAATGCTTGTTTACTTTGGTTCCATCAAGAAGGCATTCAGATGTGTCACACATTTGCCATAAATTCTGAATTTTAGCACTCTAGTTGCACATTAGATCACTGTAGTAAAGCTACTGCTCACTAGGGACATCTGCTGCTGGTATTCAAAGTGTATGTTTCAGTCTGCATGTCAGAATGTTTTTAATGAAATAGAAGAGGATTTGAGAAGTCACTCAAAATGATCCCTAATTTTTCTTTCTGAAGCACTAATCATACTTTCTATGGCAAAATTAACCCCCTCATGTTGTTCCTTTTTAAATTGAGTGTTTTCAGACTTACCACTTCATTCCAATCAAGATGGCTTCTGGTGTGCCATATTTTTGTCATAAGTAAGACTGTTAGCGCTCTAGTTGTTCTTTAGAACACTCTGGGACATTCTGTCATTGGGCTATACTTGGGGTACATCTGGGTGATATTTGGGCTACATTTGGGCTCTTTTGTCTCTGGTGGCCATCTTGGGAGACTGCATGTCAGAATGTTTTAATGAAATAGAAAAGGATTTGAGAAGTCACTCAAAATGTGCCCTAATTTTTCATTCTGCAGCACTAATCATACTTTCTATGGCAAAATATACCCCCTCATGTTGTTTCTTTTTAAATTAAATGTTTTAAGAGTTACCACTTTATTCCAATCAAGATGGCTTCAGGTGTGCCATACCTTTGTAATAAGTAGGACTGTTAGCGCTCTAGTTGTTCTTTAGAACACTCTAGGAGGCTGCAGTATAACACAAAGGAATCAACTGACAGTCTCTGTCCTTGTTGGATGTACATGTTTTACTGAGAATGTCAGACTTCATTTTCACATGACTGAGAAAGATAATGTGAATTTACAGAAAATATGCTTTCAGTTCAGCTTATAGATCCCCTTCCAAACCACTGTGGGAAAATCATGAGATATTAGTTTTCTTTCAAACAATATTCATATCACATCACAGCAGAAGGTTTTTTCACATGGTAAAATCACCTTAGAACCCACCACAATTCCTAAAACGAGTATGGTACCATCAACAAATGATTTATAATGTAACTAAAGTCCTAAAACCCTCTATTAACTACAATGCTTTTTAATGAGGTGCTATCATGTATATTGGTCCCAAGATGGCTGCCAACAATTCTTGGATGAAGTGCTGACAGCCAATCAGATCAGATGTGTGGTTAGGCTCCGCCCAGATATATATCTTTTTTTGAACCTAAATTACTCAAAATCCACTGGAGCACATATATTGATACCTAGCAAAGGCACATCGGGCTAACAGTCTCTACAATTTTGCCAAGTTTCGTGCAAATCCATTCAGCCGATCGAGCTAAAAGTGAGGCCAACCGCCCTATGGAAATTAACATGGGAAAAACGCGTTTTGGGACCCCCCTTTTTTCTCGGCCCCCCCCTTGATGAAACCCCCCCCCAAATTGTCAGGGGCTGCTCAGAAACAAAATGTTCCATTTTCCTGAAAATATCAGCCAATTCCGTCCACAAACGCCAAAGTTATTAGACATAGGATTTTTTCTCTATGGGATTTTTGAAAATTCTAACTATATATACCTACTGGCGACCGCCAGTAGGTAATATATATATACATATACACACACACACACACACACACATATATATATATATACACACACACACATATACACACACACATATATATACACATGTACACACACACACCCATATATACGCACACACATATATACACACACATATATATATATATATATACACACACACACACACACACACACACATACACACACACACACATATATACACACACACACATATAATAATTTATGTATTTTGCATTTATAAATCAGCATCATATTTTGCTTTCCTTAAAATGTAAATAATCCCAAAAGTATTTACAATTGAGTGTGATTATATGTACAAATGCATTTTTTTTAAAAAAATCAGCAGTATGGGGCGTGGCCAAGATGGCGGGCTGAGCGGTCGCACTTGCCGAGGGCTCCCGGACCCCTGAATTCCTGCACCGCTCGGAACCGCTGATTCCCCCCCGGATCACGCGGCCACCGAGCCTGGTGCTTGCGGTGGAGGTGTGGAGAGCCTGCTGAGCCTGGTTGGCGCCGTCGGGGACGAGATTTTGGCCGATGTAGCCCAGATCGGACCCCGCTGTACGACCCGAGTGAGAGCTGGCGGCCGCGAGTCTCCCGACCCTCGGAGCGCGACGGGGCGATCGGCCTCTGAGGTGTGAAGCCCGCTGTGGTGCATGTGCTGTTGGAGTGGGATTCGGCGACGGCTCCGCGCGCAGCCGGGAGCTGTCCAGCAGCGGCTGTACGGAGCGGAGCGGAGCGGAGGTGCAGAGCGGTAGCGGAGTCGGTGCCACCTCGCTACGCCAGCCCGTGGCTTGACGAGGCCTGCTGGAGGAGGTCGCCTCGGCTGGTTATCTGTGCGGAACTGGGGACCGAGTCTCCCGAGACTGATCTCTCCCTGAAGCAGCGGACCCCGGTGGCTGTTGCGTTGTGACCTAGCCCCCTGGCCGGATTTCTGGTTCTTGGGTCGGAGAAGGACAAAGGGTCTCCATCTTGGGCGTTGTCCCCACAACACTACTGGGCGGCCATTTTGTGGAGTTCGGCCGGGCAGCTCATCCCTCCTGGCGCTCTTTGCGACCACTCCCGGCTGGCATATAGCCGCTTTCTCTGCTGTTCAGCGAGCCTCAGTGTCCGTTCTCGCTCTGCAGTGTCGAATGCCAGGGGACAGCGAAGAGGCGGCCGGACCTTGCCGGAGATGCTGGGACGGGGCGCCCTACGCAGCGGAGGTGCTCAGCCGGCCGCGACCTCCCCAGCACCAGCCAGGGGGGCAGAAGGTGGAGAGCCCCCGGTGACGAGGTCCTTTCTCGAGTCCCTGTTTAGCTCCCTGAGGGAAGACTTCCAAGCACTCAAGAATGAAGTGGCCGGGGAGGTCCGCGAAGTGAGGAGAGAGATGGACTCCCTGGGGGATCGGGTGAACACGGTGGAGGAAGCGGGCCACTCCAGGGATGAGGAGATCACCCATCTGCAGCAGGAGGTCCTGCGGCCCCGGGAGCAACAGATTGAGCTACAGGCCCACGCCGAGGACCTTGAAAATCGGTCCAGGCGGAACAACATTCGGGTCCGCGGAGTGCCGTCTGGTGAGGAGGGTGAAGACGTGACGGCATATCTGGTGGCCCTCTTCCGAGCGATCCTGGGAGAGCCGGAGGACTTTCGGATTCGCATTGACCGGGCGCACCGGGTGGGTCGCCCCCGCAGGGCCACGGCGCCCGCCCCGGACATTTTGGCCTTCCTCCCGAACTTTCCTTTGAAGGAGCGGATCCTCCGTGAGGCACGAGGGCAGCAGCCTTTTCGATTCCGGGACCATCCTGTGACACTGTTTCAGGACTTATCCACAGTCACGTTACAGAAGAGGAAATCCTTCAAGATCGCTACGGACTTCCTTCGGGAGCATGAAACGCAGTACTCCTGGGGGCACCCCTTCCGCCTGATATTCAGGTGGAACGGTGTCTTACATCAACTTCGGTCACTTCAAGATGTTTGCGAGGTGCTGGGCCTCACTGCAACAGACACGGATACCCCGGCCCCGCGACGGAGGCGCAGCAATCGTAACGGCTGGCAACGAGCTGAGGGGGGGGCCTCTCCCCCGGCGGAGCGCCCGGGCTCGCCTGCAATCCGGGCTGAAATGGCGGCTGCCATCCAGGAGGCCTCCAGAGTGGCGGCGAATGGCGAAGTGGCCTTGACGGCCTGAACTCACTCCGGGGGGAGTCTACTTTAGCACGTACTTATTGCAGGTGCGGGGTTTCGGGGGGTGGCACGGGAGGAAGGGCGAGTGCTGAAGGTGGTGGCTGGACGTCCACTAGGTTGACTTTCCACGGCCTTGCCCGTTTTGGGCCGGACTGGGACAATGTCTTTTTTGAGAAGTTTGAGAAGCGGGGGAAGGGGTTGGGGCGGACGGGCAGCTGTTTTGATTTTGGGACCTGGAGGGGGGGCCAGAAGCGGGGGGTGGTGTGGATTTGCTGGTGTAGGGGCGGGGGGGGGGTTTTGGTTGTGGGGTGTTGGGGTTCGGGGACTGTACTGTGCCAATGGTTGATTCAACGTTGCTCTGTTTTGAGGTCTCGGAGGGTGCCTTCTGTGTTTGCTGACGGGGCTTTGCCTTTTGATATGTGCTCCCTGAACTCTCTCTTTGATGGCTCTTAAGGTGCTTACTCTCAATGTGAAAGGGCTGAATAATCCGGTTAAGCGGCGGGCAGTGTTATCCCTGTTGGAAAACTCACAAGCGGATATCTGCCTGCTGCAGGAGACCCACTTGCTGGCTAAGGACTGCTCGCGGATGCGAACCCCCAAGTTCCCCACACAGCTATTTTCCTCCAGCACTTCCAAGACGGCAGGGGTGGCCATTTTGTTTTCTAGAAGGTTCGGGGGCGAGGTTGTGAGCAAGGTGGCGGAGCAGAAAGGAAGACTCCTGGTATATAGAATCAAGGTGGGGGGCTTAGCACTGACTGTAGGCTCCGTTTACTGCCCCAATGATCATCAGGACCAATTCTTACACAGGGCCTTGGACGACGTTGCATTCACCTCTGATAGGCACATAGTGTTGGGGGGGGATTTGAATCTGGTTTTTGACGCGGCGCTGGATAGGTCTGTGCAGCGGCGCCAGCAGTTGGGTGAGCTTTCGGGCTCGATTCGAACTCGACTTGCGGAGCTGGACCTGCATGACATGTGGCGCTGCCTCCACCCCACCACCCGCGCATACTCTTATTTCTCACACGCCCATAGATCTTATGCGCGCTTAGACCACCTCCTAGTGTCGGGCCCGCTGCTTCTTTTGGCTTCGAATGCGGACATGGGGGTCCTTTCTCTTTCCGATCACGCCCCAGTTGAGGGCACTTTCACTCTTCCGCCGGTGGCTAGGTCGAGGGGGGTTTGGAGGCTCCGAGATACGCTTTTGCATAGGCGGTCGGTGGTGGATCAGATCAGGGCGGCCATTTTGGCTTTTCAGACCGTGAACGACAATGGGGACACTTCCCGTGCGACACAGTGGGCGGCCCTAAAGGCCGTGCTCCGAGGCGAATTTATCGCGATTTCCGCTGCCGAGAATAGGGACCGGCAACTTAAGAGAGATGAGCTCACCCAGCGGGTGAGGGAGCTGGAACAGGTTCATCACAGGACAGGGGCCCCCAGGGTGTGGAGGCAGCTGAAGGCGGCGCGGAAGCTCCTGGCAGCCCTAGACACGGATCGGGCGGAGTACGCAGTGCTCCGCCTGAAGCACAAATATTACACAGGGGGCGATCGGTGTGGGCGGCTCCTGGCTAACAAACTCAGGGTGCAGCACCAGCAGCACCGAGTGAAGGAACTGCTGGACCCGGCCGGAGGCAGAGTCACGACCGATGAACACATAGCGGATGTCTTCCGCGGCTTTTATGCGGACCTCTACTCCGGGGAGCCACCTTCGGCCCAGGCTGAGGGGGACTACCTGGACTCGGTTCCGCTTCCGTCGCTGACTCAGGATCAGGCTCAGTATCTGGAGCGTGACATACGCATTGAGGAGGTGGTTACGGCGATATCCCGGCTCAAACTGGGCAAGGCCCCGGGTCCGGATGGCTTCATCCCGCTGTTTTACAAAACCTTCTGTCAGGAGCTGGCGCCTCTGCTGACTCGCCTTTTTAACTCCTTCGCAGAGCCGGGAGCCATCCCCTCCGAATTTCTCCAGGCCACGGTCTCAGTGATCCCTAAGCCGGGCAAGGACAGGACCGCTTGTGGGTCCTATCGTCCCATTTCGCTGCTGAACACCGATTTGAAGGTGTTCACCAGTATCTTAGCGGCACGCTTGGCGTTGCATCTCCCCGGTATGGTTGACTCGGACCAAGCGGGCTTCGTGCCCGGTAGGCAAACGGTAGATAACACGAAGAGGGTGACGCACATTCTCGAGAAGGCTTCTAGGATCCCTGGAGAGAGGATGCTCCTGTCCATTGACGCGGAGAAAGCTTTTGACAGGGTGCACTGGCCCTACCTTGAGAAAGTCCTGAACAAATTTGGGATAGGGGAGAAGTTTCGTCACCTGATCTTTAACTGCTACCGGTTCCCATCTGCGGTGGTCCGGGTGAACGGCGGCAGCTCTCGACCCTTCCCCATTGAACGGGGCACGAGACAGGGATGCCCGCTCTCCCCTTTGCTCTTTGCATTGTACATGGAGCCATTTGCCCAGAGGGTTAGGCAGAACCCTGACATTATCGGTGTCCAGATGGGCGGGTTTCGCCACGCGATTAGCCTGTACGCGGACGATGTCATTCTGACGCTGGATGACCCGCGGAGATCGCTACCGGCCTGTGTGGAGGAACTGAACTTATTCGCTGATGTGGCGGGCTTTAAGGTGAACCTGGGTAAGTCGGCCGCCCTGGACATCTCGCTATCTGCTGCCACTAGAGTGGAACTGCAGAGGCTTTACCCTCTGAGCTGGTCCAAGGAACAGATCCCGTATTTGGGGATCCTGCTGGCGCCCTCCCTCCCGGAGATGGTTAAGGCCAATTACGCAGCTCTAGGCACTAAAATCAAGGAGGAATTGGGCCGGTGGGATAAAGGCACGCTGTCGCTACTGGGTAGGGTGGCCGCGGTGAAGATGACCCTTCTGCCTCAGGTGCTTTACCTCTTCAGAGCATTGCCGCTCCACCCTCCTGCGGGGTGGCTCGCGGAGACTCAGAATGCCATTTCGCGATTCGTGTGGCAGGGCCGTAGGCCGAGGATCAAGAGGGGCATCGCTATGCTCTCGCCGGAATCCGGAGGGCTGGGGATACCGGATTTACGGAAATATTTTCAGGCCGCTCAGCTCCGATACCTCGTGGAATGGAGCCGGTGGGAATCTGATAAACACTGGTTGTTCCAAGATCAGGCGGTGGCGGGTAGGACGCTGCAGGAAGTACCATTCCTGAGGCGAGCCCATCGACCCCCCAATCTTTACGCGTCTTTGGTGACGCGGGTCCCGCTCCAGACGTGGGACTCGGTGGCTGCCAGATGCGAGTTGACTACCTTCCCCTCTCCCTTCACGCCGCTCATTGGCAACCCGGACTTCGGCCCGGGGCTGGAACAGGGAGCCTATGAACGCTGGCGGGTGGCCCGCTGCTGCACTCTGTACCACTTGTACTCCCCCGAGGGAGTTGTCTCCTTCCAGGACTTGCAGAGGGATTACGGCCTCCCTGAGACGGAACGCATGCGATACATGCAGGCGCGCCACTGGGCATTACAACCCCAAGTGCGCGACGCGGCACACAGGGAAATCACGGAGTATGAGCGCTGGTTAATTACTCGCACGTCGGACGCCAAACTGATCTCGGACCTGTATAGAATGCTGCAGCCCCCCTCATTTCACATTCACAACCCTGGTCGGGAACGATGGGAGCGAGAGCTTGGGCGCGAGCTGAGTCATAAAGAATGGGACCACATCTCCTACCGTGCGCGCCACTCGGCCTACCACACGGGTCTTACGGAGACCTTTACTAAACTCTCGACCTACTGGTACCGCACTCCGGAGAAACTGCACGAGATGGATAGGGCGATACCGGGGACGTGCTGGCGCAACTGTGGCAACACTGGTACACTGACACACATACTGTGGGATTGCCCCCTGCTGGCTCCGTACTGGGAAGAGGTCCTGAGCGAGGTTGACAAATGCTTTGGGATAGAACTGCCTAGGTTCCCGGCCTATGTCCTGTTGGGGTTGCCGAATGGGTTGATGTATCCCCTTAGGTCCAAGAGGGGTAGACAGATCGCAATTGCGCTGGGGTCAGCGGTGCAGAATATTCTCATACACTGGCGCACTACTACACTTCCCTCTGTGGTTGGTTGGCTGCACAGATTGTGGCATGTTCTTGGAATGGAAAAGATGTCCTTAGTGGCCCTGGGGGATACTGATACCTTTGAGGAATTGTGGGAGCCCTTTCACAGCCTGTTATGTTCTGAGTTTCGAGAGATTACCTGCCCTAGATATCTGCGGTTGTTGAGGCTGACGCCGCCGCCGGACCCGCCTGCCTGAGTGGGTGGGGTTGGTGTTGCATAGTAGTGATTCATGGAGAGTTCACAGAGGCGGGGACTGTAGATGCTGGCACAGTACAGGGGGTGGGTCGGGGTATGGTAGTTGGGGGTTCAGTTTGGTTGGGTAGGTTTTTTGGAGCGGGGTTGTTTCTCCTCCCTTCACCCCCCCCCCTTTTTTTTTCTTTTTTGCTTCCCCATGCGTTCTTTCTTTTGTTCCTTCCCTCCTGATTTTTTTCCTCTCCTCATCCCTCCCCTCCCCTCCCCTTCCCCCCCCCCCCCCCCTCCCCTCCCCTCGTCGTTTGTCCGTGCCCACAGGTGCTGAAGCTATGCTCCCGAGTCGGACGGAACCTCTTGCAAAATTGTAACTGTATTATTGTATTGGCTGTATGATGCGCACTGGTGCGCGGATCTTGTGGGTCACCTGTTTCTCACCCCTCTGTGTCCTATCCCACCCTGCTTCAATAAAATACTTTAAACCAAAAAAAAAAATCAGCAGTATATTTTGCTTCCCTTGAAATGTAAATAATCCCGAAAGTATTCATAATTGAATGAGATCATGTGAACAATTATATTTAATACTGTACATTATAGGAGATTTGCATGTTCCAAAATGACTCCCGTATTGGTATTCCCGTTGTGATCCCTTGTTTAAAGATAGTCCTGTGTGGATGTTAATGACCAGGAAATGGCGCGCCTTTCGCGGGGAGTTGCCCTATATCATAGTGGTAGCCCTTCCACTCTCTATCAGTGAGCAAGGACTTCCGTCCGAAACGCGTCTGTGGGCTTGTACCACGAATGAAATAAACAACTTTATGGAAATTTGAAAAAGACTGACTTCGGCTACATTTTTTGCACTTTGCGTACCTGTCAGTGCTACGAGGCACTTCAAAGGCAAGTTTGGAGTTTCATATTCATCGGGACAAGGTCGGTTCCCTATTCACACAGACCCCTCCACCGTAAAGCTGGCTGGCCACAATACAGACCACTAATGGAGTTTCTCTTCCGGTTCGGAGCAACAAAGGTCAGCCCCCTGCACGTCACACGAAAAGAGCGGTTACCATCGGAGAGACGCTGCCGAGGAAGAAATCGGAGGACAGAAACCGGAGGCAGCAATTACGGTGACGAATACCGCACCAAGTAGACACGCAGGTTGGGGAGGTGCCGATGAAGTCAGCAAAAGAGGTGTTCTTTGATTAATACACCTGAAAAATCAGTTCTATCGAAAAATAACAAAGTGGTACTATGTCAGAGGAGCGGGAAAGAGAGGAGGCTTTTGATGAACTTTTTGCAAACCTGCCGAAAGTACAACAGGGTGGCAATAATAAAACAACAAAGACTACTAGCAATGACTCAGAAGTCAAAACACTTATGAAAGAGCTGGAAAAGAACAGTAGAAGGGAACTCACTAAATGGTGGGAAATACGCTCACTCTAGAAATATCACGAAGTGGGGAGGGTACAACGCGGCTTGCGTATAATGCTCGTTCCGAGCTTTGAAAATCCAAACCCGTTACTACTCAAGGACTGGGCGAAAAGCAACCTTGAAGCTTCAATGCGTTTATTATGCCTTTTAGTCAAATACGCCAAAAAAGATCGCCAAACAAATTTGGATGAAATTACCCGCATTAAAGAGGAGTTATCGAAAGATCAATATAAAAAAGATAACGCGTATATTGAAGTGACAACCAAAGAAATGAAGGAACGTCTCAAAAAACAAGAAAACTTTATTAAAACAAGGAAGGCATACAAATTCGCACGTGATCAGCAGGATTACGAGCTAGGTCAAATCTACACCTTTGCTCGTAAATACGATCACCTACGTAAGCAAAGAGGCGCCACAGCAAGTAAACCTCAAACTGTGGCACGGACATTGGAAGTTGCGACGAGTGATTCAAATACATCAGGATCTGATACTAGCCTGGTCCCCAGTGAAGAAGAATCAGGTGACAGCACCCCAGGCTCAAAGAGCGGGGATGTGGGTCAATTGACATTGGCAGAAGAAATTGAATATGTCCGGACGCAGAGAAAACAAACACTGCGCTCACGGAATCAAAACTCCGCACAAAACAGAGGAGGAACGCAAGACGACGGCAACGCCGCAAGTGCACCCAAGCCAAAAGGCAGACAACAAAAGAAGAAGTTCTGGCAGAACAAAAATCAATGAATGAGAATACCATTATCAACTTGACTAATACCCAACTGGATCAAGCAGAGAAACAATTACTTTTGTTGGGCTCGTCATACTGCCCTGAGAGTAATTTCAATTATTGTAACACCAGAATTGACATTTTCAAATTCATCCGCAAAATAAAATTGAAAAAATATTATGCAATAAAGTCAAGTTTAGCTGCTAAAAAAACGCGGAAACTAATCAACGTTCCAAAAATAGCGGTCTACAAGCGAAAGATGCGGGGTTAATGGTGACGATGCATCAATTACGCATGGAGGATGACAACCCTACCAACACTCAATCAATAGCTGACACAGAAGGAATTGACCTTGATGGTTCATGCAAGAGTCCCTTTAAATCACCATCCACATTTAATCCTAGCATGCCTCGGGATGCCATAGACATTTATGCGGATAGACTAACAGAAGAATTGAAAAAACTCCACATTTCAACTAATAAAAAGCTTAAACCACCCAATGCAAAAATGCGATCTTACAACAATCTGATGAGGAAATTAAAGAATGACCGTACCATCGTCATAAACCAATCAGACAAGGGTGGAAACATAGTTTTATGGGGGAAAAATGACTATGTGGAAGAGGCTAATCGCCATCTCAATGACAAACATTGCTATGCTAAAATTGATATGAAGACCGCTAAATCAATACAGCAGTCCTATCAAAAAGACCTTTATCAGTGGAAGCGCGACGGACTAATTTCCAAAGATGAACTTAAATTTCTGCACAAAGAGCATCAGACACTACCCAACATATATTTCATTCCGAAAGTGCACAAACAACAGATGCCGGTGCCAGGACGGCAAGATAGTATCGGCAATCAACAGCACTTTCGAAAATACATCGAAATACATTGACTTTTATCTGCAGGAATTTGTTGTCTCCCTACCAGCCTATATTAAAGACACTACAGAATTTCTATACCTGCTTAATCAATGCACTTGGTAAAATGACTTTTTGCTTAGGACAATGGACATAGTCACGCTTTATGCCAGCATTTCCCATGCAGATGGAATCAGAGCTATCAAACACTATCTGGGACAACGCCCCATTGAATTTTACCAACATAACAAAATGCTTGTTACAATGATTGAAAAATGTTTGAATAATAATGTTTTCTTATTCAATAATTCGGTCTACAAGCAGTTGAGGGGGGTGGCCATGGGGGCATGTTTCTCCCCCCAGCTACGCGGGGCTCCACGTAGGCTGGTGGGAGGAACATGTCCTCAAGGGACAACATGCCACCAGCTGGGACAAGAACATCATAAGATACTGGCGATACATTGATGATGTATTTATCATCTGGCGAGGCACTATACAACAGGTTAAAGACTTTGTTAATAACATCAATGATAATGTACTTAACTTAACATTCACAGCCAGCATTAGTTCTCAGGAGGCGAGCTTTCTCGATGTGCAGATTAATATAGTGGAGAATAGAATAACCACCAGCCTGTTCGGAAAAAAGACTGCAGGCAACACCATTCTGTACGCTAAAAGTTTCCATCCGCGACACACCATTGCTGTCATCCCCTATGGGGAATTTCTCAGGATCCACAGGTCATGCAGTACCCCAGAACTTAGAGACAAACACCAACATCTCCAACAACAACCAACAAATCTCTAATTTCGTGGAGGAAACAGAATATCTCCAACCCAACCAAGCAGGCTTCCGGCCTGGTCACTCCACTGAGGCAGTAATATTGGCCGTCCAGAACACCTTGAGGTCCAACGCTGATAACAACCTTCATCAAGCCTTAGTACTTCTTGACTTGTCCGCGGCATTCGACACGGTTGACTATTCCATTCTGGTCAACCGTGTCGAACAGGCGGGTCTCAGAGACTCTGCCCTAGCCTGGTTAAAATCGTTCATCTCCGAACGTACCCAGTCGGTTCGCTTAGGCTCCTTTTCTGCCGCCAAGGTCAAGTCTTTCTGTGGGGTGCCCCAGGGCTCCTCACTATCCCCCTTGTTATTCAATCTGTACATGCGGCCCCTTCTCTTTGCCCTGAGTAAGCACAAAGTCACTGTATACAACTATGCAGATGACTTACAGCTCATCTTTGTTCTCAATTCCCCTAACGCGGTGGAGGACTTCCAAGCCACTATGACCCTAATCCAGAGTTGGATGTCCTCAAATCACCTCAAATTAAACCCAGGGAAAACTGAGTTGATTCTGCCCGGCAAGAGCGAAATCAGTTGGAGCCCTAACTTCTGGCCGTCGGACATGGGCCTTCCCCCTAAGAAATCTTCCACTGTAAAAAGCCTGGGGATAACCATCAACGAGGACCTCTCGCTAAAATCTCAAATCGGAACCGTGGTCTCCTCTGGATTTTTCCAACTGAGGAAAATCAGGAAAATCGCCCATTTCCTCACTCCCTCCGCCTTAATTCAGGTAGTCATGGCCCTAGTCCTCTCCCACATTGACTTTTCTAATAGCCTATACCTAGGCCTACCCGCAGGACAACTCAAAAGACTACAGTACCTGCAGAATCAGGCCGCTAGGCTGATCTGCAAAGTACCCAAATGGGAACCTATCAAACCAGGCCTAGAGAGCTTGCACTGGCTACCCGTGGCTCAAAGAGCCGAATTCAAAGCCGGGTGCATTATCTTTAAGGCTCTGCAAGGCAAGGGACCTCTATTTATCAGACAGCTGATCGGTAGATATGTTCCCTCACGGAACCTAAGATCTGCCCACAAAGACCTTTTAGAAGTTCCTCGTTTTAAGAAAAAACGACAAGGCGGCAGCAGCTTCCACTTCCTAGCAGCCACCCTATGGAACTCTTTGCCACTAGCCCTCAGACAGAGTAAAGACCTCCTTGCCTTCAGAAAGGCTTTTAAGACTCACCTCTTCATAAAAGCTTACCCGAAATAACTCTTCCGGCAGACTCACCTCTTGTTATGTTTTTTATCTCACCAGCGCCAAGAAGCCCTTGGGCGTACGCGCGCTTTATAAATTTTTAATAACATAACATAACATAACCTGTATCTAAAATGAGACTCATTGCCAGGGGTTATAACGCTGCCAAACTAGATGCCAGCATGGCAAAAGCAAACCGTTTAAATCGTGCAGACCTGTTAGACCCTAGTACAGCTAACAAAGAGACAATTAAAGAACAAGGGGAAAAAAATACTATTCGCTTCATTACTGGATATAGTCGCCAAGCCAGTCAAATCACCAAGCTGGTTAAACAGCAGTGGCCCATTGTCCTTACAGACCATGTGTTGAAAGAGATAATGCCCGAAACCCCCACCGTTACATACAGACGCGCCTATGCAATGCGTAATGACTTGGTGTCCAGTAGCCCTGAAACATCTAAAGAAGACAATTGGTTGTCTCCCCGTAAAGGGTTTTTTCGCTGCAGCTCATGTAGGGCATGTAAATTTGGTGAAAATACAACGACATTTGTAACCCCATTTGATACAACGCCCATCAAATTAAGAGCTCATTTCACGTGCTGCACAGAACTAGCGGTTTACGTGTTGAAATGTAGCTGCGGCCTTGTTTATGTAGGCAGCACCAAGTTACCAGTACATCAACGCATATTGCAGCATCTGCGGGCAATAGTAAATGCCGATCAAAGCTACCCTGTAGCAAGGCATTTCCAAAATAGCCATTAGAAGAATCTAAATCATCTCAATAATTTTGTAATTGATGCCATTATGCCCAGAAAAAAAGGAGGAGACAATGAGAAACGACTCGGACAACTGGAATCGAGGTATATTGTTCTTCTCAACAGCAAGACCCCAGGGGGGTTAAATATAGGAGAGGACCTTCACAACTTTTTGTAATCTCTAGTAACCATGAAGTATTGGAGGGTCCTGTGTCAGGTGAACACTTCTGTAACTAAGAGTCAACAGTAGAACGTGAATACGCTTATATGCACCTGTATTGTACCTACGGCAGGTTATGAAGATTATCCTTTGAGAATTTACTTTATACCAACAATTAATTGTTTAAAGAATTTTATTATTTTTTCCTTTTATTTTTGTTATCACCTTAGTAGATCACATACACTTACACACTCAGGATCTACATGAATCTCAGTTCATCCTGCCTACGCACTAGTCACTTTAGAGTACCACGTTAGGAGCACTTTAGATACATACACCCCGCTTAGGCTATTTAATTAGGGTATCTGGGTAACGGGCTTTCAATAACCATTACAGTTTGAATATGGTTATATGTATGATGACAATTCATTCCTTAAGATTAATGTTATTAAATGTCTGTAATGAACAGAGCAGATGTTGATATCTCAGGCGCAATGTATTTGAATTGGGATTGATTTACATCAGACAGTTGTATCGTAACTGAAGGGACGTAGTAACAGCACATATGTGAATATGGTATTTGCACGGTAATAATCTCAACATTCTTTTAATAGTTACAGCATACTTGGGAAAATAGTATTTGCACGGTAATAATTTATGTATTTTGCATTTATAAATCAGCATCATATTTTGCTCTCCTTAAAATGTAAATAATCCCGAAAGTATTTACAATTGAGTGTGATTATATGTACAAATGCATTTTTCTTTTAATCAGCAGTATATTTTGCTTCCCTTGAAATGTAAATAATCCCGAAAGTATTCATAACTGAATGAGATCATGTGAACAATTATATTTAATACTGTTCCTTATAGGAGATTTACATGTTCCAAAATGACGCCCGTATTGGTATTCCTGTTATGATCCCTTGTTTAAAGATAGTCCTGTGTCGATGTTAATGACCATGAAATGGCGCGCCTTTCGCGGGGAGTTGCCCTATATCATAGTGGTAGCCCTTCCACTCTCTATCAGTGAGCAAGGGCTTCACGTCCGAAACGCGTCTGTGGGCTTGTACCACGAATGAAATAAACAACGTTATGGAAATTTGAAAAAGACTGACTTCGGCTACATTTTTTGCAGTTTGCGTACCTGTCAGGTTAGGAGGATATATATATATATATATATATATATATATATATATATATATATATATATATATATATATATATATATATCCACACAAGAGAGAGTTGCCCCCTTGGAAAAGCCCACAAAGGTAGGTTTCACTTCGTTTATTGTCAGGAAGTTGCAGCACAGATGAAATGGAAACCTCGCATTCAATTATTCAGATCGCCGACGCGTTTCGTGCATTCAAGCACTTCTTCATAGGCATACTGGTCAAGCAGCACAGGGCAGTGTGTGCACTGTTTTATTTCAAACCTGAGTCCCGCCCCTGTGGGCGTTAGCTCCTCGCAGAGCAGCATGGTCTCTGTAGCGCACGAATTGTAGTCCTCCAGTGAGGTGCTCATTGCGTTGCCTGTGTTCAACTAGAATTAAGGCCCCAGTGGGTATGCAAAGTTCATATTCACTCCGCGCTGCCTGTAACATCTTCCAAAAACAGCCTCCTTTCCATGACGGTGTTAATTAGTTGAAGACACCATCGGGCCGCTTTCATGCAGCGGGGCTTTTCCACGGCTGGGCCAGCCGTAATTATTTCCACACAAGAGAGAGTTGCCCCCTCGGAAAAGCCCACAAAGGTAGGTTTCACTTTGTTTATTGTCAGGAAGTTGCAGCACAGATGAAATGGAAACCTCGCATTCAATTATTCAGATCGCCGACGCGTTTCGTGCATTCAAGCACTTCTTCATAGGCATACTGGTCAAGCAGCGCAGGGCAGTGTGTGCACTGTTTTATTTCAAACCTGAGTCCCGCCCCTGTGGGCGTTAGCTCCTCGCAGAGCAGCATGGTCTCTGTAGTGCACGAATTGTAGTCCTCCAGTGAGGTGCTCATTGCGTTGCCTGTGTTCAACTAGAATTAAGGCCCCAGTGGGTATGCCTATGAAGAAGTGCTTGAATGCACGAAACGCGTCGGCGATCGGAATAATTGAATGCGAGGTTTCCATTTCATCTGTGCTGCAACTTCCTGACAATAAACGAAGTAAAACCTACCTTTGTGGGCTTTTCCGAGGGGGCAACTCTCTCTTGTGTGGAAATAATTACGGCTGGCCCAGCCGTGGAAAAGCCCCGCTGCATGAAAGCGGCCCGTTGGTGTCTTCAACTAATTAACACCGTCATGGAAAGGAGGCTGTTTTTGGAAGATGTTACAGGCAGCGCGGAGTGAATATGAACTTTGCATACCCACTGGGGCCTTAATTCTAGTTGAACACAGGCAACGCAATGAGCACCTCACTGGAGGACTACAATTCGTGCACTACAGAGACCATGCTGCTCTGCGAGGAGCTAACGCCCACAGGGGCGGGACTCAGGTTTGAAATAAAACAGTGCACAGACTGCCCTGCGCTGCTTGACCAGTATGCCTATGAAGAAGTGCTTGAATGCACGAAACGCGTCGGCGATCTGAATAATTGAATGCGAGGTTTCCATTTCATCTGTGCTGCAACTTCCTGACAATAAACGAAGTGAAACCTACCTTTGTGGGCTTTTCCGAGGGGGCAACTCTCTCTTGTGTGGATATATATATATATATATATATATATATATATATATATATATATATATATATATATATATATTTTTTTTTTGGTGTAAGAATTTTATTGCACTTTAACATACAGAGTACAAATCGTTTACCATCCATGGTGCACTTGCCTACAACCACATCGGGCCGGCCCCCTGCAACCATGGTTACGAGCAACTGTTCCTGAACTACACAGCCCATCAGCCGACATCCAGCGGACCGGCGGCGCATTAGCAGATAGAAATCCGTCGCGTAGCAGTGCTATGGTCGCGACCTTATACATCAATAATCTTACTTTTCTCGGTTTTTTTGTATATTCAACTGAAACTTTAACTTAACTGTACAGTCCCCAACTTGTAGTTTCACCTCTGTAACCCTTCCTCTGCATCACAGCATCCTCCCCCCTAGGAGCCTGCACTGTATAACTGTTTGTCTTTTGTTGTCATCCACATGTGTTCATTCACACAGCTTACGCTACTGAATTTGCTGTGCCATGTATAAGTAAGTAGTCACGCAGGTATCCCCAGTAATCTTTGGGCCTAGAGCCGATCGGCAGTTCCTCCTCATATGTATTAAGCGTGTCTCGGCAGTACACCATGTCCTCAATCCAGCGTTTCACCTCTGGTGCTTTCTTACTGTTCCAGTGGATTGACACCCTTCTTTTAGCCAACAGGAGTGCGACCGCACAGAATTTACGCTTCAATGCTCTCAGGTGTGGAGTGATACCCAACAGGCAGATCTTTACATCACAGGACATGTTAACCCCCAACATTTCATTCATGACCTGCACAACTTGTTCCCAATACCCGCTACCTTTCTACAGTGCCAGGCTAGATGCATGAAGTCAGCCCCTGCCTGGTTGCACCTGCAGCAGTTGGAGTCTTCTCGTAACCCGTGTTTGTGCAGTCTGTGTGGGGTGTGGTATACTTGATGCAGATACTTGTAGTGAATTATTTTCAAGTTCCCGTTAGGGGTGAGCATGCCCGTTAACATGCATGCGGAGTCCCATTCTTCCTCCGTCAGAGGCTCCACGAGCCCCGCGCTCCACCTGTCCCTTGCCTTGAGTGTGGTATGTCCCACTGCCCCTTGCGCACTTGCATAAAGTTTAGATACCATGTGAGATGCCTTGGGTGTGGTCAGGAGTAGTTGTAAAGGTGCAAGTGTAGGTGGCTCCTCCGGATATGATGGGTAGTGATCACGTATTGCTCTATGTAGCCTGAAAAAATTGAAAGTAAACAGTTGAGAAGGGTTTGTGATGTAGTGCAGTTTATCGAGTGTTTGAAATTCACCATCCCTGTATAGGTCCCCCAATGCGTCTATTCCGGCCCGCCTGAACAGATCCATTCCCACCTGTTCCTGTGTCACCGAGAGGGCTGGGTGGTGCGCCAGTGGTAGAGTAGGTGCATATATTGGCAGACAGTTCGCTTCTTTGCCCAGGAGCCTCCATGCTTCTACAGTTGCGTCTACTGTGTTAATATCACGTTCATGTAGTTTGGTGCGTTTGTGCGTGAGCATACTAGTCAGAGGGATTGGGTCGGCGTCGCCCTCTTCTACCGCAACGTGCGTCAGAAAGGGCACTTCATGATACCAGAAATGCGCGTATTGTGCCTGCGCACATAAATAATAGAGATAAAAGTCTGGCACTTTGAACCCTCCCCTAGCGTAAGCTAAGGTCATGGTGCGCAGGTCCATTCTTGCTTGTTTGCCCGCCCATAGCAAGTTGAGCACAAGCGTCTTGATGTTTCGGAAGACAGCAGCGGGAGGTTTTATAGGGATGTTGTTGAATAGATAGAGAAATTTCGGTAAGAGCACCATTTTCACTATCGCCGCCCTGTCAGCCAATGATAGAGGGAGTCTGTTCCATTTTTTAATTTTATCCTCTAGGGATGCTATCGTCCGCCCATAATTTGTCCTGACGACTACCTCTGGGTCTCTGTGGAACCATATACCCAGATATTTTGTGGGTTCCTCCTGCCACTCTAACGGATAATCCAGGGGAGTCGGTTGCGTGCCGTCTGTGAGCGCTAGTATCAGGGATTTATCCCAGTTAATTTGTAAGCCGGCCTGTTGACCAAACTTGATATATTCCCTCAGGAGAGGATTCAGGTGTTGTTCAGGGTTTTTGACATACAGCACCATGTCGTCCGCGTACAGCGAAATGTGTATGGGACGGGAGGGCATTTGTATCGCTGAGTGATGATAGTGCTGTCGGATTTTGCAGGCTAGAGGCTCCAGCACCAAAGCAAAAAGCATTGGAGAAAGCGGGCATCCCTGTCTAGTGCCTCTGCAGATAGGTATGGGTTCTGATATATATCTGTTTACTCTGATGCGTGCCGTCAAGTTTGTGTAGAGCATCGCTATCCATCCCTGAAATATCCATGGGAATCCCATGCGCACCAGCACCGCGCGGATAAACGGCCAGCCGATGGTGTCGAACGCTTTAGCTGCGTCTAACAGGACAGCCACTGCCTTCGTCTCTGGTGCCAGATAGTGTGCTAACGCGAACAGCGTGCGGGTGTTGTGTGTGGTGGCCCTGTCCGGGATAAATCCCGACTGATCTGGTCGGATTAACATTGGCATGAGAGGTTTTAGCCTGTCTGCCAGCAGACTAGCTATGATTTTGGTGTCTACGTTTAACAAAGACAGCGGACGGTAGGAGTCACACTTATCTGCATCCTTGCCAGGCTTTAGTAGTGTGATGAGCAGGGCCTCCCTTAGAGACGCCGGCAGAGTCTGGGCTTCGTGTGCCGTTCCGTACATCTGTACTAAGTGCGGTGCAAGTGTGTCAGCGTATGCCTTATAGAATTCAGCCACAAATCCGTCCGGCCCAGGTGCTTTGTTATTTGGTAATCGTCTGATGGTGTCCGTGACTTCCTCAATTGTGATTGGGCGCTCCAGATACTTTCTATGACCATCTGCTAGCCAAGCCATCTCTATGTCCTCCATATATTTCAATAGGTCCTTCTGTGACGGCGAGGGGTGTGCTTCATATAGTGTACCATATGTGTTCATAAATTCTCTTAGTATACCTTTAGTGTCAGTGATTACCTCCCCAGTGTTGGTGGTGATGGTTGTGACATTTTGTGGTGTTCTGCCTGCGCATATCTTAGCGGCCAGCTCCCTGCCCGGTCTACCCCCTTCGCCATACCTCCTTGCGGTTGCTCGTTTAGTCACATAGTTCAATTCGTCTGTCGCAAAGCTGGCATGCTCCGTTAGTAGCACTTGGATATCCCCCAAGAGTTTAGTGTCTCCTGTTTGTGTGTATGCCTGCTCTAGGGTTTGTATGGCTCGTTCACGTGTGCGTATTTGTTGCCTAATGTCTTTGAGGATTCCAGATGCTGTACTGAGGCATACTCCCCGGATGGTAGCCTTGAAGGCCTCCCATAGCAAGCCTGGGTCCTCCGTTGTCGGGCTGTTAAGATCGAAGTATTCCTTTATTGCATTATGTATGGTGTCGACATATACTGGGTCTCTCAATGCTGACGCTTGAAAGCGCCAGGTGAAGGGGGGTGGGTCGTAGTGAGGGATGTCTATTTCTAACAGCACCGGACTGTGATCTGAGAGTGTGCGTGGTAAGTGTGTAACATCCGACACCCATGAGAGTACATCTTGTGAGCCCAGCCAGTAGTCGATCCTGGACCAACTATTGTTCGCCGCATTCACGTGTGTCGCTGCTGTCGCCCCGGGGTTACGAACTCTCCAGAAGTCCACCAAATGTAGGTCGTCCATAGCGTCCCTCACCATTGTCCTAGCATTCCCATGTTGTTCTGATGTGTGCGCTGCTCTATCTAGCGCGTCCTGCATTGCGACATTGAAATCCCCTCCCCACAGTATTTGAGGTGTTGCCGTGCTTGCAATATTGTGCCATACTTTGCTGTAAAACCCTGGGTCGTCCACATTAGGGCCATAAGTGTTCACCAGTAGGATCTGTTGGCGCCTGAGCCTTCCAGCCAGCATTACGCATCTCCCTGCAGTGTCTCGCTGTATGTCTGTAATTTCCAGGCCCGTACCCTTCCTGACTAATATACTAACGCCCCTGGAATATGTCGAGTAGCTAGAATGAACCACTGTTTCAGCCCAACGTGCCCCTAGTGTTGAGGAGCCATCCCGCTCTAGGTGCGTCTCCTGTAAAAAAACAATATCAATGTGCAGTCTATCAAAATACGCAAGTAGCCGCCTAATCTTTTTCGGGTTGCCCAGCCCCCTCACATTCCAAGTGACCAGTTTGAGCGTGCCCCTACGAGACATATATACGCGTAAGGAAATGTATTAACCACAGCGGATACCCAGTCTGCTTGCTGTATCGCATGCATGCGTCGCCGTACCTTACAACATGTGGAATTGACAATGCTATACACATAAATGGAACAGTATTCATCGGACTGTGCGCCCCAAAGGAGTTCGCCATGCTTCTCAGACACAGAGGTTTCAGTCTATTAGAACTTAGTTGTCTCAATTTCCCCCCACCCACTTTAGCGCCCAAACTTTGCCAAAGCCATCCCTGTATCAACATTAACTTTAACAGAAATGTCGTTATCCAACATAGTTCGGGGTACACCCTCCTGGGGGTGTCACCAGGTTCACACATCTCCATCCACATAGTGGATGTGGACGGTCGCATATGCGCTGTATTAGTGAATAGTTTGCTTGCGATTTCTTCCAACCCCGTTTCCCCCGCCGGCCTGCCCGGCATCGCTTAAGCATCCGTTCTCCGTTACGCTGTCATCCCCTTTGTCTCTAGTCCTAGCTTGAGCTCGAGGTGATACCCAGCAAAGTATGCAGTGTTCCTTTCACCGCCAGTAGTCAAGCAAGAAGGCCGGTCAGGGCCATGGCCACCCACCCCCTGCCACTCGGTCCAGTAGCCAGCCCAACCTGCCCGCAAGCGCACTGCTTATACTCACGTCCGGAGCAGCACCTCCGCGGCTTCCCATACTCAGAGATAGTACTCACTGCATGTCTGTAAGTGCTTTTCCGGTCCATTTGCTACCACCCACGTTGCGTGCACTGTCTATGCGGTTATCTGTAGGTGTCCGTGCATAGAAAAATCCGTTTCACGTCTATGTAGTACCAACTTATCGCCAGCCCGCTAACGTTCCAATGCACTCATTCCACATCGCTGGTCGGTTCATTGCGGTCTTGTTGTTTCCTCCGCTTTCCTTGTAGCTTGATGAAGTCGTGCGCCGCTTGTACCGTTGGCAGTATGACAGGTTTCCCGCCAGTAAGGACTTTGAGTTTCGCCAGATACAGCATGGCATATTCCATGCCCAGATCTCTCAGCTTTTTCTTGACGGGGGCAAATTCTTTCCGAGCCAGCTGTACCGCCATGGTGTGGTCCGGGTAGAACTCCAGAGTGTTCCCCTGATGCGTAATTTTCCCCAGCTCTCTCGCCATCCGCAGGACCGTGTCCCTGTCCCTGTAATTCAGCATACGTGCAATGATCATTCGCGGGGTGGCTCCGGGTTTCGGCACTGGGGCCAGGGATCGGTGTGCGCGCTCCACTAGGAACACTGGAGATAGATGGTCTGCTCCGAACAGTTCTTTGAGTAGGTTTTCTATGTAGGTCTCCATTTTCCCTGTGTTCGTGGACTCCGGAAGGCCCGAAATTCGAACGTTGTTCCGCCTGGACCTAGCTTCCTGGTCCTCCACCCTCGCTCTCAGGACCTCCACTGTTTTCACCAGGGCTTCGCATGTCTTGGCTGTGGTGCTCTGTTCGTCCTCGAGCTTCGAGATTCGCTGTTCTGCTTCCGCGTGGCGCCCTTCGTGCTGCTCAATTTTCGCCGCCATGTTGTCGACCCTCTGCACCACATTATCCAGCTTGCCGTTCATCTCCTGTAAACTCTGCTGTATGGCCCTCAGCACTGATTCCATGCCCGTGCCCTCTGGTGTTTCCCGGCCCCCTTCCGCCTCCGATTCCGCCGGGTTGTTTCTGCCTTGGTTTCGCTTCTCGAATTGGAGCTTGGATTGGTTCCGGTCGGGCTTCCCCATTCCGAGACGTCGCTTTGCTTGGTGTCACTCAGTTGAGTTGGGGCCGCTGCCCTATAATGGGCTCGAGGTGCAATCGGCACGGGTCACTGGTGTTACAGTCCCTCCTCTTGCACCGTGCGTGGACAACAGCGGGCTCGCTCGTTTATATGCAGGCCCTATGCAAGGCCTTGGACGTTGGGCGCTGCAGGAGCCTCTCTGTGCTGGACTCAGTTGTGGCACTGTGAGGGTATGGGTCCACATCAACACTCCCCACTGCTTGTGTGGTCGCCCTCGAGCTGTCGTTGTGGTGAGCGCTGTTCTGTCGTTAGCCCGCTTGGACGTTAGTTGCCTCTGCACGCTGTGTATTGCGCCTGCAAGCCTCTGTTGTGGTGTGGTCAGTACTCACTCCGAGTTCTCGTGTTGTCGAGCGCTCCACATGTGCTCGCGTTCTGGTCGGGGAGATCCAGTTCAGGATCTACGCGCCTCCGCCTCGCCTCATGCGCTGGTGTCCCCACCAGCTTGCGATGCGCTCCAGCCTGCAGGATTGTCCGTAGATGCCGCCAGTGTTGTGCGTTCCACGGGCGCCGCCATCTTGCCCTCGGTGGAACGCACGCCGATTTTAAGTGGCGCTGAGTTCTGGGGGTCAGCGGAGGCTCCCCGAGTCTTAGGGGGTGTCAGGCAGCCGCACATCAATCCGCGCCGAGTGTCCGCTGCAGTCCACATGCGCTAGGGGCCATTAGTTACCTCGGGTCTTCGAGCCTCCTGGGCGGCCATTTTGTGCGGCGTCCGCTGGGGCTCCGGTTTTTCGGCTGTTCCGTCTGCTTTCCGCACAGCGGGTCGTGGCACCGGGTCTGAAGAAGTCAGCCCCACATTCCGATGCACGATTCTGTGTTCAGCGTTCAGTCCGGCGGGGTTTTTGGGGGTCGGAAGTCGTTAAGAGCGCGACCGCCCGGCGGAGCTGACTCGCTAGCCAGCCATACCGCAGTGCGCCCTCTAGCGCCCCCTCTATATATATATATATATATATATATATATATATATATATATATATATATATATATATATATATATATATATATATATATTCACACACACATATCAAGAGAGCGATCAAGATAAAACCCAGTGGCGCTCACCACTAGGTAATTATAGTTAGGTTAGTTGTTCCATAGAAAAAATATCTTTTGTGTTGCTTATAACTTTGGCTCTGTTTGGTGAATCTCCACAAAACTTTTTTTTTAAAAGGTGTTACTTTTTGACTAGTTTATGCATAGGAAGTTTTGTGGTGATCCCTCAAGCAGGGGACGAGAAAAAATGGGTTTTCAAAAATGCAAACTCCCCATGGATTTTCTATAGACTTTTTTTAGACAAGGCTACAAAAAATCTGCTGAACTGAATTACACCAAATTTATCAGAAGCTAGATCCAGGTCCACAGATTGCGCTTTTGTGATTTGGTGTAAATCTGTTCAGTAGTTTTTCAGAAATTAAGGTTGAAAAATAATTGTATATCTAGGTTGTTGGGTCCCCGAGAGACTAGCGAGGGAGCAGAAATTTAAAAATAGATCAATCTAACTGGCAAAGGGACCTTAATGTTCCTTGAACCATCTCACTCCTGCAGAGAGAACGCTCCGATTGTCTCCCAGCAAAATGAGAAAAATGCTGCTGGCAACGATACAGGACTCGGAGACTCCACTGCCCAGAACTAAAAACAGGGAAGGGATCCCTAAGCCCCTATGCACCATGGGGGGCAAGAGGATTGATCAGTTTCCCTGCACACAGATGAAACAGGCAGGGAAGCAGATCAAAAGACTGCTCCTGCCTGGAGGGAGCAGCATTAGGAGCTGCCCCTTGGGGCAGGATCAATTCCAGCTCGCGCCTCATGTAGGGAGCCAACTTGGGCCACAAGGGACTTGGGGCTTCTCTCGCAGCCCCCAACAACTATATGGTGGATGCCATGAGTGGGCATCAGGGCACCCACCTTCAAGAGGCCCTGGGAGATTAGGCCCCACGCCCGATAACAGCTCGGGAAAGGGCCCTCCTCTTTAAATAAGTGGCCGTATGGGATGTGGTCCCCGGGGCCTAACAATACTTGGGGAGGGGGACTGTGTGGCCCCCTTCCCAAGTAATCAAAATGCAAACCACCCTGGTGGATGAGGTCCCAAGGGGCTCACAAGGCTTAGAGAAGGGGCCTGGCAGCCCCACTCTCCTTTTTACTTTTATGTATGGCCCTGAGGAACGAGGTCCCAGGGACAAAAGAGGCTTGGGAGGAGGCTGCATGGCCCCCTCTCCTTTATTAAAAACAATAAAGGCCCTGGGGATAGGGTACTTAAGGGTCAGGCCCAATGGCCAAACCCCCCCCGCCACGCACAGTCGAAGGTCATGTGCAGTGTAAGGGTGGCTGCCTTTGGGCATTTGGCCACAGAGCCGGACCACAGGCTTTAGGTTTAGATATGGCCCTGGGGGATGGGTCCCCAGCGGCTAACAAGGCTCAGGAGGGGTGCATGTGCCCCCCTCCTTTAATAAAAAAAAAAAAATAAAGACCCTGGGGGATGGGGACTTTAACGGCTGGCCCTCATGGCCAACCCCCCCCCCCCGCCCCGCCACGCATGGTTGAAGGCCCTTTGCAGTGTAAGGGTAGCTGCCTTTGAGGATTTGGCCGAAGGGCCGGACCACAGGCTTTAGGTTTGAAAATAGCCTTGGGGGATGGGTCACCAGTGGCTAACAATGCTCAGGAAGGGGGGTGCATGTGCCACCCTCCTACAATTAAAAACTGTCCCTAGGGTATGGGGTCCTAAGGCCTTATAAGGCTTGGGGGGCAGTGTGCCCCTCTCTTTTAGCATATGTATGGCCCTGGGGGATTGGCTCCCTAGGACCTATAGAAGCTTGGAGAGGAAGGCTCCCTCCCCATTTAAATTATATGTATGGCCCTGGAGGATGTGTCCCCAGGGCCGAAGATGGTCAGGCTATGCGCCCCCCTCCCCTTTAATAATAAAAAAAAAAAGAAGGCCTTGAAGGATGGGTACCTAGATCCAGGTCCTATAGACAACCCCCCCACCCCCCCCCACCCACCGAGCGCAGTGAAGGATGCAGTGTGGTGTTGGCTGCCTGGGGGTTGGTCACAGGGTCTGGCCGCAGGCCAGGTCTTGTTGCCAACCAGCCACAGGCGAAGGCTGGATGCAGCGTGGGCGTTGGCTGCATACCAGGGGTTGGCTGTCTGACCAAAGCCATGCTCAGCAAGGGGTAGTATTTATCTATGGTAATTAAATATTACTTTACATTTTTTTTAAACATAGAAATTCACTGAAAAACCCAAGATTAAACTACCATTATAGTTAGGTGTGATAAAAAGAGTTGGTCCAAGGGAAATTAAGGTCCCTCTGCCTTCTGTCGGTGGTCCCGACTGACCAATTAGGATGCGACCGAACAGTGTTTGGTTGCACTCCTATTCTTTACAGTGGGAGCATGCGTTTCGACCAGAATGCATGCCCTCATTGTAAAACGAAGAGGTGCAATTTATCCCTGCACCCAGTGGCAAGTACCTCAAGGTTTCTGCCAAATGGTGCAGAGATCAACAGGGGGGGCACCATAGGTGCTCCCTCGGCCTCCAAACTGAGGCTGTGCACACATGGGGGCACTGCTGGGGGCCCCAAACCTAACTTCCGGCAGCCTTTTACGTGTCGGAAAGGCTGGAACAGAAAGGCTGTTGGAATAAGACACTGCATTCTTTCGGGCGGAGAGAGCCGCCCTTGGGATTACTAAAGTCATTCCAACTGTCGGACGGGCTCTCTGAGCCCATCAGATGGCAGGCAGAATGACTGGTCAGATTCCTTTTCAACCAACACAATCCAAATTGGTCAGTCGGAAATTAATCTGACTGATTACGATGTGTCAGAAACTGCTCCGACCAACGGTTGTAGCCATTTCCTAACGCATCATAATCACCCCCAAGCACACTCTCATTGTAATAGCGGTGCCTGGGACTGCCAACCTGGGGTTGGTCAGTCGGTCCTGACACCGCAATGTATACGTCAACCCAACACCATAAGACGGTTAGCGAGTAGTACGCAGAATATTTGCCACGCTGAAAACTATTTTCTGCGGCACCAAAAAATAAGTTTGTGGAATACAGTAAATACAAATAGTGAACTGTCACCTACACACAAAGTTAACCTTCAATACAAAGATTTATAACGTGCTCAATACCTCTGCCACCTATGATGCATTAGGAGAACATGCATTCTGTAAGCACTTACACCCATCAGCTGGACCCAGGCTATACAAAATTAGGTCGAAAAGTACTACAGTAGTTACCCATCAGTATGTAAACTATGAAACAAACTCTCATTGGATGATGTTATCAGTGATGTCATCAATGATATTATTTGAGATGTCATGAGTGATGTCATAGAACATGTCAAGAGTGATGTAATATGTGAGGTCATTAGCAGGGCATGGTGGGAGCGCAAGTTATATGTTTGCTCTGGTAACTATAACTGGGAATTTTAAATTAGACCATGTTTAATTTTGTTTTTTATATACAAAAATGTCAATATATTCAATTTAAAAATAAATGTATGTTTTTAATATTTAACATATATATTTTATAAAAAAATATATCATACAATTATCAAATTAAAATGCATTAAAATATCAAACTAAAATAAATCTACAGTATTCATCTGCATATCATTAAAATATTTACCATATATATTCAAATGTAAGTGTAAATTCTATAGAAATCTACCCACCTTAAGCCCCTAAAAACTCAATATCCTACTACTAAAAAAAACCTACAAAGAAAATGTGCTATAACATTGCAACTCAAATCACAAACTTCAACATTTTCATTGACAAATGCATTACTAAAAACATGTTTTACATTGACAAGATACGAAAAGACTAAATACACTACAAACTAATTAACACTTAAACGATATTTCATACAGTGATATTTTCACCATCAATATATTTTTTACAATATTAAAACTAAAATACTAAAAATTATAATTTTAGTTTCATTATTCCTGTCGAAGACATTTTTGATGCCCTGATATTCTTGACATGATACTTTCGTATCACTGTATTTTGTTTCCGGTATCCTGTCCAAACACCAAGTCTTGCTGCCTTGTTAAGTGCATACATCGGAACCAGGAGTAGTTTAGGAATACCTACCTGCAAGGCACTTCCAGACTTCAGTCTTATACCACTGTCCTGAAGTCCGTCACAGGGATGAAAGGTTTTATAACTCTTAAGTGTTTCAAATAGTACTGTTTGTTTTAGTTGTGGCGTTTATGTGAGCTTGAAGGTTCAAATTTGTTTATGAAGTTTGAAGCCAAGTAAATTTCCCAGTCACAATATTCTATGTTACATATAATACTGTGAGAGTCAATCCAATATTGAATTGGGAAGGAGCTCTCTGGAGGAGAGGGAAGTAAGAACTCTTTCTTTATGTGGCTAAGCTTTAGGTGGTGAAAGGCCACCAAGGACTGAAAATCCTCTAGCATGTGATACATTCGGGCAATGCTTAAAACAGTGGTTAGAGGTTGTATCTATAGGTTAACATGGGAGAGGACTACGCCTTGAAACATACCCTGACTTAAGATGTGTACAATGAGAATTTCCGATTCAGTTTTATATGCTGGGAAAAATTTTCAAGTTATGAGGTTAATCAACTCAGAACAGTTCCCGTCATTCCTATTCTGTCACACAGCATGTGCATGAGTGAGTTGTGGTTAACTAAATAGAAGGTGATGGACAGAAGATGATGGACAGAAGGATGAGAAGACATACACCCCCATTTAAATAAGCATAATTCATCATCAAGTATCTGAAGAATGGTTGCTTCCAAGCTATGTCTTGCTCTGAATCCTGTTTGGAAATCACTGGCAAGTCATTGTCCCCAGTGAATGAATGGACCTTTCAAGTATTTTGGTTAGAGCAGGGGGAGTTATTACTGGATGGAAGTTGTTGTGATCCTCAGGGTCTGCTGCAGTTTTGTTTTAGGAGTGGTGTGACTTGCCCTAGTTTAAAGCAATCTGGGTTTCACCTTGGGATAGACATGGTACGGGGAGATATGATTTCCTTACTGACAGGTTTGAGACATCTTACATGCTTCTAATACGGAAGGGTAGAGAAGCATTTAGAAGGGCCAGTCTATGCAAGAGGCATCATGGGCACTGGCAAGAGGGTTGATTCGAGCCAATATGTATATTGTGATGATTATGAAGTGCACCAAATAAGCAGCTGGCATCCTAATTTTGGATTGAGATTTTTAATAAGTAATCTGTCATTCTATGTTTTAATTGTACCTTGTTAAAAACGAAATGTTGCTCCTGCATGTGGATGCAGGAGCTCTTGTTTGCCATCTGTTAGACGGACCGGGAGGGTCGGCCGAGGATAAGGGGAGCGGTCTCCAGGGAGAGCCGACTCCAGTGACCGTACAGACAAGTAACTTCCCCCCCCACAGACGGACACCACACAAGGGTAAGGTTCAACGAGATTTTATAGGCGATTCTTAAAGTACGATCAAATGGTACAAGGAGGTCTGGACTCAGGGGTCCCCTCGATTCTGGTCTCTGGTTTGGGGAAAGGGTAGCGGGACAGTCTTGGTTACCAAAAGATGGAAATAGCTCTCAATCCTCGAGCTCGGCGTTCTAGATGATCGGGCCGCGGCGGAGCCAGCAGGTCCCGGGATGGACGAAGGAAGTGACGGTCCGCGGCGGAGCCAGCAGGTCCAGAAGAAGATGATGGTTGCAAACGGTCCGCGGCCACGCCAGCAGGTCCCGACGACGATGAAGGATTCCGAAGGTTACGAAGGTTGCGGCAGCACCAGCAGGCAGGGTGATGGTGCACAAGGCAGAGCTACGGCAGCGCCAGTAGTCCGTCAAGGATGAGTTCTTCTTTACGTCTCTCGACTCCAAGATACAACTGCCTTCCTGCTCTGGAGCTGCCCCAGTTATAGGGCTGGTGTTCTTTGATGTCCGGACCCTCGCACTTGGAGGTCGGGAGGTCCGGGATGGGGGAGTCCAGACACCCAGCAGGGGGGTGGGGCCAGCGCCCGGGGAGGCGATGGGCGAGCGGCACTTGGCGGGGAGAGCCATCGACACCTCTTTCTCCCATTGACTTGCCAAGTAGCCTGCTCACCTCCTGGGTGGATGGTGGTGCCGGGATGTCTGAGGCCTGGCCAGGCCCAGGGTTGAGGTCGATCGGGGGCCAGGCGGCCTCGTGGTGGAGTGTCCAAGATGGCGCCCAGGATGGGCGCGCGGGCCAGCAGTGGATCGGGTCCACGAGGTCGATATGTTCGAAGGCAGGGGTCCCTGAGGGGACGGAGGACGTGCAATGGTGGTGTGTGGTACCTGTGTGACCGGGCTCGGACCGGGTTGGGCCGGGGGAGAGCGGCCCTTCATGTGGCCTGTCCAACATGCGTCCCCCCCAGCTGAAGGCGGGGAGAGTTACCCATCCTCTTGGGGACTCTCCTCGTCGAGGCGGAAGAACCGGGACAGGCCATCTGCGTTGGCGTGATCCGGCCCAGGCCGGTGTTCAACTGTGAAGTCCATCCCTTGTAGGGAGATGGACCAACGTAGTAACTTCGGGTTTTCCCCCCGCATCTGCATCAGCCACTGCAGGGGTCGGTGATCGGTCTGCACCCGAAAGTGTGTGCCAAAAAGGTAGGGCCGGAGCTTCTTGAGGGCCCATACCACAGCGAAGGCCTCCCTCTCTATGGTGCTCCAGCGTTGTTCCCGTGGTAGGAGGCGCCTGCTGATGAAGGCCACTGGCTGATCAAGGCCTTCGGTGTTCACTTGAGACAGGACTGCCCCAATGCCATGGTCGGAGGCATCCGTCTGGACGACGAACTCCCGGCTGTAGTCAGGGGCCTGGAGCACAGGGGCGGAACACATGGCGGCTTTCAATTGTTCGAATGCTGTTTGACACTCTGGGGTCCAGTTGACTTTCTGGGGTTGATTTTTTGACGTGAGTTCTGTGAGGGGCCCCACGATAGTACCATAGTCTTTCACGAACCTTCGGTAATAGCCCGTGAGGCCCAGGAAGGCTCGTACCTCGGTCTGGGTGAGGGGCGGCTGCCAGGACTGGATGGCGGCAATTTTGAGCTGCAGAGGGGCCACCAGGCCGCTTCCCACCTGGTGCCCGAGGTAGGTCACAGATCCTTGCCCAATTTGACATTTGCTGGCCTTGATCGTGAGGCCAGCTCGCTGAAGGGCTTGTAGCACTGCTCGGAGGTGGTGGAGGTGCTCGGACCAATGGTGGCTGTATACAGCGATGTCGTCTAGGTAGGCGGCACTGAACCCTTCGAGCCCCGCCAGGACCTGATTGACGAGCCGCTGAAATGTTGCTGGGGCATTTTTCATGCCGAAGGGCATGACCTTGAAATGGTAATGCCCATCGGGGGTGGAAAAGGCAGAACGTTCTTGGGCCCGGGGTGTGAGGCCGATTTGCCAGTAGCCCGCCGTCAGGTCGAAAATGCTGAGGTAGCGGGCAGCTCCCATGCGGTCGATTAGTTCATCCGCCCGGGGGATGGGATGTGCGTCTGTTCTGGTGACCGCATTCAAGCCCCGGTAGTCGACGCAGAACCGGAGTTCCGGTGGGGTGCCAGGGGCGGCCGCTTTGGGGACCAGTACTACAGGGCTGGCCCAGGGGCTGTCTGAGGGCTCGATGACCCCGAGTGTGAGCATTTTGGCTACCTCTTCCTGGATGCAGGCCCGTACCCGATCTGGCACGCGGTAGGCCCGGTGGCGGATAGGGGGGCTGTCCCCCGTGTCCACATCGTGCACACACCAGGAAGTGACCCCTGGGGTGAGGGAGAACAGGTTGGCGAACTGTGACAGGAGGACTCGACACTCCTGGTGTTGCTCTCGGGTGAGGGCCTCCGAGAGTCGGACCCCATCCACGGAGCCGTCTTTCTCCTGAGTCCGTAGGAGGTCAGGGAGGGGTTCGGAGTCCTCTTCAACCCCATTGTCGGTGGCCATCAGGAGGCCGAGTTCGGAGCGCACAAAGTGGGGTTTCAGTCTGTTAGCGTGGAGGACCCGGAGGGGGTTCCGGGAAGATTCCATGTCGATGAGATAGGTGGCAGGACCCTTGCGCTCGACTACTTTGAAGGGCCCCGTCCACTTGTCTTGCAGGGCGCAGGGTTCGGTGGGGGACATCACCCATACCTGTTGCCCAGGTTCAAATTCGATGGAGGAGGCATTCCGGTCATACCACTTTTTCATGTCCTCTTGACTGGCCTCTAGGTTGGCTTTTGCCAGCTCTCTGAACCGCCGGGTCTGGTTGCGGAGTGTTAGGAGGTACCGGAAGACATCTGGTGGGTTCTTTAGAGGGGGCATCTCCCAGCCCTCTTTGACTAGGCTGAGCGGCCCCCGCACTGGATGTCCATATAGCAGTTCAAACGGGCTGAAGCCCAGGGACTTCTGGGGAACCTCTCGATATGCGAAGAGGAGGCACGGCAGCAGTACATCCCACTGGCGACGGAGGGGTTCTTCCAACCCCCCGATCATCCCTTTGAGCGTGCGGTTGAACCGCTCAACGAGTCCGTTTCCTTGAGGGTGATAGGGGGTCGTGAATCGGTAGGTAACCCCGCACTGTTGCCAGAGGGACTTCATATATTTGGAAATAAAGTTCGTGCCTCTGTCGCTGACGACTTCTCGGGGGAAGCCCACATGGGAGAAGATCCCCATTAGAGCCCGGCCGACTACCGGGGCTGTCACAGTTCGCAGGGGAACAGCCTCGGGGTAGCGGGTGGCGTGGTCCACTAGCACCAGGATGAACCGATGACCTTGTTTTGTGCGCGGGTCCAGGGGCCCCACGATGTCTATCCCTACCCTCTCGAACGGGGTGGTGACCACGGGAAAAGGTTGCAGGGGGGCTTTTAGTTTGCGGCCGCTCTTTCCACTGGCTTGGCACGTGGGGCAAGATCGGCAATGCTGGTGTACATCGTTCCTCATTTTGGGCCAGAAGAAGTGGGTCACCAGACGACTGTAGGTTTTATCTTGACCCAGGTGTCCCGCCAGGGGGACATCGTGGGCCAGGTTTAGCAGAAAGTCTCTAAAACGGAGGGGCACCACCAGTACTCGGCTGGCCCCCAGCTCCGCGATTCTTTGCTCACTGTACAGCAGGTCATTGTCCCAGTAGACCCAGTGAGTGCCGGAGGTATCCCCTGCGCCTTGGGCAAGCGCTTGCTGGCGGAGTCCCTCGAGGGAGGGACAGGTCTTCTGTTCTTGGCGAAATTGTTCTTGCGTGGGCCCCCCCTCTTGAGGCCACTGGTCGAGGTTAGTGAGGTCTGGAGGTTGAGCTTGTTCTGGGGGGACGTCACGGTCGGTGGTTTCGGCTGGGGCGACCGGAGGCGGTGGCGCCGGCCATTCGGGTTCCTCTGGGCGGGGGCTGGCACGGGCGGCCATGGACCGGGTGGTGACACACGCCCAGTCCGGGACGCCTAACATCCCCAGGTGTTCTCTTCGTTCCACGGCGGCCCATGGGGAGCTTTCAAGGTCATTCCCCAGGAGGCAGTCTACGGGGGCATCGTCTCGGACCGTGACTTTCAACATGCCGGAGACCCCCCCCCATTCGAAAGGGACGCAGGCCATCCGACACAGACTTTCCGAGTTATCGGCTGAACGTACAGGGCAGAGAATGTTCGGTAGATACTGTTCCGGGGTCACCAGGTGACAGCGGACGGCTGTTACACTGGCCCCAGTGTCACGAAGGGCTTCAGCCCGGCGTCCATTGATGCTCACCCATTGGCTGTACTTCTGGGTGTTAGCGGGCAGGGGGACCCGCGGGACCATGTCTTTCCCCCCTAAGCAGGCTAGAGCCATGGCGGCTGGCTCCCATTCCTGATGCTCTTGCTCATATTCTTCTTGCTCCTCGGAGATCTGTTCTTCCCCCAGGGCAGCAGCAGCCACCTGGCGGGGTCTTGAGCTCTGGTACTGTGGGCAATTTGGATCGTTGGCATAGTGGCCGACTCGTTGGCATCGATGGCACGTAACATTGGCTCGGTATCCCGGTCGCGCCGGGGCGCTGCCCCGGTTGGCCGGGGGGGTGGTGCTGACCGCGGGGGCGACCGGAGCGTTGTCTCTTCCGCGTCCTTGGCCTCCTCCTCCTCGGGGACGGTGCTGACCATTGTTGTTCCGGTTCTGTTCGTAGGACCCATTCCGGCCCACTCTGGTGATTTCCCATCGGTCAGCTTCGGCTGCGAGCTGCCGGGGATCGGTTAACTTGCTGTCGAGGAGGTGCTGGCGGAGTTCAATAAAGCAATTGTTCGATAGGTGCTCCCATACCATGAGATTGAACAGTTGTTCGTAGGTTGTAACCTTGCTTCCTTTGATCCAGCCCTCGAAGGCTCGGCTAAAGTAGGTTACATAGTCCACCCAAGTTGTACCCGGGATGCGGGTGCAGTCTCGGAACCTCTGACGGTACATTTCGGGTGTGAGGCCATAGCGGGTGAGGAGGGCAGCTTTCATATGGTCATAGGAGGTCATCTGGTGGTCCGGGAGCTGTAGCAGGGTGTCGCGGCCCTCATTGAGGAATCTCCCCCATAGGCCGGCTCCCCAGTCGTTTCTATCGATCCGGTGTGCAGTCATAGCGATTTCGTAGGCTTTAAACCATTGCTGGATGTCGTCCTCTCGGAAGTATTCTCGAACGACATCCTTGGGGATGTGTACCTTTTTCTCCGTTGTCCCTGGGGTGTGGGGTTGCTCGAACACCCCTATTTCTTTACTCTGCTTGCGTAAATCAATCTCAGCTAGTCGTCGCTCGTGTTCATATGCCAGTTTCTTTTCCTCGAGCTCCCTTTGTCTCTGTTTCTCCTCTCTTTCTTCTCGGAGACGCAGGTGCTCTAAGTTTATTTTCTGTTCGGCCAACTTAAGTTCAACGTCCATTTTGAGCCGAGCCATTTCTAGCTCGTGTAGTCGGGTTTTTTCTCGTTCCTGGATCTCGTCTTGCGAGAGACCCGTTCTTTGCTCTTCAGGAGCCATGGTGGTTTTTGCTGCGATGCTTCGATCGGGGGTTCCGGCGACCCCGGTCTCTGCCCAAGACTCTAGGGCATGCTTGAAATCGTCTTTGGTACTTAGTCCGGTGGTAGCGATACCTAGTTCGATGCAGAATTGTTTTAGTTCACGATGGTTGTACTCGTCCAATTTCTCCATCTGGAATTTCTCGGTGGATCCGCTTTCTTTAGTTGTCATCTTGATTTGGTCGTGGGGTGAGCTACTGTCTGTACGATTATGCGGTGATTCGGATCGCGCCGCTGGCCACCAATGTTAGACGGACCGGGAGGGTCGGCCGAGGATAAGGGGAGCGGTCTCCAGGGAGAGCCGACTCCAGTGACCGTACAGACAAGTAACTTCCCCCCCCACAGACGGACACCACACAAGGGTAAGGTTCAACGAGATTTTATAGGCGATTCTTAAAGTACGATCAAATGGTACAAGGAGGTCTGGACTCAGGGGTCCCCTCGATTCTGGTCTCTGGTTTGGGGAAAGGGTAGCGGGACAGTCTTGGTTACCAAAAGATGGAAATAGCTCTCAATCCTCGAGCTCGGCGTTCTAGATGATCGGGCCGCGGCGGAGCCAGCAGGTCCCGGGATGGACGGAGGAAGTGACGGTCCGCGGCGGAGCCAGCAGGTCCCGAAGAAGATGATGGTTGCAAACGGTCCGCGGCCACGCCAGCAGGTCCCGACGACGATGAAGGATTCCGAAGGTTACGAAGGTTGCGGCAGCACCAGCAGGCAGGGTGATGGTGCACAAGGCAGAGCTACGGCAGCGCCAGTAGTCCGTCAAGGATGAGTTCTTCTTTACGTCTCTCGACTCCAAGATACAACTGCCTTCCTGCTCTGGAGCTGCCCCAGTTATAGGGCTGGTGTTCTTTGATGTCCGGACCCTCGCACTTGGAGGTCGGGAGGTCCGGGATGGGGGAGTCCAGACACCCAGCAGGGGGGTGGGGCCAGCGCCCGGGGAGGCGATGGGCGAGCGGCACTTGGCGGGGAGAGCCATCGACACCTCTTTCTCCCATTGACTTGCCAAGTAGCCTGCTCACCTCCTGGGTGGATGGTGGTGCCGGGATGTCTGAGGCCTGGCCAGGCCCAGGGTTGAGGTCGATCGGGGGCCAGGCGGCCTCGTGGTGGAGTGTCCAAGATGGCGCCCAGGATGGGCGCGCGCGGGCCAGCAGTGGATCGGGTCCACGAGGTCGATATGTTCGAAGGCAGGGGTCCCTGAGGGGACGGAGGACGTGCAATGGTGGTGTGTGGTACCTGTGTGACCGGGCTCGGACCGGGTTGGGCCGGGGGAGAGCGGCCCTTCATGTGGCCTGTCCAACACCATCATATTGGTCATAATTCAGTAGGCAATGCATATTGAATTGGCATGGATGATAGATCATGCCAAAATGTTGTTCGTAGTCATTCTGCTAGGCTTCCTCCTAGGTCTCAAGTATCTGAAGAGTAAACTGAGCTGTAATATTTAGAGAGATTTAAGAGGCAACATAGGGATCACCCCACTTAAGAATTCTGCATCAAAGTCTCTGTGGTTGACAAGGCCGACATAGTTACTAATGAGGTCAATGAGATGGTGGCTGATGAAGTTAAAGGCATCACGAAGGAGGCTATTGATGAGGAGGCTCCGATTGAGAAGGACTACTGACAATGTCATTGCAAAGGACAACAAGCTGCAGGATTGAAGTCTAACGATGGAGCTATGACATAGGTAAGAATCTCACTTATCCATTTACACTTTTTAAATCAACTTGGCACAGTCAGCAATCCAATCTACTGATCAGCAAAAAGGTGTCCTTACAGGTAGAGCAGCCCACGATTACCCCCCACCCTATGCTATCCCTTACGCCAGCAGGAGGGACAATACAAACCTGCAGTCCATTATACTGTTGCAGCGCTTGGCACACTCCTCCACCGAGACAGACAGCTTGTCATTTAGGGTCTCTGTGATGTCGACTAGGTGTCCCAGCAGCATTGCTTTTGATCTCTGGAAGTCGTTCAGAGGACTCCGCTGGCCTAGAGGCAAAGCAAATGCACAAATTAATTGTAGAAAGAATTAACACGTTTTAAAATCAAGCCTGTTTGGAGGTTTGAATATTCATTTCTGCGAGAACATTTTAACTGAGTAGAGGGAATGGAAAAAGAACAAGCTTAGTGCTGCCCTCTTTAATACCTTTCACCACAGCCTGTTCCCATCTAAATCCATCCCCACCCTGCAGGCCATACTATCAAAATTGTGCATAATAGAGGATTTGACATTTTTCCAAACAGGACGTTACAAAGTCGCAAATTTCAGAGATGGTTCTCAGAAACGCGGCAGGACTCTTGAAACAAACTAATGCTACAAAATCTCCCTAGTTACGAAGTGATTTCCTAAAGCCATTAAAGTACTCTATATGATCCTGTGATGCACAAAATTAGGTTTATGTTACCGGAGAAAGTATTTGGACATGAAAAGTACCACCAAAGTATTGCCCATCTCAACTGATGTACAAGAAGAAAAGGGACTGATACATTGCTATGCATCAGCATCTCACAAGAAGAACTCATACCAATCTTGGAGCCAGATACAAGGCACAAATCAATCTCATTTGCTGTACTAGAGAATATCTCCATCTTCGAGAACACTGAATGAAAAAGTGGGAAATGTAACAAGTTTGGAGGAATGCATTTGAAACGCTTGTCTTGTAAGGGGTGAAACGTGAGAAAAAATCTGGCAAAATATATATTTTTTTAACAAAGAGTAAAGATTTTAATTTGTTATGTAAAAGGAAAAAGCTTGTACTGAATATAGACACCAACAATATTGTGGTACAAGACAATCGAAGACCCACAGTCGAGGGACAAAATATCAACAGGTATGTATAGATTTTACAAGCCTAACTGAACATCCAACTACCTTAAATATGTATGTACTGCATAGGTGCAAATGTGTGGAATTAGATATAAAAAAAAGTCTAGACATACTTACCTATCAATATTTTTTTCCTGCGATATTTTGTCCTTAATATTCTGTCTCACTGATAATGTGAGTTCTTTCTTTGGTGTGTACCCAGAATATTGAAATTTCAAATCAGTTTAATAGGAAGTTATGAAATGCCAGTTTACTTTGTAAATATTTCCAGTGACTATACAGATGATGTATGGGGCATGGTTCTAGCCACGGACCTAAATAGCCACTAACTGACGAGCTCTGCGGACCGGAGCATTCTGGGACATGATGGCAGGAAGTTAACGGCAGTAGGAGCTACATCTGTGCCGGCTCCCACTGCTTTGGCAGATTCCACTGGTGCACTGGCTGCGATACAAACGTGCAGGAATTTTAGACCTCGCCTACGCAGCGCGCATGCGCTGCATAGGAGACCTTTAGCTGTTGTTCAGCTCTTTTTTGAAGCACATACTCGTGCCTGGGGCAGCATACACCTTGAGGGAGCGCGCAGGGGCACGCCACAAGCACGAGTAAGTGCTTCCAAGAAGAACAGACTGCTCTCTCAAGCGTGGGCGTGCCTTTCTCCTCGCCCACACGTTTTTGCTTGCGCTTCTTGTTATGATAGCAACTGTAATAGGAACGAACATTGGTAACCTAGAAAAGACTCTAAACGACCATTTAAGTACTTTTCATGTTGCTCTATGAAGGCAAAAATCCAGGAAATATACCATTAGTGCACAGGTTGAAACATTAGGACCGGGTTACATTTCACCAAACTGTAGAAATCGCACACATACTGGGAGGCACACTTTACCAGCCCCTCGAGTGCCTACCCTCTCACTGGATGGATACGTAACGCCGGCAGTCATCAAGGCCGAGTCTTTACCTCCGTCTCATTATAGGACTCTCGGAATATTTTGCTAAGCTTGGGTTACGCACATTTCAAATGGCGATGAGGCATGCATTCATCATGACTCTTACCCAAATGAATCTTAGCCTCTAGTAAACAGTCATGCGATTTGCCTTCCAGTGGGAGCGAAGTTGTAAAAGGCCAGGGATTTGCAATGTCTGTGCAATGAAATGGACAGCCATTTCTGAAAGGGTTCCCTGAAGTTCAGTGCATTCATGGTTTCCATTCTTAAAGCTGTCAGCGATCCCAGCGTTGACCTGGTACTAAACGCATTTAGGATTAAGGTTAGGCATGACGTGTGAAAAAGCTGCCCACTTTGCACGGGCACCTACACTGATAATATATTTTGACAAACATACCAAATATCTTATTTTGTAACTTTTAGCTCACCTCCGGTTTTACAACAGTTTTCTCGCCCCTGCGCAGATACTGCTGAGAATTGTTTCCCATTTGAAGTCGCTATTTATGTTTTTATGGCCTTTAGACACTTGTACAAAAGCTGCAAGTGTAGCACAGTTGTCTTGTCGTTTTAGAAAGCACTACACAATTATATTTACTAGTGTCCCTCAGGGAGAAGGCACAATGATAGATTTATCTCATAATGCAAACTAATTCTTGGTATCATAACGTTTGTTCTGTGCTCCTTTTTAAAATCACCATTGCATCATTCACTCAATTTTTCATTTCCCAAGCACTTCCCAGTTTTTTTAAGGGCATGCACAATGAGGCTGCACCTTAACAGGAGCGAGGCCATTATGCTTATTCTAATTGAGAAATATTTCAGTAGCTGTGACAAATGGACATCTGCCATTCAAAGTTATTGGCAGCAGAAGAAGTACAGGGAGAAGAATGTTGAAGAGGAACGTTAGGCCATAAAGTAATGTATAGGTCAGTTAGGTAAGGTGGGTTGAGCAAGGTAGCTACTTTCATCAAAACCTCTGAGTCCATTTTATATAATACAAAAAAAGTATCAACAAGAACTGGACTAATAGACACGAAGATGAGAGATAAGTGCCCAAACGAGAAGAGAGCATCAAACAATTGTAATTCAGTCAGCGGTGGACATTGTGGAAGTTTATTGTGCTAGCACTGCAAGGACAGAAAACCAGCTGATGGCAAAACACAATGATGTTGATAACTGAGAAAAGAAAAACACCCTAAGAATATATTCTTATAAAGCTATACCCTTCTTGGTAGAAATAATTACTTTCTCCATTGTGACTAAGGAAGCAGACAAAAGTGATGTCACGGATGTTATCCTCAGAGCGTTTTAATTACTGATTTCAGTCCTTTATGTAGCCAAGAGCTGCTGTGCTAGAAAGAATGCCAGTCTGGTGGGTTGAGTCCCAATTAGACAGGGACCACACAGCTCTACACACGAGGCCTGATTCACAAACATAAACTTAGACTTTTGTGTAAGTTTACTATTTTTTAGGTATTCACAAACTAAAAATTTAACTTGACTAATAATAATTTTACAACAGCTGAGACTCTGTGCTAGTGGCAGAAACTCCACACATCTCCGCTCTGACTTGGTACATTATGAAAAACATGTTTGCAGTTACACACTCTGTACCACAGTGGTTGCAGCCATAAAAATGCTTTGCATAATTGGCCCCCTTTTAAAAATGTTCCTGTTGATACTGAAAACTGGTGCTTTCTTTCTTTCAAGTCTTGCGCTATATTACAAATGTGAGTTTTGTTAGGTGGATGATTGTGTTCTTTCACGTTCTCAATAGTGCCAAGTACCTAGGTGATAGACCATAACAGCCTTAGAATAATATGTACTACGCTTCGATTAGATAATTTCATTAGTAGTGCTCTCTTTAATGTTTTTTTTTTGTCCTCATTTACCACCCATCTCACTTTGAATGTACACTCAACCCTTCCGTACCCACACTTGGCAAACTGAGAGGCATAGGCGGCTAACGATTGGAGTCGCCTACCTACCGGCACTAAGACTTACTGATGTGTACACCCAAGCACCCACTGAGATAACTATTTTACAATCTTCTAGAGCTAGATGGCCTTTTGTATTGGGAGCTCCCCGCTTATACTGGAGGTGTTCCCAACCTGGCCTTAAAGTTTTCAGGCAGCATAATCATAGGACCCTAGAAGGAAGGAAAAAAAAAACCTACCCCCTCTACTCCGGGTCCCATCTTAATGTCAATATATTCCAGAAAGTTCTCTTCTATTGGCTGCTGGTTCTCGATAGATCCAATTTAGAAGTCGCCAGAACTGAAGTCTGAAAAGGAAGGAGGGATGGGTTCTGTCCATTTTATGCATATTTGTCTCCTAGCCAGGAGCACAGCGTAAAAAAGTAGCGATCTTGCATAGCCTCGAACATTCTCCTGAAGGCCAAAAAAGACCAAGGATAAATCGATGCGAACAGGGATTCCAATTCAGTCCGACATAAATTTGCCAACACTGTCAAAAAGAGGAGGCCTGAGCTGGACACTCTTTAAACATATGAGTGTCAGAAGCCGAAGCCAGACCACATTTCTTGCAGCATACAGGCAGCTCTTTATTGATTTTAGAAAGCTTCAGCGGGGTGAAAAAAACCCTGTGGATAGTATACAGATGATTCCTTTTTAGCCACGCCGGCTTTACTATTTCATACAGGGTGTAGGAAGGTGGATACCTGACTATGGTTACCCCAGATTTTTTGCCTAGTGTTTAGCTGGTATTAGACTTAGTTGGCCTGGGATCCTGCTAATCAGGGCCCCAGGCTATCTGCTCTCTCTTTAAAATGGACTCCATGTACCCTAGGTACATCTCCAATTGGATGCTGGGTCACATTATGAGCCCCTGTACAGTGTACTATAGGTACACAGGGCATAGGTGCATCCAAGGCCTACCAGGGGCTGCAGCATATAGTATGCCACCCCTGGCTGGCCACCCAAATTGACAACTGGCTGATCACTCAGCTGGGGCAAAGTGGTGTAATCACCCCTTGCTTAGATATAGTATACCTATGTCTAAACCTATATCTGGACACATATGCACCTATAAGTCACTCCTATGGCAGGCCTTAACAATCCTGGAGGCAGAGTGCTTGGTTTTATGTGAGATGGTGCTCTAGCATGAGCTGAGCCTGTCTGCAGCTTTCAGAACCATGTCCTTATAGCTGTTCTAGGATATTGCCATATCATATTCTCTTAAGTGCATTATGAACCTCCCGGTTAAATGCCAACTATGGTTTGGCTTTATCAAAACATGTCGTGTAAGGTGTCATACGCTTTGGAATACTACCCCCTTGCCAGTCCTGGCGACGGGGGTAGCATTCCACCCTTCTACAGGGAAAAGACATGTTACTTTCCTTAAACGCGGTTAAATCTAACCAGAGCCTCAGCATCACAAAATGGATGCTGCTGCCACAGACACAAGTCTGGCCTCCTGCTGCTGACCGAAACTCCGGCAGGGGAGGCCTGGACAAAAGGTTTCCTGTCACAGGGAGGTGCTAGCACCACCCAGACGGGAGATAGTGGATTGGGGCAGGGAGGGTTGAATGAAACTAGACACTGCCTGGGGACAAGAGGTGTCCCATGCATAGTCCAGTTCAAACCAGTGCTGGGGCACTCCAGCCCCAGCTCTGGCACGAAACTGGACAAAGGGAAAGGAGTGTAACCACCCCCTTCCTGGGTCCCACCGACAGGAGGGACCAAGCAGGTGATCCAGCCCCTTGATTTGGAATAAAGGTAGGAGCTGTGCCCATAGACTTTAGATCATCCTGACAAACTTTGATACGAACCTCTGGACCCTTCGACATCCTACTCGACGTAGAAGACTGAAGAATCTCCCTTGTGGTCAAGGAGTGACCACCCTGCACAAGCAGGCACCATCAGCGCTCAAAGGTTTTCTTTGTTATTGCTCCTGCCAGAGCTCGATCGACAGAGACCAACAAGACCTGGACTCCCAGACTTTCAACAGCCCGATCCACTGCCCCAGCAAAGCTGAGACCCGTGGAAGCGACGTGAGACGTGGGACCGGCCATCTTGGAAAGCCAGCGAAGTGCTTCCTGTACAGCTCCCGAGGCACCCTTGAAGCTGTGCATTGGGCATTGAGAAGCCCCAGCCCCGAGCAGCTTTTGCATCAAAGATCACCTCTCCACACTCATCGAGTGCTGCGTGGGGCCCTTTTGCATTTTCCTGCTCGACGCGTTGTCCGGTCACTTGCCCGTTGGCTAGTGGCCTCTGTGACGACGAACCTTCGAATTTTCACTGCTGGTCTGATTGCTCCAGACTGGCCCTTGCTCCCCTGAAAAGGAGCAGCCCATCAGACATTGCTGGTCTGATCCAGAAGCCATCTCCGATTCCTGCGTTGGTTGCATTTGCCAAGGCCTGTTGACTCAGATTCGAGAACCGACACCGCCGACAGAGAGAGCCTTCATGGGACAGCCTGTGTTCACCTCCTGGTCATCGTCGATACTTCCTGGTCCACGTGGCAGCGGAGACAAACTTCACTACAGCACCGAATCGCAACCTGACATTGCCTGGTTCCATCCTGGTCACTGGCTAGTGACCCAGACTCTGTCCCCTCTGCTTTCAGGTACTCTACATCTTCGATCCACCCTTCGATCCACCGGACTCTTCCCTTCTGGTCGCCTGCAGCATCTTTTGATCAAGGCTCCATAGAACTCCACGACGAAACCCGACGCACTTTGACACCTATGCACCCGCATCCTGTGGGTGAGGTAACGAGGGTACTCCGGTGCCCCTGTAGAGATTCACATCCCTAGTGTCCTAGTTTTAAGTGGTTAAGTTCTAGTCCAGTCGGAAGACTTCCAAACCTGCAAATTTCTAACTTTTACGCACCATTGACTTCTATTGGTGCACGCGGTTGCCTATAGACACTGCACCCGCATCCTGTGGGCCTCCCCCGACCTAACCTGTGTTAGTCCAGTGTAGCCCCAGCGATGCTCAAGGCCCTAGGCCTCACCATTGTTCGTGATGTGGTTCTTATACCACTATTTTAGTATATGGTTTGAGTGGCCACCAGGGCCTATCCATATTTGTGCAACTTTTGTATGTTATATGAAGTTCTTTGTTTAACACTTGTGCTTCTGTCCTCATAAAGAGTACAGGGGATTATTCAAGTAATAAATACATATATTTTATAATATATAACTTGTGTGGTGTCCTTTCATTTGATGTTAAAAGGATTGCATATGGTAAAAGAGCTGGCTTCACATGCCCTCTTGAGTTTAGCCTAAGACTGCTTTTGTCCATGCTACCATTAGGATAGCTGGTCTATAAGGTTGACTTACAACCAATCACCATAGGGGTCGTTTGGACTGATGCAAGGAGCTCACTAGAATAGTGAACATCATATACCAGGTCAACCTCTCACACAGGGGTTTACACAAGGTTTGCCATAGAGTGTCGCATTCTTGGCTTGGTAAGACACTCCCCCATAGATCTTGAGCAAGTTTGAACTCTCCATCCACTGCCTCCAGCACTGCCTGATACCAGAAGGAGACTTCTTCCTTCCCTCGAGGTCTGGTCACAAGGATGTACTCTAAATTGGTACCTTTCCCTAATAAGCCCCCCTTGGTTGTTTGTAACTGAGCCTGGACCCAGCTAGCCAGCTGGAGGTATTTGAACCTGGATAGACCTGGCCCAACCCTCTCGCTAAGTTTTCCCCATGTTAATGCCCTCTGAGATCAGGTGCCCCCAAACTACAAGGCCTGATTCCCTTAGCGGGGCTGCCAAACTGTCCCTCAGACATTCTGGACCCCTGGGGGAGTCCCATAAGGGGGCCATACTAGAGAACTAACCAAGAGTGACCGACCTCCTCAAGTCTGCCCATGTTTTACCCAGGCCCTGCAAAACCTTAAGCCTGACTTTTTGGAAGAACAACATCTCCAAATTTAAACAAAAAGCCCTCCACCGGTGAATGTGCAACCTGAAGCATTGCTAAACACATCCCTCCTATTCCAGTATTAAACAGCATTTTTAAAAGCATACAGGAGTGAGAGAGTTGGAAGGCCCAAGCATAGACTGATTTGCATATAGCCAGGTTCTGAGCTGGGATGGGGCAGTGAGATAAATAACGGTGATGGATCAAGCCCTGATCTTTGGACTGGGTAAGAGTGGTCTGCTTAATTCAGACACTCTGTTCATCTCCACCCCCTTTTCTGAATCGTAGAGCTGAATATCAGGCAGGGCCAGACCCCCTTCTCTCTTCGGCATCTCAGCTTTTTCCAGGCTAACCTCACAAATTTATAACCCCAGACAAAAGAATTGATCTCCCTCTGGATTTTATCAATTTGTGATTTATAAAAGTGCAGTGGGATGCAGTTAAAAAGAAAGGTGATTTTTGGAAGTATCGACTTTTTAGCCAAGTTGACTCTACTGATGATCGAGAGGGGCAGCAAGGCCCAGGTCTTCATACGCTTCACACACGCTCTTGCCACCGCAGTCAGATTAACTTTGGCAATCTTGGCTATATCTTGCACTATATTGACCCCTAGGTATCACATTCCGGGGCTTATATGATGCTGATACTGGTTTGCCACCTGGTTCCAGACCATGACCTCAGTTTTAGCAGTGTTGATTTCAAACCCCGCTACTAATCAGAAATCCTGGGCTTGGCTGATGACATTTGGGAAGGCCTTGTCAAGATCGGCAGTGAAGATCAAAATATCATCGGCATACAGGGCTACCTTCCTCTCCCACTCTCAATATCTAAAAGGCTGAATGTTAATATCCTCCCTTAGCCGTTGAGCAAATGGCTTAATGTATAGATCGAAAAGGAGAGGGGAAAGTGGGCAGCCTGATCTAGTGCCCCTAGATATGTTAAAGGGTGCCGTAACGCTGCCGTTTACCAACAGTCTAGCCAAAGGGCTCCTATAAAGAGATTGTACTGTGCGACAAAACTTCTCGCCAAGATTGAATTTTTTCAAGACCTTCGACAGGTATAGCCAATTCACCCTGTCGATTGCCTTGGTGGCATCTAAAGTCATTGCTGCTAAGGGGATGGAATATGTAGTCGCCAGATCTATTGCCCCGATAAGATCATAAGTTAGGTGCTATATCTGGTGATCTTTCACAAAGCCCTTCTGATCTGAATGCAGGATATCTCCCACCACTGTACCCAGACGTGCTGCCATTATAGAGGTGAAAATGTTATAATGGCATTCAATAAAGATATGGGTCTATAAG